>NC_081361.1:57088083-57396677 GCF_030684315.1 Stegostoma tigrinum | reverse complement strand
CATCTGGCCCAGGGGACTTATCTATCTTCACACTCTGTCGGATTTCTAATACCTCTTCCTTGTGAACCTCAATCCCACCTAGTCTAGTAGCCTGTATCTCAGTATTCTCCTCGACAACATTGTCATTTTCTAGAGTGAATACTGTCAAAATATATTCATTTGGTCCTTCCCCTATCTCCTCTGACTCCACACACAACTTCCCACTACTATCCTTGATTGGCCCTAATCTTACTTTTGTCATTCTTTTATTCCTTAAATACTCATAGAAAGCCTTAGGGTTTACCCTGATCCTGTCTGCCAACAACTTCTCAAGTCTCCACCTGGCTCTTCTGAGCTCTCTTTAGGTCTTTCCTAGCTACCTCGTAGCCCTCAAGCGCCCTAACTGAGCCTTCATATCTCATCCTAACATAAGCCTTCTTCTTCTTCTTGACCAGAGATTCCACCTCCTTCGTAAACCACGGCTCCTGCGCTCTACAGCTTCCCCCCTGCCTGACAGGTACACACTTATCTAGGACACACAGGAGCTTTTCCTTGAATAAGCTCCACATTTCTAATGTGCCCATCCCCTGCAGTTTCCTTCCCCATCCTTTGATCCCTAAATCTTGCCTAATCTCATCGTAATTGCCTTTCTCCCAGCTGTAACTCTTGCCCAGTGGTATACACCTATCCCTTTCCATCACTAAGGTAAACATAACAGAATTGTGATCGCTATCACCAAAGTGCTCACCTACTTCCAAATCTAACACCTGGCCGGGCTCATTACCCAGTACCAAATCTAATGTGGCTTCGCCCCTTGTTGGCCTATCTACATACTGTGTCAGGAAGCCCTCCTGCACACACTGGACAAAAACTAACACATGTATAGTACTCGAACTACAGTGTTCCCAATCAACATTTGGAAAGTTGAAGTCCCCCATGACAACTACCCTGTCTCTCTCACTCCTATCAAGAATCATCTTTGCTATCCTTTCCTCTACATATCTGGAACTATTCGGAGGCCTATAGAAAACTCCCAACAGGGTGACCTCTCCTTTCCTGTTTCTAACCTCAGCCCATACTACCTCAGTTGACGAGTCTCCAAACATCCTTTCTGCAACTGTAATACTGTCCTTGACCAACAATGCCACACCTCCCCCTCTTTTACCATCTTCTCTGTTCTTACTGAAACGTCTAAATCCCGGAACCTGCAACAACCATTCCTGTTCCTGCTCTATCCATGTCTCTGAAATGGCCACAACATCGAAGTCCCAGGTGCCAACCCATGCTGCACGTTCACCCAGCTTATTCCGGATGCTCCTGGCGATGAAGTAGACACACTTCAAACCAACTTCTTGCTTGCCGGTGCCTTCTTGCGTCCCCGAAACTTTATTTCGGACCTCCCTACTCTCAACCTTTTCTATGCTCGGACTACAATTTTGTTTCCCATCCCCCTGTTGAATTAGTTTAAACATACCCGAATAGCATTGGCAAACTTCCCCCCCTAGGATATCGGAACCCCTCTGGTTCATGTGAAGACCATCCTGCTTGTAGAGGTCCCACCTACCCCAGAAAGAGCCCCAATTATCCAAGAATCCAAAACCCTCCCCCCTGCACCATCCCTGTAGCCACGTGTTCAACTATTCTCTCTCCCTATTCCTCGGCTCACTAGCACGTGGCACGGGCAACAAACCAGAGACAACAAGTCTGTTCGTCCTAGCTCTCAGCTTCCATCCTAGCTCCCTGAATTTCTGCCTTAAATCCCCATCTCTCTTCCTACCTATGTCATTGGTACCAATGTGGACCACGACTTGGGTCTGCTCCCCCTCCCCGTTAAGGATCCCAAAAACACGATCAGAGACATCATGCACCCTGGCACCTGGGAGCCAACACACCAACCGTAAATCCCCACAGAACCTCCTATCTGTACCCCTAACTATGGTGTCCCCAGTGACTACTGCTCTGCTCCTCTTCCCCCTTCCCTTCTGACCATCAGGGACAGACTCTGTGCCAGAGACCTGTGCCCCACTGCTTTCCCCTGGTAAGTCCCCCCCCCCAACAGTATCCAAAACGGTATACTTATTGTTGAGGGGAATGGCCACAGGGGATCCCTGCACTGCCTGCCAGTTCCCTTTCCGTCCCCTGACTCTAACCCATCTGCCTTTTTCAGAGATCAGAAGATTTGACCCATTCATTTTCTGAGTTGCCTGTGGCAAACTGTTAGATGTCAAATATATATCTCTGTAGTTTGGCTTAAATAAAGAACTCAAAGTTTCACTTTTAACTGAATTTCCAACATAAACATGACGATATCAGGCATTTTAAATTTAAAAACTCCAGAAATTCAAGCAATACTCTTTCAAAAGGAACTTGAGAAGATAAACAAATGTTATTTAGGGGAACTGGAGGAGCACAGCAGGTCCGGCAGCAGAGGAGTGGAAAAGTCAATGTTTTAGATCAGGACCTTTCTTCAGAACTAGAAACGTCAACTTTCCTACTCCTCTGATGCTGCCTGGCCTGCTGTGTTCTTCCAGCTTTACACTGTGTTGACTCTGACTCTAGCATCTGCAGTTCTTGCTGTCTCCGTGTGACTTATTTAGGAGAAGTGGTTTTGTACTCATTATGTTATTAGATTAGTGATCCAGAACCGCAGACAAATGTCCTAGGCATGGGTTTGAATCCTACCACTGCAATCTGGAATCTGAATTCAATAAACAGCTGGCTTAATGGTGACCAAGTGACTGCTGATTGTCAAAAAAATTGATCGGGTTTGCTAACGTCTACCCTCCTGACCACCAACAACCTCTGAAACCCCAAGTTGACGACTCATCCTGAAGACCCTACTACCTCCTGACCAGATCCAACTGGCCCCACCAACCACCCAACTATCCATCCAAACAGGGCCAATGACTGCGATCCATTTTGACTTTACATCTTCATGTAAGGACCCAAGCACATTTTGTGACATCAAATCACATGCTTAAACAGCAATACCTAAGGTTGCAATTGAAGGGAACAAAAGAAAGTAGCAGAACCATGGAAACTTCAAAGCATGAGATATGCTCAGGTGTTTACAGTTGGAGAGAAATTTACCTAACTTTATTACAAAAATATTAATGGAACCTAAAACTAAAAAACACTTGAAGGCTATAGAAGCAAAGGAATTTTTCAGTAGGAAAATTCTCTGGCTTGATTAAACAATACAGCATCCATAAAACAGCTCATGGAAAAGTGTTGAAATATGACTTATTCTCTGGGCTTGAAATTGCGTTGTACAAGTTCTGAACTTCTATTTCACTGTCCATCAAATACAGTTTAATATTGTAGGTGCCAACAGAGTATTCTTCCCAAACAGAACACATAATAGATGTAGAACAAGTTGGTGGCCTGTTCAAACAGAGTTAATTAATTTTACCAGATCAACCTCCAAAGTATGTTGGCTTTGAGGTATTTGCTCTCCACCTGCTACACTTTCACTCTTGACCCTGCAAGCCCCTCTGCTAACTTTACTATTATATGACTGGTTACCATGCAGCCCATTATTCCTGCTAAATGTTTATAGTAAGAACTCAGGATATCAAATTCACTGTAGACGATGGCTGAGAATTATCTTCCATGGTCTGTGTGTTGTCACTCAACTCACTGTTTCTGTCTAGGGCTAAACATTGATTGCGATTTTTCAGCTTAGTAATTAGCTGTGGTTGGGGAAGGCTATTGCTGGAGTAAACTGCAGCAGCAGTTTGAAGGTGCAGGCACCTTCACAGCACAAGACCATTTTGCTGAATTCATTTTGCTTAAATAATTCACATCCATGTTCAAAAATCCTAACTGCATTCAGTGCTGAGCGCCCAGATTTTGTGCATTACTGTTGCCTTTTGATCAGGGTCTGAAATGCCTTCTGCAGCAAACGTTACAAGCTACTGTCCCAACTGTTTCAAAAGATGTCCAACCGTTGAGAGCAAGATATAACCAAACTGTATTTGCTAAGTGTCTAAGTCGTGGAATAGTCTTACTTGACCCTGTAGCACTTAATTGAAACATGCCATTTTTTCCTTCATATCTGTTCTAATGAATTTGACAATATTTGATAAAGTATTAGAGGATTCTTCATAGTGTGTGGGGTGATGGGTGTAGTTTATTAGACACATGCTTGAATCCACTATTAATGAGGTAAAACAGAACATTTACAGAATTAAAATACAAAGTCAACATGATTTTGTTAAAGGGCAATCATGTTTGAAAATTTTATTAGAGTCCTTTGAAAATGTAAAAGCAGGATGGATAAAGGGGAACTTGGAGATACTGTGTGTATTTGGATTTCCAAAGGCATTTTTAAAAGTGCCATGTAAAAGGTTACCACGCAGTGTAAGAGTTCATTGCGTGGAGGTGATATATAAGCATGCATGGAGGACTGACTCTCTCACAGGAAAAACAGTCAGAACATACGAGTAATGTACACGTTGGAAAGCTGCAACACGGAAATGCCACAGGCACCAGAACTGGAGCCTCAGCTATTTATAATCTATATTAATTTCATGTATGAAGGGACTGAAAACATTGCAGCCTTTTTGGTAATGTTACAAAGATGAGAAAAAAAAATAAGTTGTGAGGAGTATACAAAAAGTGTGCAAAATTTTTGAATAAATGCAGATAAAAATGGCAGGTAGAGTATAATGTCAGGAAGTTCAAGGTTGTCCACTTTAGCAGGAAGATTAGAAAATTACTTAAATACTGTCAGACTAGAGCATGCTGCAGTACAGATAGTTCTAAGAGGCCTTGTATGTGAATTACAAAAAATGAGTCGAGGAATTAAAAATGCAAATAGAACATTGACCTTAATTACAAGGGGAATTTAGTATAAGAGTAGGGAAGTCATACCACAAAAGCCCAGGGCAGTGATGAGATGGTGCCTTGAATATAATGTTTTAGTTTTCCGTACTTAACAGGGGATGTTCTTGGGTTGGAAGTAGTTCAGAGAAGGTTCACAGACCTGATTCCTGGGTTGAAGAAGAGGTTGAACAGTTTCGGCCTATACATACTGAAATTTAGAAGAATGTGAGGTGACCCCTTTGAAACATATAACAGGCTGAGGGGGCTTGATGGGTAGATCCTGAGAGTTTTCCTCTGATGGTGGAAACTAAAGGAAGGGTGCACTGTTTATTTTTTTTGTTTTAAAAAAATTGTTGACAAGTTCTTTCCCTCAGAGTCTTTTGTCTTTAGAATTCTCTTCCTCAGATAACAATCAAGCCTATCATTGGATATATTCAAGACTGAGTTAGACAGACATTCCATTAACATGTTAGTAATGGTTTGTAGGGAACTGGCAGAAAGAGGAATTAAGGCCATAATCAGCTCAGCCATGATTTTATTGAATGGCAGACCAGGCCAGATGGATTGAATGGCCTACTCCTATTATTTATTGTGATTTTATGATCTTTTAAATGGTGCTATACATTTTTATAGGTTAACCCACTTTGATAACCTTGTTATGACCATGTTTGCTTTTCTCTCATAGGAATGAAGCTTATGTACATGCACGATGACACAGAAACCTTGAAGGATATTTTCACCATTCAATTAACAGATGGCAAGCACACAGTACAAGAAACAGTTCATGTCAGCATTATATTGGTCAATGATGAGAAGCCAGTTATTTTAAAGTAAGCTCCAATTTCTTTTCAGAAATCCACAACATAAAAATCTCTATCTGATATCATACAATTTCAAAATGTAATTTGTGCTGTGGGGAAGGAGAAGTTGGAGGAGAGTGGGGAGGATAAATGAAGGGAGCAGGTGGTTGATAGAAACCAAAGGAACTGCGGAAGCTGTAAATCAGAAACAAAAACAGAAGTTGCTGGAAAGTCTCAGCAGGTCTGGCAGCATCTGTGAAGAGAAATCTGAGTTAACATTTTGGGCCTGGTGACACTTCTTCAGAACACTGACAGTTCTGGAGCTGGTTGATAGGTTCATTTCTTAAGTTTGATGTAGTTTTAGTGTTCTGTCACAGGCCTAAGCTCTATCCATGATCCCCATATAGTGTTTGTCTTGACGCTGTCATTTGTATCACGACTGAAAGTTAACAATATGGAACATATATTTCACAAATATTGATTGATTCAACATCAATTTTTGAGTAGCTCTGTATTGAACTGTTATGACTGTTTAATAAATCTTATTCAATGATATCGAACTAATTGAAAACAAAGAAATTCGGGACAAAGCTTAATGAAGAAATAAATGATTCAGGACTTCTGATTCTATTGAATTAGGAAGTGGCATTAAAATGCAGCGAGTTCTGTGAATTTTAAGACGAATTTAGTGTGGTGAGTGAGTTTAGTGATATTTTGCCTACCATAGCATAAGGCATATTTTTTCACACAATCATCTGTTTTTCACTTTCTGAATTATGCACCCAAAATACTGGCCATATTTCTTGGGTTATCATTTGTTGAGTGAGGTGGGATTACTTACTACTGTCAAGACTTCCCAGCTTTCACACCTCAAACACCATGTTTAAAAGCCAGCTCCACACTGCTTCAGATACTGAAAGCTAAGATTTATCCTTCATACTGTGAAACATGACACAGAAAATGTCACTGGGAAAGGCAAGTTCCTCCCACTTCCAGGATAAATCTAGAGGTGCTGGTCAACCAGGTGATGGAGAGGAAAGCGCTCCTTTTTTGATCAGACCTACCCAGCCTGGACACAAATTGCATTATGGACCAGTGTTATGTCCCAAGATGAAAGAGAAGCATGGACAGGCTTTTGGCCACCTTGGAGACCTGAGAGTATTTAGTGGACATGTGTTTGGACCAGTACTCCATTGCTTTAGCATTGGGTCCACAGTGTCAATGGCAAAGTGATGGTGATGACCTTTTTTCAGGTGTCTTTTTCTCTCAAGGTGGTGCCAGGTGATGCACACATGGAGGAAAAGTGACAGACAAGCTAGAGATACCCAAGCTTCTCACCCTCTATGATGCCAAAGTGTGCAGCTGTACAAGCTGAGTGTAGTGAGCCTGCATCTGGGTTGAAGGTGCTCAGTAGGTCAAAGGCACCAGGTGATGTCTATCCAAGTTTCCCAAACCAACCATTCCATCATATAGCAAGCTCCTATTTCCCAGGAGAAGAACACATACTTAAACATAGCGGAGGGAGAGGAAGACAAGAGGGCACTTAGGTGACACAGTACTTCATCCTTGTAAATAACATATCATTATTGTTAATATGTCTTCATTTGCACTATTACAATATCTGCTGTAGAATCATTTTTGCTGTCAGAGCTGGTTAATTCACATCCATATGAGAGATAAGGAGCAGCATTAACTATCCCAAGGATGAAAAAAATTTGTACTCACCAAGCATTGCTTATCGATCATAAACAGCAGATTCTTTGACTGCAAATGACCTGAGACATTAGAGATACTTGAGCTGTGATATTGAGGATTTTAATGCAGACAACACTGAGGATGAACAAAGTGTGCATCAGGGCATGTGCTGGGGCCTGGCCTGCAAATGTGATTGGACACTTAGAGACCTTTATGTCTGAGAGTGTGCATTTCATATATGTCTGCAGGCAAAGGTAACCATATATTATCTTTACATTGGAGTGTGTATTCAAAGCCAGGAGTTGCACACTGGGAAGCTCACACATTCACTTTCCCTTGTGGCATAGTAATCTTCTGGGAAAATCTGCACAAAGTGCTGCCTTTCACTGATTGAGGGCTGTCCCCCAGGATGATCAAGAATTACAAGGCAATGCAACAGGTTAACAATGATGGAAGGGTTCTGTCTTCTGTCAATGATGTTCTGTCTTCCAAAACTTTCTATGGAACATAGACACAAGTTGGAATTTCTAAGGTCCTTAATCTCATGACACAGAGGCAATTGGTGTGCACAATGTAATTCTCCCAATTGCTTAAGGCCATAATTTCTTTGGCAGTGTCTGCGGACGCGTGCAATCATGCACCCAGAGTTGTGCACCATGCTGGATCCTCTACACCATCACATCATGTGTGAAAACTACACTGCACATGCACTGAGAAAAGTGCAATGTTGAAATGGAGTTCACCAGGGAGGAATGAGGACTTGATGCACCCGACATGGTGGGGGGGAGGAAAATGCCCGATGAAGGGCAAAAGAGGGAGGAAAAGGGTGAGCGGGGAAGGGGCCTGATCTCCCCTTCACTCCAGTCCTTTCCTTCTCCTTTCTCCCTGTCATTTTCTTCACTCCCATTTCCCTGCCCTGTCCTTCTCCCACCACCCTCTGCAAGTCCTTCCTCTCTTTAATCCCCTGCACTTGCTGTGGCCCCTGTTTCCCTAACCATTCTTGTTGTCCTCCACCCTCCCACCCCTCCCCTCCTGGGCCTTGCCCCACCCAGCCCTGCTCATTCACTGCTGTAGCTGTCATGACACATGCGCATATTTGCAGGGATTGGCCCTTACGCACTGTGTATCAACAAACTCAGCTTAATTTTTATTCTTTACTCTTAGTCACTGAAATGCAATTATTGCAATTGTCAACAGCAGGACCTCAAAATAAAAGTTCTTTACTTCATCTCCCAAACAAAAAGAACAATAACTTGTTCTTCCTAATTAGCACATGGTTGCATCATTTCAGAAAGTAGAACATCGAACAATATAGCACAGCACTACAACCGTCCGTTCAACCCATCATTTCTGTGTCAACCACGACTGCAATCTAAACTAATCCCATCTGTCTACACCTGGTCCATATCCCTTTATTCCCTACCTGTTCACGTGTCTGTCTAAATGCCCCTTAAACATTGCTATCTGCTTCTATCACCTCCCGTGGCAGTACATTCCAGACCTGTACCAGTCTGTAAAAAACCTTGCTTCAGATACCTCCTTTAGACATACCCCCTCTCATTTTAAACCTACGCCTTTAGTATTTATCATTTATGCTTTGGAAAAGCGATGCTAATTGTCCATCCTATCCTTGCCTGTCATCATTTTATATTGTTCGATCAGATCGCTCCTCAGCCTCCAATGCTCTTAAGAAGGGACATTCTACAAGGAACTTTTGTATCAATGGTGTGAAACTAGGCAGATTGGGAAAACACAAGCAAATTGCGGCTGATTGCGGAGGTATGCTAAGAAAGTACTATGACCCTCACAAGGGCTGCCAGCCTCTAAGTAAGATGATAGGAAGTGAACTCTAAGAAATCAAGCTAAGATGCATATATCCATGTCAGTGCAAAAGCATCCTTTATAGGCACATGAGGTGCACACCAGCCCTGCACACAAACCAATCTGGTAGAAGCATGCAAATCATAAGGGTTCCTGAGCTCCAAAGCAAAGTATTGAAGGCCTGAAATGGAGGCTGAGTTGATCCAATTGCTGGCATGATAATGTAGTGAAACTGATGGATTGTTGAATGAAGTTGTAGGGATGAAATGTCAAAGAGGATGAAGTCCACAGAGAATGCAGGGACCTTTGTGAAGAAGAAGCAGTAATATGATGACTAGGACAGGCATTTGACGAAGTGCAGCTGCTAGGTGCCGGCTGTGTTCTCTTGGCAAGGAATTTGCACCATCAAGTTTCTCAGTGGAAGAGAGGAGATTTAGTAGTTCAATGTAAGTAGGGTGAGTTAGGTTTTTTAAAAAGATTCAGATGCATGAAAACCAGATAAATACCACTCAGTGGTAAGATTATGAAGTTGGCATTTAAAGCTTCAGAAGAAAACTGGGAGAGACATCAAAAATGTGACTCATTTCATTCTTGCCCTCCTTTGCTCATATTTGCTGGTATTCAATGGGGAAATTTTCACTCATTGGAACTGTTTAGCTCAGTGGCGCCATCAAAGCATTTAAATCTCCTGCCTTCAAACAATTTCGGAATCCTCTCCCCATCCTCCTTTTCTGATGAAGGGTCTAGTCCCAAAAAGTGAGCTTTTGTGCTCCTAAGCAGCTGCCTGGCCTGCTGTATTCATCCAGCTCCACACTTTGTTATCTTGGATTCTCCACCATCTGCAGTTTCTATTATCTGTGATCACAATTTTAACCTCACTGCAAAGTCTCTTCCAGGATGCCTAACCTGAAGAAGTTACCCTCCTCCCTCTGGACCAACCTCAGGGGATCTCTCTCCCACTGCAACTCTCTTGTGGTGTCTTCGGCCTTGAAACTGCTACTAACCTATCCTCTCCCTACCTCCCCACCACCCCCCTATACTCTCCTCTCCACCTATTTTCTCCTCTATCCATCTTCAGTCCACCACCCCCTCTCTCCCTATTTATTTCAAAATCCTCTCCCCATCCCTCTTTTCTGATGAAGGGCCTAGGCCTGAAATGTCAGCTTTTGTGCTCCTAAGATGCTGCTTGGCCTGCTGTGTTCATCCAGCTCCACACTTTTATCTCGCCTTCAAACAACTGTACTTAATAATCAATGCTTCTTGTTTCAATTTGTAGAAAGAGAGCGAGGGTTATCATTATGCGATTAATGCTATATGGCCATTTTCATAATTTATTATTATAGTAGCAAACCAATGAGTTCACAGTTTGATTGGCAACTCCAAATGTTTATAAAGTACTTGATAATTCAAATGAAAACTTTTTTGTTTTTTAGAGAGAATTAAGTGTTTGTAGGATGTCAAATGTAGCGTATTTTAAGTATTTTTTAAAATAATGCATTAATCAATGTGGATAGTAGGCAGGTTAGAAAGATAGTGTAAGGACAAAGGGAATGATGGGGGCATGAGGTAGCACTAAGTTGGCAAAGGAGTTTTAAATGGCAGGGAGTAGTTGAATAGATGCTATGGAGGGTAGGAGGGAGAATGGGGAATGGATGGAGAGACATAGCCTGGCCTGGAGCATTTGGATGGCCATACATGGGGAATGTGGGAGGTGGATGAAGGGTGAGGGCTGTTTTTAGTTTTGTTTTTTTTTCTAAATCTGGGAAAGGTTTGGAGCCCTGACACAGACCTTTTGAAAAGCTTTTGGTAACCATTGTGACTGTCTCCACACACGCTTCATTGTTGACAAAGATGATTCTCATATCAACTGATGTTATAGCTGTACCTTTGGGTTGAATCAGATTGTTCTTTATTTGTTCAGAAATGCAGGTTTGCAAGTGGAAGTGGGAGAAAACAAAGTTATTTCCAGTGTGGCTTTAGAAGCTGAAGACAAGGACACACCACGATTCAAGCTTTTCTATGTCATCAATACTGTTCCCACATTTGGACAGCTGCAATTCAAGGTAAAAACTGATAGCATCTTCAATGTTTTTACGTTTATTGAAGGAGTTCAGAGAAATGATTGCTTCAAAATCAGTGCTACACAAGAACTAAAATTATTCTCCTCATAAAAAGCATAGGTCATTAATCATTCACAGAAAATTATTCTTAAATAGTAGTGAGAACTGGGGAGAAGAATCTGTCTGCTCCTTTATACAGTGATATTATGGGTTTTTCTTTATGTTGATAAAGATTACCAGTGGTCAGGAGCTCTTGTGCAAGTAGAAACACGTTCAAGAAGAAAGGGATAACACCGTGTGGAGCTGGATGAACATAGCAGGTCAGGCAGTATCAGAGGAGCAGGAAAGTTGATGTTTCGGGTTGGGACCCTTCTTCAGAAATGGGGAGGGGGAAGGGAGCTCAGAAATAAATAGAGAGAGGAAGGGTGTGGCTGGGGAAGGTAGGAGGGTTGGTGATAGGTGAGTGCAAGTAGGGAATTTTGTGGATTGGTCAGGAGGATGGGAGGAGGGATAAGTGGGAGATAAGATGGACAAGTGATAATGGGAACTGCAGATGCTGGAGAATCCAAGATAATAAAGTGTGGCGCTGGATGAACACAGCAGGCCCAGCAGCATCTCAGGAGCACAAAAGCTGACGTTTCAGGCCTAGACCCTTTATCATGGACAAGTTGTGTAAGGTCAAGGAGGCAGGGATGAGAGGGAGGGTTGGACATATGATGAAGCGAGGGGTGGTGAAATTTTAAAACTGGTGAATTCCATGTTTAATCTATTGGGCTGTAGGTTTCATGAAGTGGAATATGAGGTCCTACACCTCCAGTTTGCAGGTGGTGTCATTGTGACACTGGAGGAGGCCCAGGAGGAACATGTCACCCAGGGAGTGGGAGGTGGGGTTAAAATGCTTGGCGACAGGAAGGTTTTGTCTTTTGTCACGTACAGAGCACAGATGCTCTGCGAAACAGCCTCTGAGTCTATGTTTGGTCTCACCAATGCATAGGAGGCCACATCTGGAGTGGCAGATGCAGGAGACCAAGTTGAAGGATGTGCAGGTGAATCCCTGTCTAATATAGAACGTCTCTTTTATACCTTGAATGGAGGTGAAGGGGGATGGGCAGGTGTAGCACTTCCTGCAGGGAAAGGTGCTAGGGTTAGTGGGATGTGTTGTGCGGACGATGGAGTCATGGAGAGCGCGATCCCTATGAAAGGCAGATAGAGGTGGAGAGGGAAATATCTCTTTGGTTGTGGAGTCAGAATGTTGGGGCGGAAGTGGCGGACAATGATAGATCGGATACAGATGTTGGTGGGGTGATATGAGAGGACAAGGGGGATTCTGTCTCTGTTTTTGTCAAGGAAAGGGGATATGAGGACAGAAGTGTGGGAAATGCAAGAGCTGCAGTTGAGGGCATTTATGTTATAGTCCTTCACATCGGAGGACAGCTGGGATGTACGGGCATGGAATTCCCCATCTTGGGAGCAGATGCAGCAGAGGTGGAAGAATTGGGAGTAGCGGAGAGTATTCTTCAGGGAGATATGTGAGAGGATGCGTACTCCAGGCAGCTGTGGGATTTGGTGGGCTTGAAATAGATGTCATCTCTGTCACAGAGATGGAGACAGAGACGTCCAGGAAGGAGAGGGAGGTATTAGAGATGGTCCAAGTGAATAAGAGATCAGAGTGAAAGATGTTAGTTGATGAACTGTTCAAGCTTCTCATGGGAGCATGAGGCAGCGTAGTCATCAATGCAGTGGAGGAAGAAGTGGGGGATCATGCTTGTGCAAGAGTGGAAAAGGGACTGTTCCACTTATCCATATAAGTGGATAGCCATGGCTTGGGCCCACGCAGGTGCCCATGGCCACCTCTTTAGTCTGTAGGAAGTGGGAGTAGTTAAAGGAGAAGTTGTTAAGGGTAAGGACAAGTTTGGTTAAGCGGATGAGGGTGTCAGTGGAGGGGGACTTGTAGGGCCTGTGACAGGAAGGAGCAGAGGGCTTTCAGGCCATCCACATGGGGGATACAAGTATACAGGGATTGTACGCCCATAGTGAAGATGAGGTGCTGGGGGCCGGGAAACTGGAAGTTTTGGAGGAGGTGGAGAGTGTGGGTGGTGTCCTGGACCTACTTGGGGAGTTCCCGGACCGGGGGAAGAAAAGGAGTCAGGGTAAACAGACAAATATTCAGTGGGGCAGGAACAGGTAGAGACAATGGGTCAGATGGTGCAGTCAGGTTTGTGGATTTTGGGAAGCAGATAGAAATGGGCGGTGGGGTGTTGGGGAACGATGAGGTTGGAGGCTGTGGGTGGGAGGTCACCTCAGGTTATGAATGGTTTGAGAAATGATGGTTTCGTGGTCACAGCTGGGGCCATGGTCGAGAAGGCGGTTGGAGGAGGTATCAGAGAGTTGGCGCCTAGCCTCGGCGATGTAAAGGTCCATGCACCATACCATTACTGCACCACCTATGTCTGTGGGTTTGATAGTTAGGGTTGGAGCGGAGAGAACAGAGGGCTGCAGGCTCTGTGGGGGAGAGGTTGGAGTGAGTGAGAAGGAGGGAGAGGTTGGGGCGATCAATGCAGTTAAAAATGAAGAGGCCGAGGGAGAGTACGAGGTCTTGGGATGGTGTCCAGAAGAATGGGGGTTTGTTGGAGGCAGGAGAAGGGCTGTTTGGAGGAATGGTTCAATTCCCGTTTAAAGAAATAAGTGCTGAGGCCGAGGCAGCAGAAAAACTGTTCGACATCCAAGCGTGAATGGAATTCACTGATGTTCAGGTGGAGGGAGATGAAGGTGAGCCCTTTACTGAGGACTGACCATTTGTCCTAAGCGAGGGGGTAGTCGGCGGGCTAGGGGGTGGAGAACGGGGCTAGGATTGGGTGTTAATCTGGTAGCTGGGTTGGAGCTGGCTGTGGCGGTAGGAGTTAGTGCCGTTGTCAGTGGCGGGAGTGGTGATATCACTGTCAGCGGCGTCGTCGTCGGTGGAAACGAAGTTGTTGCCCCTGTTGTCAGTGGTGTAAGTGGCGGCAACGGTGGTAGAAGCAGCAAGGTTGGCGTTGACGGAAGTGATGAGGTCTGTGGTGTCAGCAGGAGAGGCTGTGGTAACCAGATGGTTAATGGCACCAGGCACATTGAGGGGGAGGTCCTGGGGAGGGTTGAAGACTTGGGGGACGGAAGAGGCCTGAGTTTGGTGGTAAGCTCAAGTAAGTTTAGTGTACTTACGGCTTTTAATGTCAGATAGGGCAGAGAAAAGGCGTTGGTTAAGGGTATGGACACCACGAAGAACGAAAACCGGAAGAGGTCCTTTGCAGGTCTGGGAGAGGAAGGTTTTGAGCTGGGGTTGGGTTGATTGTAATGCCAGAAGATGCCGGAGCATTGCTGAGAGCATGTAGTTGAAGATCTATAAAGAAAACAGTTTTTGGAGGCTCCGGATGTTTTGTAAGTTGAGGTTGTCACAGTTAGGGCCAGATCGGGATGGCCTGAATGTAGTTTGGAGTCCATTGGTGATGACCTGATTCTTATAGGCAGGTATTGAGAAAGGAGATGTGGGTGTCAAGTCCTCTTCAAGAAGAAAGGCATGTCAGAACATTGCAAATCAGATCCAGAGGCACTCTGCATGAACTACATCGATCATTTTAAAATGTTGCTGTACACTGAGACCAAAACAATTGCCGTCCTCCCTTTAAAGTTCAATCATTTGTTTCAACTGAATTGGGAGTACAAGACACAGCCTAAACATCCTAGCAGTTCCATGTGCTCCTGGAAATTTGACAGAAATTTCTGTCTGCCACCTTGACTTCACCATCACCTTGCCTCAAATTCCAAAGACAAGGTTATTACCATAACTCTGGTGGGGAAACGTTCCTGTAACTGCCCTGTAGGAGCACTTTGATAGCAACAGTAGAGAGACACCTTGCCGGCAGAGTGGCCAGGGATTGGTGGGATCACTGAGATCTGCTGTCTTCTCCAAGAATGAAATGTTGTGTGAAACATTGGTCCTGTCGGTCAGCTCATACAGATTTAAAGAATATTTTGAACTGACTTGGTGTCCTCATCAACATTTATCACCTGATCAAAATAGTAGAAATAAATTGATTGATTTGCTGTGTACTGTCCACCTTTTAATATAAACATGTTGGTACAAAAACACAATTTGCTCATATAAACAATGTAAACAATAAATAAATTAAATAATCACAACAGAAAGTCTCATCTGCTAGCTTTTAACTTTCCATACTGTCTAAATTTCTGTCTTTATTTGCATTGCAATAATGATTCATATGGAAATGACCCACAACCTGCTATTCTTCTTTGATAACTGCTTATAACATCTTTTCAGATGCAACATAATGAATTTAGAGATACAAAGATAATGAAAGCAAAGATCAAAGGCCAATGTGGGCTGAATGCAGTAATCTGAGTGATAGAAAATTACTCCAGCACTTGTTAAAAAAAATCTTTTTTTTAACAACAGACTGAATTTGAATGGATTCATCTATATCCCAGCATGAATTATAGTCAAGAAGATATAGACCTGAACCGAGTGTGGTATCTACACACAACAATTATGGGGTCAAAAGGTCATGACAGTTTTCGCTTTCATGTTACAGACGGGGATAACTCCTCACCTTCACAGACTTTTCATATTTTGCTTAAGAACTTGAATAAAGGTAAGTAAATTGTAGTTTTGAACAAATCCCATTTTGAGGCTTTTTTGATATTTTTAGTTAGCTGGGAGTTGTCACATGGTGGAAAAATCAAATGTCTGAAAACTGAAAATATCTGGCATGTTGTTTTGATATTATCCGTAGCATTGCATTATGTATTTGTAAACATGTGGAAGTTTGTCAAATGGTACCTTTTCCTTGACTGTAAACAAAAAATGTTGGAAATCACAACAGATCAGGCGGCGTCCGTGGAGAGAGACCAAGCTAACATTTTGCAGACAGACTCACATGAAGAGTTGAAGATAATAAAATGTGAGGCTGGATGAACACAGCTGGCCAAGCAGCATCCCAGGAGCACAAAAGCTGACGTTTCGGGCCTAGACCCTTCATCAGAGAGCTACACATGAAGAGTTACCTAGACTTAAAATGTTAGCTTGCTGACTCTCCACAGATGCTGCCTTCCTGTGATTTTCAGCATATTTTTGTTTTCAGTGCAGATTCCAGCATCTGCAGTAATTTACTCCTATGTGGTACATTTTCCTTGACCTGCCCTTGAATAGATATGAACCCAAGTGGCTCATAATTCTTCTGCTTGCAGTAGTTTGTCTTAAAAATGTCCTGAACTATTCTGATGTGAATTTTGCCTGCAGCAGAATACTTTACCTGATATGGCAATGTTTATGTTATCTCTCATAATATTAGACACAAGGTGTGGATAACATGGTATTGAAGCATTCAACAGATGTTTTTTACAGCCCACTAATATACATAAGTATTACACTGTCATCTGCAACGTCTTCCTTCACTCACTATCACCCACCTTAACCCCATCACCTTTTATGCCTGCATGCCATCTGCATTACCCATTGCCTTGCGTGAATACCTCCCCACTTGCATCAATAGAAATAGCAATGCCATCCACTTTCCTCTTGCATAATACCTGCCCCTCACTCATTCCATGAGAGAAACAGCTCACAGTAGGACAGAAGGAGTCAAGGCAAGTGGTGGGCTACCTGACATTCAGTTCCCCTCCTTAGTGGAGACTATCCTGAATCTGACTACCTTGAGTGACTGACTGTCCAAACCTTTAGACTGGTTTTGCAGACTGTCTTTGAATTACTGTGTCGGGCCTCCTGCACAAAGGCTATGTTCTTTGAATTGACTGAGGCCTGCTGACAACCATGATATCAATCTGCCTTTCTGTCTGTACTAAATGACAAGGCAAGGCAGAAGTAATGTGATCCTGCTATCTCTGGCAGAGGCGTCAGAATGCAAAAAGGCAGGACAAGGATAATGAGCACATCCAGGTAGACTTGGAGTGAGTGAGCACAATGAAGTACATGTGTAAGCTGGAAATGCAGCCTCATCCAGTCCATGAGCTGGGTGCTTATCCTTGAGTGCTTATTGTCCTGAAGCAGTGTTTCAATGATAGCTGCTGATGCAGCATTAAAGAACAAAAGTTCATTAAAGAACACCAGAGATTTGCCATGAGGATTCATACAAGCTTGGACATGGTGGATGCCAGTGTTTGTGGACTTGGATTGCATGTGGCTAGTGCCCGTGGAGTGTACCTTGAGGTGTTGATGTCTGGTGTCCAACATGGAGGTCCTTTGGTGCATGTGGTGAGCTGAAAGTTGCCAGGTGCCCACTCTGATTCCCATGTCAAGAATACTTGATCTCTGACTTGTTCAGTGCATTTGATCACATATAAAGCTGAATTTCATGAAATGAGTTGCAGCATTAATAAGGTGTTTAACAAGCACTACACGACTGCCAAGTGTGAAACTCACCTTGCCACTCAGCAGATATATAAAAGATGCAGAAAATTGCTCCCAAAATCAAGGTAGACCTCACCAGATTTCTCTCACAATTCTGCCCCAAATCTTACCACAGCCCATGTCACTTTGGCCCTTGTAAGATTATGCCTGACAAGTTACTCTCTGTAATTAGAGGTACAGAGGTAGCAGCAGCTAATGGGTTTTTGTTGTGTTGTTTATTTGTACTGTCTTCAATTTCAGTTACTACAGACATGACTTGAGAGTTTTGTTAAGTTAGTTTATTGTATAAATGTCTCTTTAACTGAACCTGCTTTTGTACCAATGTAACAATGCTTGTTAACTGTCACATAGGTTGCAACACATGAGTAAGGAAAGCTGTTTGTAATATGATTTTCCTTTTTATTACTTTTACCTCTTCATTTTTTTATTCCCTTCAATAATTTCATAGCTAATTCATTTTTCTTATGAGTAGTGTTTTCTACCAAGAATTTTTTAACAGAATTATCAAAAGAAAGACTTTTATCTTTCCTCTTTCAGATAAATCTCAGAATTGTCATGATGCAGAGAGGTTTATCAGCCTGTACTGGCTCACATTTTACCTTATTGCCAGTCTCCTACCTTTGGCCTGTAACTCTGTATATTGTTTCAATTTAAGACACCATCCAATGCCTTCTTGAAAACTTCAGTTGAACCTATCTCCGGCACACCTCCAGACAATTCATTCCAGATTAAAACTAAAAGGTTCTTTCTCACCTCACATTGCTTCTTTTCCAAAACACTTCACAACTGTGCCCTTCTATTCTTGATCCATTTATGAGGAGAAACTGTCACTTTGTGTCTACTCTAGATCCTAATGATTTTGAAAACAGCAATCAACTCTCATCTCCAAGGATGACAATCTCAATTTCTCTAATCTTTCCTCATAACTGAAATGTTTCATCTCAAGAATCACTGTTGTCAACTCTTCTGCACGCTCGCCAATGCATTTATACTCTTCCTAGAGTGTGATGCCCAGAACTATCCACAAGATTCCAATGCATGTCTAACCAGTGTCTTATATAAGTTCATCATAGCTGTTCCTTGACTGTATGCCCTGACGTATGGAGCACTAAACAATGTTTTACTATCATCTCCTTTTATCAGTATGCATGACTAAATTATTTTAGAACTGATGATAGCTCTTAAGAAATTAAACATAATTTATATCTGCCTTTGTCCACTATTAGACTCTTCTGTTCCACCCTGTTTTGATTATGACCTGCATTGCTTTTCAAGTAACATTGGTTCTATATCCATCAAATGTGGTAATTTTGTAGTCCTGCTATACTCAGCCTTTTTCTGAAATTTTTGGAGGCTACAAGCACTACAATAGATCCAGAACAACGCAGCAGTTCACCACCTCCTCAAGAGTAGAAAATACCAGCACAGCTACAAATATCTCAAAGAGTACAGTTTGTGAACTTGAGGAAATAGCACTGGGTGGGTCACGGTGCACAGAAACCAAACAAAGTCAACAGGGGATAGCTCTCTGATGAAGGGTCTAGGCCCGAAACGTCAGCTTTTGTGCTCCTGAGATGCTGCTGGGCCTGCTGTGTTCATCCAGTCTCACATTTCATTATCTTGGATTCTCCAGCATCTGCAGTTCCCATTATCACTCAAAGTCAACAGGGGGAAGCCTTTCCACTGGCAAAAGGACACACATTTAAAGTGATTGGCAAAAGAAGCAGAGGCAACTTGAAGAAGCAGTGAATGGGTTTGACTGGGAGTGTACTCATGTGGTTTGGAGAAGGAATTTTGCTTGCATCTTCCACAATAATATCGGATAATTATCTGAAGGGACAGGCTTTACATGGGTCGAGAGAAAAGGCAGGGGAATGAGACTAGCATTCATAAAGACCTGGCACAGATATAGTGGGCCAAATGGCCTACTTCTGTGCTGTAACCATTCTATGTTTTTATAATGAAGATAAATTGGCAGTGACAGGAGAAGAGCAGGAACCTGATAGCTTGACAGCCACACTGCTGTCATTAATGAATCATTAATAAGCAGTGTGGGTTGCTTTGTAATGCTGCTATTGCTATTTTGTGTAAAAGGAGATTAAATGTTGGCCATGCTGACAATCGAATGTCTCCAATTTGATGCATGTCTGAGCAGGTCATTCATTAAAGCTGCATTTGATCCTTATGATACATTGAGGAAAGATAGAGGTTGTAAAGTTTGGATGAGAGTTGATCTTGATTGCCAATAGCATTGAAGTTTCAATGGCGTAGATTGGCTCCAGATATCCTAGCAGCAGATGGCATAGTTCTGCAAATGGCTTGCTACTGATCCTGTTTATCCTTCACCTTTTGGCATAGCTGCAGCTCTGTGTGCTCCAGGCCTCCAGTCGTAGCCTATACAGCTGTGGAACATTGACTAATAAAGGCAGGAAAATGCAACTTGTGCTCTAATAAATTATTTTTCTTTTGGGAAGTGCTTAGTGTCAACATCGGAACTGTCATAAGGGGTTTACTTCAGATCAGGAGCTTTGTATTTGAAAATCAATTCAACCTAGTCTCCAACAATGACTAAAGAGTGTGATTAATGATTTGAAGCTGAAGTGAAATGCCTCTTGCCTGTCTTCAACTGCAATCTCTATTCTCTTTAAGAAGAGAATTCAAGGCATTCTTCATGCCATCATGAGGTCTATAACCTGGGCATCAAAAGGCCATCCTGAATGGTAACAAGAATGGGTGTTGAAAACACGATATATGTCATTTGATTCCTCCATTGCTTAACTGTGTTTGGCCGTGAGGAAAGTAATATTCACAGGAGGAAAAAGTGGGCATAATCAATTTGCCAATACGTCATACATGTTGCAGGTAAATGGAGCAAATGGTGTTCAACACAATGAAAGCAAAGTGATTGCAAATGGGAACAATGTTTCTCAGAACATGTTGCCTCAGGGTACTTTGGAAATATGTGTAATCTCCCCATAGCCATGGATTCATGCAGAAGTTGCTGGAGGTTACCATGGCAACTTTCTTCCAGCATCACATCCAATGTTGATCTCCTCTCCTTTGTCTTAAAAGTATATAATCCCATGTTAGACTACAGCCAGTAGCATGATAAACTGAGAAATTCATTAAATTTGTTGTTTAGTGCACTTAAAACATGCCAATTTTGAATTAAGCAACATAACGATTGCTTTTGTCCTTCCAGTTGTTACAGTGCCGCATTGACCTTGACCTGAAGGACACTGACGGCACTAAAAGTTTTTTTTGTTCCCAGCTAATGTTAATACTGACAAGTCAGATCCCAAACCGAGATCTGGCTTGACAAATCAAAATAAAGACGGTCATAGATCATAGAATCCTTACAGTGTAGAAGCCATTTGGCCCATTGAGTCCACACTGACCCTCTGAAGAGCATCTCACCCAGATCCACTCCTTATCCAATCCCTGCATTTCACATCCTAGATATTATGGGCAATTTAGCATGGCGAATCCACCTTATTTGCACATCTTTGTACTGTGGGATGAAACCAGAACACTCAGAGGAAACCCATGCAGACATGGGGAGAATGTGAAAACTCCACATTGGCTCTGGTTGAAGCATAAGCATGCAATGCTGCAGATTTTGTTTTAATAATAAAACAGAAGTTATTAACAAAAGAAATGAAAACAAAATAGAATAAACCAAACCATCTGCTTATAATAAAAGTTCAAAGACTTATCAACATACTATAAAAGTATAATCCCAAGCACCCAAAACTGCCCTTCATGTAAAAAAAAGATACTTTTTTGATCGTACCCAAAACACACGCATGGTATAATACTCAAGCACCACTTAAGTAATACTCATGCCTGAGCCCCTATATGTAACACCTTTATAGGTTTTACTCACTTGTGATTTCAACTTTTATGCAGCTATATTCTAGAGCTATTATACATCTGATTTAAAATATATTCATTTCTAAGTAATCTCTTTATGGTATTATGCCAACATGTCTGTTCTAGGTCTAACACTAACTCTTTAATCTAAGACAATCTCGTAATACATCTTTCTTTTCCCAGCAGCATTGGTTTACACAGCTATCCCATTCCAAGCATTTCATCAGACTGCTCAAAACTCTAAGTAAAACTGAATCTGAAAGCTACCCTCTCTAAGCTTTACTTGTTTGTCTTATGTTTAAAAAAAGTCCCAGATTTCTCTGACAGACCTAGAGGCCCCATTATTCACCTATCTGAGTCACAAAACAATCTAAGATATACAAAGAAATCCATTAGTAACACACAAAACCTCATTCATTTTAAAGCTAGGCCTCAAAAACTGTTTTAAAAGAAATCAACATGGCTACAGAAATGCCTAATTTAATTGTTAATTTTGCACACGCATAAAACTCAGATGTCACTAATGCAAAAAACAGAAACTGACACATGATATACAAATATGTAAAAATCCAATAGTTTACTTCATTTTAAGTATCATTGTACTAAAGGCACAATGAATAACATTAGATTTATGTTTGAAAATGTAACACTGATGGATACTAATACAGTTCTGCAGCTATTTTGATAATAAATAGGGCCAAAAAGAAATCTTAGTTCAAGCAGCCTTATATTTTGAAATTTATTTTGCTAATCATATTGTCTAGATATCAGGCAATTGTTTTTGCCGAAATTGCAGATATAATTATTTTGATGTGACTAATCTCCAAATAGTTTCAGCACTACTAATCATTCATGTTAAAAATTAATAGATTAATAAAACTTTAAATTGCTCCCAGCAGAATGTTCAATCAGAAATCATAAAACATCCAATATTATTTATGGAAAAACATCATACACATGATGCCTATAACTGTGTATTAACTGGCAAAGATCATATATTTGAGTTGCATGTTGATTAGAATCTACCATTGCATCATTGAACACCAGAAAAACAGCATTGGTTTATTATTTTATGAAGACATCTTGTCAAGTACATATGTCAGAGAGTATAGTATTCTGTGTGCACATCAGCTGAAGTGGAATTAAACTGCTTATCACCAAGTGCTGTGATCTTAACTGTAACTGAATTAAGTATTTTCCCCATAACATTTAAATCAAGAAAACCAAATTACTTTTGAGGTTGATAATGAAAAACTAATGCCGTTAATAGAACTGGAGCCAGCATCTGAAAACACCATTGTTTTGCGCATGCATAAATTACCATCGCTGGCACAAGCGAGCAATTAATCATCTAATAACAATTGAAAAGAGAACTTTACTTAATATATTGAATATTATATATATGCAAGATAAAAATAAGCTGTTCAGAAGGGCTACCTTATTATTTGTATTTCAAGTCCTTTAACATTTTTTGGGATAGACTTATTCCATTATTTTAGGTACAAAGGTGAAGATGTAGACAAGGAAATTAAATGTAAAGGACCAGCAGAGAAAGTATCACAAGCATTATATTTGGAATCAGTAACTAAGATAGAAAATGTTGGAATTGCATGGCAAATTATCAACATCTGCAAAGGACAGTAAATTTAACTTTTCAGCAAGAGTCACACCCTCCAGGGTCAAACTGTTCTTTGTTTCCACAATTATCTTGTTTTTCTTTCAGACTGTAGTTTTGCTTTCTATCTCTATTTCAGTCTGTTTTATAGGTATTATGTTGGTTGATCAGAAGCAGAGTTACTACAAAATCAAGTGAGGACATAACAAAGCAATCGCAGTCATGTGCAAACATTAGTATTGACCACCAGTCATGGAAAAGAAATCCTACATCCAAATTTGTTCCGAACACCTGCAGCTTTTTTTCCTCTCATTCTATGAAATTCTTTAGAACCTTATTCTAACATTAGTTCAAGTCTAATTCATTTAAAAGCACTGTAGGGGCTCTCAATGGCACATCAGAAATAAAAGAGTTTAGCCCAACTGCATGGCGATCTTTTTTTGTACATAGCAAATTGGCTGTGCTCAGTGGAGCACCAGCTGGAAGCTGTGTACAGAACCCATGTGTTCACCTTTAATGTACTGGAGCATACAGTAAAAGAACTCTCTGAGAATGATGTCACATCAAGCTGCTTGACACATAATACACTCTTTGATCTCCCACTTTCCATGGCAGTGCGTACCGTCAAAATTTATGAGGTGAATATAATCATTTAATATATCTTTTCTTTAACAAGTTGAGTATCTTCATGATTGATGGTGGCAAGTTTAGAAAATCTGGTAAATATCCCTGAAATGGTGTCAGTCAACCTAGAAAACTGGGTTCAGCTTCTGCAGATCAGCATAGCTGCCAGCAAATGATTGGTACGAGAGAAATAGAAGCAGCCGGCTCTCTGGAGGCTGTGCCTGGCACCGTTTTCTGATGAACATTCACAGTCACAACTGGTGAGAATGAGGAGTGCCATCTGTAAACTGTAAATCCTGAACATTTACTCAATCTGCTGCACCGTGCTGACAATAGGGAGTTCATAAAATCAAAGCCACCCTCACAAATGAAAGCAGAGAGCTGCATTTTAGCAATTAAATTAAGCTAATTCATCACTAAAACAGCTGAGGCTTTCTTCATGGGTGACAATATCTGAGTTTTACATTTTCTTTTCCTTCCCTTTACCCTCTGTTTTTTTTTAAATTTTGATAGGTAGCATTGTTGTCCTCACCAAGCCTGTAACTTTAAAAGAGGGTGACAGGGTCACCTTGACGACAGATGTTCTCAAGGCAACAGATGGTGCTGGCAAACCCGAAGAGCTATTGTACGCCATCTCTGTGCCACCTGCACATGGTCAGATCGAGTACATCAATTATCCTGGAGTGGCCATTTCCAGTTTCAGCCAGTTGGAGGTAGCAGCCCAGAAGGTCTGCTATGTCCATGACAACAGTCGTGAGACCAGCACGGATGGATTTAGGTGAGGAGACCTGCACTGTCATACTTTAGATATCTGAACAATAATAATACAGATCAAAACACATAAATACTGATTGTAACAGTCAGTTCTTGCTTATGAGGCAGCTTATATTTTGAAACGGAATCTGATTTTAAAACTGAATGTTACCAAAACATAGCAGAATTGATTTTCTCCCTCCTGAAGGTGGCAGGAGAAGTGGCTTGAAATAGAGCAAATGGCACTACTTGTACCTAATTTACACTAACCCCTGCCCCAAACTTCTCTTTCCCTCACTAATTAAGATTTGGATGGTAATTTCAATGGGCAACATTCGCATCCTCTCAGATTAAAATCTTAAGATGTCAGTTACCAGCCTTATCTTCAAGGCCTGAACTCACCACCTCCTCAAGGATCTGTCTTCCTTGCAGGCAGTAAAATGTGGCTAACTTCCTGACTGAGATACCAAAATCTTCAACCTGTGAGAAAACTGTGGAAAGTATTTACCCTCTCACCACTGAATTCATCCTAAGAAGTAGGCCTCAACTGGCAGACATCATGAGTCAGAATCTGCAGCCTCCGATTGTCCAGCAGCTTCCACCGATCCAGCATCTTGGTGTAGAGGCCAGTGATTTACTGAGAAGCTATCTGAAGCTTACCAGTCAGCTCTTAATGAGTTGATTCATGGCTGATCAGGTGTGCTTTATCATCACTAGGGGCGAGAAGGTAGTCACCATTGATCCTACACATTAATCCCCACGTGAGAAAAAATACAAAATCTGCTGTACATAACTATCTAAATGCATAGTTTGCAAAATGCTTTTGTAAAATCATTATGTTTAAATTTAATGTCACTCTATTAATCTGACAGGAAAATTAAATTACCGTCACAAAAGCCTCTCAAATCCCCAAGAGATAACACAAATATAATTTGATACAGATTATTCGATAGATTAGTTGAACTGAATATCCTACAGGGTACTTTTGTCAGAGATGACTGACCACTGAGAGTTCAAAGTGCTTACAGTGGAAGGATTAATATCTTGTCATAATCCTATTGTGATGTTTTATTGCTTACTTTGTTAGGGGAGCATTTGTATCAATCATGCCAAGTTTCTTAACTGTGATTATGCAAAACCATAATGTGGATTATAGTTCAATATATTCAAATTGTATAATTAACAATCTATACTAATATTGAAAAATGTTGTTTTTCGATCAGAGGCCTATGTGGGTTTCCATCCTTTGACTATGATGAAATAGATGGTTTTCATGAATGTTTATCACTTCTTGTAGCCGGTACCTTCTGGCATAATCTAGTGCCAAAGCCCAGCTCCCTATCAGCTCTGCTATAATTCATTCTCAGCATTTGGAAGTGATCTGGTTCCAGGTGATTTATTAAATTACTTTTTATTGTGCTACTTCTAACTTGTCCATCTGCTCGGCAGCTCCTAACTCACAATCTGTCTGTAGTTTGCAGAAAGACAAACTGTCAAGGCCTGTTCATGCACTAACACTTGACAATTCTCTTTCGGATTAGATTAATACCAGTTGTGACAGATTTTAAAGCTTGAAAAGAGATGCAAAAAAAATCTTATTAGAGCTTGTTGGAGCACTGATCAATTTTGACAGACACAGGCTGGATGCAAGAGATAGAACATAATTCATTTTACAAAAAAGAGAATACAAAGAATACATAGAACACGCTTTTTGAAATTTCAAAGGAACCCACATCAAAATATTTAAAAGATTAAGCAATAATCCTGTTATCGACAATTAGGGTGGGCTTGCGAATTGGCCAGAAAGAAAGATGGGTATTGCTATTTGTGGGCTAGTAGAACAATGTCCAAAGAAACACCAACAGATGATGGATGCAGATGATTAACAAAATCACTACCCTTGGCACAGATATTTGAATTTAAAGTGAAAACCTTTTCATCAGGATTCATTGGGATAATTACTCTAAAAACGAGACTTCCTAACAGATGCCATTGTCAGCTATGGTGGAATTAAGTCCTTTCTCATTCATACTCTTGTTTTCCCACAGATTTTTTGTTAGCAATGGGATGACGGTTAAAAACAGCTCCATGCAGTTTAACATTGAGCGCACTGACCGTATCATGCCTACTCTAGTCAATAATAAAGGTCTTCAGTTACCAGATGGGGCCAAGTTGGTCATCTCTCCTGACAATCTTCAACTCTCAGATCCAGACACTCCCTTGATGAACCTAACTTACGTTATTATCCAGCCTCCTCAGTATGGCAACATCTACCTGAAAGAAAACGTTCTTTCCCAGGCCCACTTCACACAGTTGAATGTGAATAATTTGGACATTTCATACAAGCACAATTCTGGGTCCTCTGAGCCTGACCATTTTACGTTCATTGCTTCTGATGGAACCAATCATGGCTTTTTAGTCAATGGCCAGATGAGAAAGGAGCCTGTTATATTCAGATTACAGGTACGTGAATATTATATGTGCAATAACATAAAACTAAATTAAAAATCAGTTATTCTGTGGGTATTTACTAAAATAAACAACAAATTATCTATGGCAGATGAAATTAATTGGTGGTATTGCAGTATTCACTCTTAAATGTAATATGTTACATTGAATATATTGCACCGATTCATTCAATCATCAAGTTCTATCACTGTCCAGCTGTTTAAGGAAGGTGGAATGAGAACTTGTTTCTTCGCCTATTTTAGCTATTATTAATACTTACATTCAAACTATGTTAATTTACCCACTTTAAAACCAGCTCCTCTGAAATATTTCTTGTACTTAATAGTTTTTAATGATAGCCACTTCAGAGGATGATACAGAGAGAGCATGATTAATGCTTTTATATGAACCAATGTCTCCAGCTTAACTTTACTCTACCCCTCTATCTTCAACCACATCATTGACTCAAACCTAACACAGATCACTTTAAAATTTTAGTACATGATAATTCAATGTAAAGGAGTTAATTTACCTTAAAAAGCTGTTTAAATTGAAACAAATGTTTGATTTGTTCAGAAAATGAAAATTTTCAGAATTGAGCTTGAATAAACTTGCTGCCATTTCAGAACAAGTTATTTCTAAATGAAGGTTAGCAACAAAAACTTGACAAATGAGCCCAAGGGATATTGATGGCAATTTTCTTTTATACAGCGAGATATGATAATCCAAAAAGCATTTCTTAAAAGGTTGATAGAAGTGGGTTAAATGAATATTTATAAAAGGTAACCAGAAGTACACTTATAAATGAAAAATTTGCATGGTTACAAGGAAGACAGAGGGAGTAGGAACTATGGAGATAGCCCTTATAAAGAACTAAAACAGACATGATGATTGCGTGACCTTCTGTGTTGACTCAACATTTAAATAATAAGAATTAAACAATATGTTCCTTCAAAAGTGACAGTATCAATTACCATTATTTTCTGTTCTTTGCGACCACAATGCCCTTTACCACAACTATACGAAAATAAACACAGGGAGGATATCAGATTCTAGCAGATATACAGATGAAATTTACAAGCATTGTTTTGATTTCAAAGATACTTTACCATCCTTGTGTTAATTATGTTGCAAATTATTTTCAAAAATGCTGATCACTTTTCAAATATACATTTTGGTGCTTAATGAATTATTTTTATAAACTAATTAAGTTGTTATCATGTCAATATATCAACTTATTTTTTCAGTTATTTCCTGCTTTTTCTTTGAATTATAGTTCTTGCACAATTTTTTATATTTTTGTTCCAAAAGCAAAATACATCATTGTGTACTTGTTAAAAAAATTCCGCAATAAAATTAACATTCACATCACATACCACAGAATGAATAGTGTTCAGATTTTCTATGTATCATTATAGCCACAATTTAGGCATTTTGTTGCATTAATCTAAAGCTTTAATATTAATAGAGCTATTTCAGTGCAGCAACCAGTAATATTCAAAATAGGAAGTTAATTTACTATTTGTTTTAACACCTTTTTGTTTTAGGTTGTTTGTGAGCTTGCTTAATTAATGACATCATCCTTTGGGATCACTAGTATGCCATAATAAAGGCTTTTAATGTAAATTAATAGGCAGTGCCCATTAAACCGTGAATCTCACACAAATAATTACTGTTTTAACATTCCAGTAAATTGCACCTCGATGCAACTCTGTTTTGTGGCATAATAAAAGAACACAATTCTCCTTTTTTCAGTAAATAAACTTCTCAAATTCTATTTTAGAATATAAACTGAAAGAACTGTGGTTGCTGTATAAATCAGAAACAAAAACAGACCTGCTGAGCTTTTCCAGCAATTTCTGTTTTTGTGTCTAGCTTAGAGTGTTGTTGAAGTTACTTTAAAGTGCTTGGTGCTGTGCTGACCCTCCAGCTGTTAATGGATCAGTATAGGCTGCATCATGAGCATGCAAAGGGAAGTCGTTTTCCTCCCCTCAACACTGACAAAACTCCATTCACCCTCTCCCCAACCTCCACAGCTCACCATTTTCATCAAAAATATTACAGGCCTCTGAACAACAAATACAGAAAATATGAACAGAATGATTCCTTACCCCCAACGCTACTTATTGGTGTAAGCAACCTCATACACAATGAGGAAGGAATTCTGCAAATTGCCTGGAACTCCTGAAATTTGGATCTTTATCTGCTTACAATATTGAGAAGCTAAAGTGAGTGGCCTATGTCAGTTAGTGTAGACTTTTATTATTAAGAAGATAGTCAATGAAGTAAAATGAAGAAATCACAGATAAGTGATAACGCAGTGTGGAGCTAGAGGAGCACCTTCTTCAGATGGGTCCTGACCTGAAACGTCAGCTTTCCTGCTCCTCTGATGCTGCCTGGCCTGCTGTGTTCATCCAGCTCCACACTGTGTTATCTCTGACTCCAGCATCACCACTTCTATCTCACAGACAAATGATATCTACTTTGGGATTAAAAGCTATCATGTACAGTGGTTG
Source organism: Stegostoma tigrinum (assembly GCF_030684315.1). Lineage (NCBI taxonomy): Eukaryota > Metazoa > Chordata > Chondrichthyes > Orectolobiformes > Stegostomatidae > Stegostoma > Stegostoma tigrinum. Next base: position 57,367,245 of record NC_081361.1, on the reverse strand, counting down.
TGCTGCTGGGCAAATAATCCACAGACTGCACTGATCAACCAGACAGCATGAATTTACCATGAGAGTCAAGAATTTGAATGCAATTTTAAAAATCTGGGATAAAATTTGATCTAAGTAAAAGTAATCACAAAACTTGCATAAAGTCATTAAAAACTCAATTGGTTCACAAATGTCCTTTCAAGGAACAAAATTATTCACATTATTTATATGACCCTCATAAACTGCTCAATTGCATTTAATGACATGGCTATGGTGCAATGTATTGAATCCCTACAGTATGGATGCGGGCCATTTGGCTCATTGAGTCCACACTGACCCTCTGAAGAGCATCCCACCCAGGAGAATGTGCAAACTCTACACAGTTGCCCAAGGCTGGAATTGAACCCAGGCCACTGGCACTGAAGCAGCAGTGCTAACCCCTGAGCCACCAAGCCTCACCTCAGCTTTCCTCTGACATCTCAGGTCGAGCAATAAATGCATCAGCCTTGCTAATGACAGCTACGTTCTGGGCACGAGTCTAAAAAACATTGTAAAGGAAAAGTTGTGAGATGCTGAGAGTTTCAAGATTCTCAGGAAAGAGAGTTTCAGTGCATCATTAGACCTACCCTGAAGAATGTTTTTGAATCAAAGCAAAGATGCATTTTAATTTTGCATTATTTCTTTCACTCTAATGTTATTCATCTACAATGTTTAATACAGCATTACTAAATCATTTCTATGAGATAACGGATGCACACGCCATTAATGGTAAATGTTAGAATTATGTAAATAATTGTATGTCATAGACCTACACAACTACAACAATGATTAAATCTGCCTTTACCTCTTTCATCAACACTTCCTCCCATAATAAATGTATAAGTTAGTGACTGGAAAAACAAGTTGGTTTCCTGTGCAGAGGATGTCTGTTGAGTACCTACATGGGTTAATTAGGCAGGTGCTGATGCGAACTGAATCTGAGAGACATTTTTGGCAAAACTTCAAAAGTGGATGTTCTGGAATAAATTAACTTTGCGATTCTCAAATACTCCAATTCCAAGGTTGCACAGTGGTGTTCCATATTTAAATATGGTTTAACTCCATAACGGTTTAACTTCATGCTTTATTTGTCTACTGTACCAAAGCCACTGACTCGTGTTAGACTATGATTTCACAAGGTCTAACGTCTCCTCAGTTCCAAGTCTCCATTTGTGTGATTCAAACAATGAAGGAGAAATTTTAACCTAACGCAATGGATACAATGCACACAGAATTAGGAAGAACACCATTGACTTAATGGGAGATTAAAGTCTGTATGCTCAAACATCTATCATATCTAAACTAGTCAGTTTCCTGATGGCTGATTTAGACTAACAATTTCCCCGAAGCAGGCCATTTTCCAATGGAGTAAGGAAGGCGTCATAGACTAGAAGTTTTCTACCTACCTCCTCCGTTTAAGATCTTTGTAGTGAGACGTTTTTCACACCGCATGTACAAAAATCTGTGTGATCTGTAGAACTCTGCTGGGATAGATAATTGGAAATGCCAGCCAGTGCTATGTCCCAATTCCAAATTCAATGGCAGTACCATTACTGAATCCCCGACTCCCAATATCCTTGGAGTTTCCATTGACCAGAAACTAACCTAGACTCACCATATAAATTCAATGGCTACAAGAACATGTCAGATTCTAGGAATGCTGCAGCAATTAACCCACTTCCTGACTCCTCCATCTACAAGGCACACATCAGGAGTGTGATGTGATACTCCCACTTGCCTGGATGCCTGCTGCTCCTAAAACACACGAGAAGCTGAACATTATTCAGGGCATGGCTGCCCACTTGATTGGCACCACATTCACAAACATTCAGACAATCCATTACCAACACTCAGTAGCAGCAGTGTGTACGATCTACGAGATGCACTGCTGAAATTTACTCAAGACCCTTAGATAGGACCTTCCAAACCCACAACCACTTTCATCTAGAATGTCAAAGGCAGAAGCTACATGGAAACACAGCCACCCGCAAGTTCCCCTTGAAGTCACAAACCATCCTGACTTGAAAGTATGCTGTCATTTCCTTCAATGCCTTTCCCTGGAATTCCCTCTCTAATATGTGGGTCTACTCACAGTTCATGGACTACAGCAGTTCAAGAAAGTAGCTCACCACCACCTTCTCAAAGGCATCTTGGAGTGGGCAAGAAATGCTGGCCCAGTTAGTAATGCCTATGTCTCCGCAAGTGGAAAAAAAAAGCAACCTTGATAGTCCAGCAGTAGAGGAGGAAAGGAACGTATGGGTGTTTAAGAGGTTCTCACCCCTGTTTCTTTTATGTATGGTGTTTTACTTTCAGATTTTGTGAAGAGCAAAATTGCACACCACGGGGATTGGCTCAGCCATAAGCTTGATGTTTTACTGAATCCTTGAACATCCCAAATAAAGATGCCTCCATGATATCTATTACCAATTGCCACCCACTAGTGAGGTTATTATCTCATTATTAAAACTTGGGAAGAAAATCAGACATTTTTTATCTCTATGTCAAGAGTCTAATTTTTCCCAATCAACTCTCTGTTGCCCCTGTCATTCAGGAGCTGGGAAAATTCTGCCCTGTGTTTCCACTTACACCATTACAAAAATAAAACTTCAGACCAATTCACTGCAAATTGGCTGATCCGTCTGATGTTGTTTGTAGGTCTGAGTCAGGCTGACCAGTCCTGATCCCTCTTCTGATTTCAGATAAGTCCCTTTGATTTTATGCTCTTCTTATAAGTCCAACTGCAATATCACATCTCCACCTGCCATTCTGTTGAATCACTTGGTATTCAGTGTGCTTTTTCTTTAGTTTATTTCATAGCCTGATCTTGGCAGGCTTGCTTATGATAATAGCATCCTCAGTTTCTTAATTGAGTTATACAATTATGGTTGTCATGTACCGCTGTTTATGATCCAGTCTCTTACATTTTTCTAATTAATTAATGGGATATGAGATTTACTGGCTGTGCCTGCATTTATTGCCAATCCATAATTGCCCTTGAGAAGGTGGTAATGTACTGTATTTTTTTAAACACTTCAGTCCATTTGGTTTAGGTACCCTCACAATGATGTTAGGAAGATAGTTCCGGGATTTTGACCCAGTGAAGGAATGACAATATATTTCCAAGTCACGATGGTGAGTGGCTTGGAGGGGAAAGGGTAGATGGTAGTGTTCCCAAGTACTTATTGCCCTTGTCCTTCTAGATGACCATAGTTGTAGTTTGGAAGGTGTGGACTGAGGAGCTTTGGTGAATTTCTGCTGTGCATCTTGCTGATGTCACGCACTGTTGTTCCTGAGCATCGGTGGTGGATGGAGTGATTTGTCTGTGGATGTGATGCCAGTTAAGCAGACTGCTTAGTTCTGGATAGTGTCAAGCTTTCTGAGTGTTGTTGGAGTTGCACTCATCTAGGCAATTCGGGTGTAGTCCATCATACTCCTGAAATGTGTTTTCTAGATTATGGATAGGTGTCGGTGAGTTAGGAAGTGAGCTACTCATTTCAGGATTCTTAGTCTATAACCTGTTCAGTTTCTGGTCAATGGTAATTCCCCGTCTATTGGTAGTGTTGGATTTGGCAATGTTAATGTCACTGATTGTCAAAAAGTGACTGTTAGATTATGACTTGTGAGGAATATCTCAAGGTGAATGCAAGTCTTTGTTCCCAAAAGTATTGTACAGTGTCCTAAGCTCAACCAAGTTCAGCTTCCTCTACAAAGACATTCCTTCCATGTGGATAGATAATATGCAGAAGTGATAATGATGATTAACAAAGGCAGGGCAGTTGATGTTGTCTACAGGGACTTAAGCAAGGCCTTTGACAAGGTCCCTAACGGCAGATTATTTTAAAAGAAGAAGTCAAACAGGATCTGCAGTGAGCTGGTAAGGCCGATACAGAACTGGGTTAGTCATAGAACACAGAAAGTTGCAGTGAAAGGGTACTTTTCTGATTGGAGATCTGTGATCAGTGATGTTCACAGAGATCAGTACTGGGACCCCTGTTCTTTGTAATAAGTGGAAGTGATTTGGACGATAATATAGGTGATCTGATTAGTAAGTCTGCAGGCGACACCAGGTTTGGGGGAGCTATGGATAGTGCGGAGGGTTGCCAGAGGATGTAACAGGATAGAGATAGGCTGGATACTTGAGCAGAGAAATAGCAGATGGAATTTAATCCAGACAAATGCGAGGTGATGCATTTTGGAACGTCTGACGCATTACCCGACAAGCCAAAGCAAAATCTTGAATTTGTGAGCCCAATGGAGCAAATTATTTCTTTCAGTATCATATATTTTCTGTGAGTCATTCTATAAAAGTAAATAGGATAACAGGACTAAAATATTGGCAAAGAATGTGGCAAGTAACTACAGAGAATTTAACAACAACATCAGGGTAATCTGATTAACAATTTCTGAAAGTGTATATCAATGATAAAGACCGCCCAAGAAAATAATCTGCACTTCTAACAGTATATTAATTGCAGGTAGAGCATGTTGACAAGGTTTCTCCCTACATCCTCATCAATCAATGTCCAACCACACTTCACAATCTGAAAGATAGACGCGTTGGTATCTACATCACTTCCCAGAACTTAAAATCCTCAGATGTAGACAGCAAAGATGAGGAGCTGATCTACACGATTCTCCGTCCACCTTACTATGGATACTTGGAAAGTACTACTTCAGGTATTCAATTAATTGGTGTAAATATGAAAATGAGAAAATTAATTTCCTAAAGATCTGAAACAATTGTAGTTATGTTGTTTACAAATGCTAATACACGCAGATGTTTGGCATTAATATTGTATCTTGTGTTGAAATGTCTATTTGATTTTCATTGCATGTAAATTATTGTTTTGTTATGCAAGATATAGAAAACATTAGTGTTGCTGCATCACATTTCTGGATTTGTCAGGGAGACCCCATTAATAAATTGGGTGCAGTACTGTAATGTCAGATCTCTTCCCATTTGTTCGTCCAATATTGTTCAAAATATTCGCCTACCACTCAGAACAACATGTTTAGATGTTTCCACATAGAGGTGATTAAAATTATATTGTGGTATAATGATTTTCTGTTATTTTCAATACAATTGCTTAGTTTACTTTATTCTTGCCTTTAAAAAAACCGACTTCATCTGTTTAATAAGCATAACCCGAGGACACCATGCATTCTGCACAAATTGGAGAAGTAGACATGTACTCATTTTAATATGATATGCATTGTTCTTCATATTGCCAAAACATTCACCGTGTGTCATGCTAAAATGAGTGGGCAGAGATCTGGCAAAAGCTTCTGCGCCACTGACGCTGGCTATGCAGAATGGCAAAACTGCCAAAGAGCCTTATATGTTAATGAAATGCTGCGTCTTTCCTCAGTGATGGTGAATACAAAATAAACTCTCTGGCATGAAAATGATGTATTGCAGGTGGATACATTCAAGGCTCATTTACCCAGAAAGAGGTGGACAGACGTACAATTCGCTACATCATCAGTCCCTCCGTAGAACTGACATCTGACAGCTTTGAGTTCAAAGTATCTGACACTGCAGGAAACTCTAATGCACCAGAAATGTATGTTTGTAGAATGTCTAGCCTTCCAAAGAAATTGCATTTTGTAGATCAGGAGTCACCTTTTGGCTTTTCAGGCAAATTAAATAGCTGTAAAGTGGAATTTCGTACATTTTCAGGTCTTTCACCACAAAGCGGTTGATTTGTTTCTGTTTCCTCAATGAACGTCACTTTCTGTCAGGTGTGCATGTGGTGGTAGGTCTGGAATATGTGGTATCTCTTCAGAGGAATTCATATTCTTGTGGTTGCAGCAGAATTCTGTCACATGCAGAGTGGGAATTCTGATGCTACAGCAGTTCTCAGCAATGGAAGTTTGCAACAGGAAAAAGTATATGAACTATTTGATGGCTAGTTGGAATTCAAATACCCAGGCGAGGAAGAGCCTGACCTACAGAATAATACTGAGGTGGTGCAGCGAAGGAAAATTGTCATTTTGGGGTCAGGGCTAATACCTGTGCATTGTTCGTGCAGGTTGCTTGGAAAGAGATGCGTATGTTTACATGTATAATGGAATGGAGTATAGATGAGGCAAAACTTAACAGTTTAATCAAGCAAAAGCATCCTTAATACAATAGCTCCAATTGCAATTATGATATGACTGTGAAAGTGGTTTTGCCTCAATTGACCGCATTTGACTTGGATGTGTATTGATCACTTGGGAATGCTTTAGTTTTCTCATGTGATAGAAATACAGCTTCCAAAGAAACTAGTATGCATTCATTCCCAAGAATTCAAAATAATCTCACTTTTAGACTCAAAATTCTGGAGTTTCAACAAGCATATTTCTTACACTGAAACATTGTTGCTTAGCAGACAAGTGCAATGCATGAGTGAAGGTGGAACCAGGGGTGCACATTTTCATAAATAATTATTGCCTTGGCATTTGCAAATAGCCTAGAGTTTCCAATGGCCATATATCCACCACACCTGCCCAGAAACCCTTCTGTCACCAGAACCACCTGCCCTGCTTCTCCAAGAATCGACTATCTTCATTACCGTCAGGCAGCATCTATGGAAAGAAAACAAAGTCAACATTTCGAGACCAGTAACCCGTCTTCAGAGTTGATTTTCTCCAGCAATTTCTGCTTTTGTTTCAGATCTCCAGCATTTGCAATTCATTGGTTTATTTCACTCGATCACTTGGCTCCCTTCTCACCTTCAGTAAATGCAAAATACTACAGATAGAACATAGAAAAGTACAGCACAGTACAGACCCTTCTGCCCACGATGTTGTGCAGTGGAATATTCCTAATCCAAAAATAAAATAACCAAACCTACATTCCCCTCAATTCACTGCTGTCCGTGTGAATGTCCAGCAGTCGCTTAAATGTCACTAATGACTCCGCTTCCACGACTACCACTGGTAAACTATTCCATGTGCTCACAACTCTCTGTTTGAAGAACCTCCCTCTGACATCTCCTCTATACCTTCCTCCTAACACCTTAAAACTATGACCCCTCGTGGCAGTCAATCCTGCCCTGGGGGAAAGTCTCTGGCTATCGACTCTATCCATACCTCTCATTACCTTGTACACCTCGATCAGGCCACCTCTCTTCCTCCTTCTCTCCAGAGAGAAAAGTCCAAGCTCAGTCAACCTTTCCTCATAAGACAAGCCCTCCAGTCCAGGCAGCATCCTGGTAAACCTCCTTTGCACCCACTCCAAAGCCTCCACATCTTTCCTGTAATAGGGCGACCAGAACCGGACACAATATTCCAAGTGTGGTCTCACCAGGGTTTTGTAGAGCTGCAGCATAACCTCGCGGCTCTTAAACTCAATCCCCCTGTTAATGAAAGCCAAAGCACCATATGCTTTCTTAACATCTTTATCCACCTGGGTGGCAACTTTGAGGGAAGCTATGCACTTGAACACCAAGATCCCACTGTTCCTCCACACTGCCGAGAATCCTGCCTTTAATCCTATATTCAGCATTTAAGTTCGACCTTCCAAAATGCATCACTTCGCATTTATCCAGGTTGAAGGCCATCTGCCATTGCTCAGCCCAGCTCTGCATTCTGTCAATGTCTCGCTGAAGCCTGCAATAGCCCTCGATACTATCAACGGCACCTCCAACCTTTGTGTCATCAGCAAACATACTAACCCACCCCTCAACCTCCTCATCCAAGTCATTCATAAAAACTATAAAGAGCAGAGGCCCAAGAACAGAGTCCTGCGGGACACCACTCAGCACTGACCTCCAGGCAGAATACTTACCATCTACAACCACTCTCTGCCTCCTGTCAGCCAGCCAACTCAGACAGCCAAATCACTCTGTATCCCATACCTCCTGACTTTATGAATGAGCCTGCCGTGGGGAACCTTATCAAATGCCTTACTGAAGTCCATGTACACCACATCCACTACTCAACCCTCATCAACCTGTCTCGTGACTTCCTCAAAGAACTCAATAAGACTTGTAAGGCATGACCTGCCCCTCACAAAGCCATGCTGACTCCCTTTAATCATGCTATACTTTTCCAAATAGTCATAAATCCTATCCCTCAGAATCTTTTTCAAAACCTTGCTGACCACAGATGTAAGACTGACTGGTCTGTAATTTCCAGGGATTTCCCTATTCCCATTCTTGAAAAGAGGAACAACATTTGCCTCCCTCCAACCTTCCGGTACGACTCCCGTGGAGAGTGAGGAAGCAAAGATCTTCGCCAGATGTTGGTGAAATTTAAACAGAAAGTACTGGAGAAACTCAGCACGCATGGCTGTGTCTGTAAAAGTGAGAGACAGAGTTAAAGTTTCAAATCTGATGTGACTCTTGTAGACTCTATGAGACTACAAAATCATGAGGTGTATAGACAAGGTGGATAGTAAGAAGCTTTTTCCCAGAGTGGGGACTCAATTACTAGGGGTAATGAGTTCAAAGTGAGAGGAGGAAAGTTTATGGGAGATATGCATGGAAAGTTCTTTACACAGAGGGTGGTGGGTGCCTGGAACGCGTTGCCAGCAGAGGTGGTAGGCACAGACACAATAGTGTCTTTTAAGTTGTATCTGGACAGGTACATGGATGGGCAGGGAGCAAAGGGATACAGACCCTTAGAAAATAGATGACAGGTTTGGAGACACATCTGGAGCACTACAACACTCGGGCATTGATTTTCATCATATAGTGGTTTTGAAGTGTTCACAAAACACATAGACAGTACATAAGGACTCAATGAGACCTAGTAAATTGATGTTTCATAACACTTCAATGCAGCTGGTGTGAGCATAGCATAGGCAGCAATATGCAGGCTTTCTGCTGGCAGAAATCCTCATTAGCAAGTGAGTGTACCATATTCCAAAATTAATGCATTACATGTACATTGGATCCAGCAATATCAGTTTCGGCGCAGGCTTGGAGGGCCGAAGGGCCTGTTCCTGTACTGTAATTTCCTTTGTTCTTTGTTCTTCTCCAAAAGTCATCTCACCTTGTCCCTTGTCACCACACCAACATGGCACCCTATTCATCAGTCACTCAATCCAGTTTGTACCAACCTTAACAACACACTCATCTTCCATACTTACCCTAACACAGGAACTGTTAAACTGTCTATCTGTGTTGTCAGACATTTAAATCCAGAATACAGCAACTGCTGCTTTGAGAAATGAGACATAGTTTACCTTTGCTTGACTCTTCTGCACCATGAGAACACAGTTAAATTTAAGATAATGCTTTGATTTTCCGTAAGGTCTGTGATTTAATAAAAAAATGTAGAACAGTGATATGGTACCTATGTTTGTACTTGCTTGATTAATATGCCCCAATGTAGTTTCTAGCTCTTTACAAATAATGTATCAAATAACATTGTGTTTTTATTTCTAAAAAGCCCCAATATCAGTGCAACTGTTTCAATCATTCATTTATCGAATACAGCTGGGGAAACAAACAGATTGTTGAAGCTTTCTAGATCGCGCTTATCAAGAAAGACCAAAAATCCTAAATTTTAAAGGGAGCCACAATTTGTGTCGGGTGAGAAAAAGTGCTGATATGTTGTTAAATCAACTTGTGTTGCTTAAGGCTTGCTTTACAGACACTGTTTACTTGCAGAAGATGATAGCAAGTGAAAGTAATCAGCTGTCTTAGTTGGTCTGGTCTGCATGTGACTCCAGATTCACAGCAATGTGGTTGTTACTTAACTCCTCTGAAATGACCTAGCAAGCCACATGGTCATACAAAATGCTACAAAGTCTAAACAAAGGAATGAAACCTTATCCAGTATTAATCTAAGCACTGGAAACTACAATTGCCAAGAGATTCCTTTGGCCTTACAAAGTCCTCCTTATCAACATCTGGGGAGTCATGCCAAAATTGGGGGAGCTTCTAATAGACTAGTCAAACAGCAGCCTCAAAGTCATATGTATGGAATCATATCTGGCAGAAAATGTCTCAGACACCAGCATCACCATCCTAGCTATTTTCTCACCCACTGGCAGGGTGGACCTGCACAGGTGGCAGCACAGAAGTATGTAGTCAGAAGGGAATTTCCTGGGACACTTCAACAATGACTCCAGACCCCAATAAATCTCATAGCATCAAGTCAACCGTGGGAAAGGAATGCAATTACTGATTACAACCCACCTTCTCCAGGGAAATTTAGATAGGAAGTAAGTAGGAAAGTACCTGGACAATAAGACCCGCATCCCATGAATAAGCAAAAAATAATCCAAGAGTCTTTTATTTGTTTCTTTGAATTTACATTTTCAACTTTATGCTTAGTTGGTTCCTGCCTACAACTTTGAAACTGATATTGCTGGGTCCACTGATATGGCTTTCGCTGGAAATGTGTGCTGAATTACACAAAAAAAAATGTTGGCTTCTCTTATCTTCCAACTGTTTAAAAAAAAACACCCTTTCTGTCTAGTGCACAAAAGGATATGGCTGACACCCTCCTCTTCATCAATGTTTCTTTTCTTTTATATGTTCTGGGGATGCTGGTGTCACTGGCCGGGCAAACATTTGTTGCCATCCCCAGTTTCCCTGCTGAAGGTGGTGGTGAACTGCCTTCTTGTACCACTTTTTAGGACAGGATGGAACTGCTGTCCTAGTCTATCTAAGTGGTCGAGGTTGTGCATTTGGAAGGTGCTGTCAGAGGAATCCTGGTGAGTGATCACAGTGTATCTTGTAGACTAATGCTAGGGACTTCAAGAGGAAATGGATTTTCCACTCAGTACTTCTGTTTGAGATTGGATGCAACCTTGCATTTTGTACTGATTGTTGGCCTCTTCCATCACCAAGAATGGGAATGTTTGTGGAGCCTCCATCTCCTATGTTTAGATTTCCATTACCATTTACAATTCAGTGTAGCAAGACTGTTTGTTAGAATGGTATCAAGTGCCAGTCCATACTTTTGTTTAAACTTTTCAAATGCCTTTACAACATGATCAATTTCCCAGTTCATACAGACCAGAACTGTTCATGAATGCAAGAACAGCTATTTCATTTTTGCACCGTTCGTTCACATTTTCCTTCTTTAACAATAAGTCAGATTGATTTTTTTCTCAATCTAATTCAACATTAAATCCATTAAATGTATTTCAAGCTTACTCACTAGCCTTCTGATGCCACCATGTTATGTATTCCAGTTCCCAAGAGTTCAGATTTGTCACACTTCTGGACTCAGATTTGCTTAAGGTCCAGCATTTTATTACTTACAGAATGTCATTTGACTTGTGGATTGATAGAGTGTTGCTCAGCACCTGATTGCAGCAGGATATTAGGCAACTTGGCACATTTATATAATTATTAGCCCTTGACTGTTTACAAATAAGATAACAATATTACACAAACCTTCAAACATATGGCTCACTTTAAATGCCAAGTCAAATAGTCCTATATTCAATGTCATGTATGAAGTGCACTGAGAAGTTAGAAAAGCCAATGCTAACTTAGTCCACTTTAGGTGCAAAACCCCTTCCCAAAATGTTTTGCCTCTGCTCTCCAGATAAAATCAGTTTGGCTCAGTACAAATCAGGAATCAACTTTAGGCATTCCTGTTGTATGTTTGGCAGTGCTTTTAAAATCACATTATTGAAGAGCAACAAGAGTCCTTTCCTTGATTTCTGTATTAGGGAGGAAACTATAGCCTGCATATTGCTGCCTATGCTATGCTCACACCAGCTGTATTGAAGTGTTATGAAACATCAATTTACTAGGTCTCATTGAGTCCTTATGTACTGTCTATGTGTTTTGTGAACACTTCAAAACCACTATATGATGAAAATCAATGCCCGAGTGTAGTAGTGCTCCAGATGTGTGTCACACTGATTAAACATGTTATTGCTGGCAGAAATCCTCATTAGCAAGTGAGTGTACCATATTCCAAAATTAATGCATTACATGTACATTATTATTCATAGCTCGCATTACTGCTTTGTGCATGAAGCTTGCCTAATTGGTGGAGGGTAGGGGCCAGAAAATCACCATGTAGCTGAAAATTAACTGGATATGGCAAAATTTCTTCGAGCAATGAAAGGCATTTAATGCACTGGTAGCCAGAGATAGGGAAGGAATGATGAATAAATATGCATTGAAAGAAAGTCCAACACGCAGGAATGAAACAAACTCGAGAAAGTAAACAACAGAGCAAACTAGATCCATGTTTCATAGGTGGCAAAGTGAACTTTGTGTTGTTTTACAATGTAGGGTAGAACTCCTCTGAATTGTGAGTCCCTCTCACAGGTTAGCTTAGTAAGCACAGAATAACGATGAAAGTCTTTAGCAGTGAGAATTTAAAGAATCAGCAGGAAAATAAATGAAGTTAGGTTGGACAAAAGGGGCAAGCTCAAATTCAAGATGTTTTCCTCAGTCTGTAAAGTAAGGACTGAATTTAATAGTTATGGAAGCATCCCTATCCACTGTCAGAATGCTAGTGGTTTCCCTGCCACATAATTTCCAAGAACCTGACAGGATTAAGTGCCCATCAAGCAATGTGACAGCTACCTTCAGGATTCCTGGGCCTTTGAAGGTGTAGACTCCTTCTCCTCAAGACCTTAACCAACGACTCTTCAAACTCAGTTTCACCACTCAGAGCATGACGCCTAGAGCTGCACCAAGAGATGGAGGCCCTAAAAATAGCTGGTTAAGGTAACTTCATCTCAGCTGCTCAGCCAGGCCCAGGAAAGGTGGTAGGGGTGTTGTTATGAAGTACTTGAGTAGGGTGAGGACCCCTTGTCATTGGTGGACCTTCCTTATGGCACAACATACTTGATCAAGTGGGTCCACCCTTTTCTTGGAGCCCGCAGGAAAGCCCTTGTGAAATACTTACTCCCATTGCATGAGTTGCCAAGCTAATGCTCAAGTACCAATAGCAGTAGGTGTGGCCCTTAAGTAGTCCTTAATTTGCCACTTCAATTGGCTAAGGAGTGGGAATCCCATCCTTGTCCTTTCTGCCTTTGATGTAAATGGTGGGAGTCAGTCTCTGATAGAGTACATGATAGTATTGGCCAAAAGAAGAAAAATTCATTAAATTTAAAGGTTGAATGATTTTCACAACCACTGGCAATGCTGCATGATGCAAAGTGATCTCAGTATAGAGCAAACATACAAACAGCATACAGAGAATGGCAGTCTGACACAGAAAAGCCAAGGCTGATGCATAAATTTGAATGAATAAGAGATGCTCTATTAAAGGTCGTGGTTTATTTGTGTATTTTTTTGTGGATGATGTAAATTGAAATGTGTCATTGGGAAGTACATGGCCCTTCTAACTCATAAGCAACAGTTAAGGACTAGACATATCGTCAATACTTACGTTTTAAAGCGATATTGAAATTTTCATGTAGAATGGAACTGAAATGGTCCAGGATTGAAATGTCTGCAAGCTGCTATACAGTCTGTGAGGACATTGGAACTCTCTCCATAAAGGTTACCAGGAAAGGATACAGCGTTGATCCCTGTTACATTGGTATAACGGTAGAGTATCTGCCTTTGTGTACATTATTTGCAGTATGTTTGAAATCACTTGTAATCATTCCTGCACAATGAGCTTATCAGCAACAATTGAAAGGAATTACATCCCTAAGTAGCCAACTTAACCTCGATGACTAGACATCAAAATAAAAAACTATGCTGTTACACTCACACTCAACCACTAAACCCTCTTCCCGGAGGCTATAAGCATGCTTTAAAGAATTTCCTTAGGACATTCTTTAGATAACATGTTTATAAAATTAGCTGTTATATGTATAAGATCTAATCACTTTGTATATTCACAACTTTTAGTTGATTCTGTGTTGTATGCTTGGCAAGTAAGTGAAAAAAAATGTCACTTGATTCCTGCATAAAGTGATTGAAGAAATGTATGTTACAATTCCTATGTGGACTAACGACTTTTATAGAATCTCTACAGTGTGGAAGCAGGCCATTCAGCCCATACCAACCATCCGAAGAGCATCCCACACAGACCCACCTCCACCTACCTTGTTCTAGTAATCCTACATTCCCCATGGCTAATCCATCCAGCCTACAAATCCCTGGGCATTATGGCCAATCCACCTAACCTGCACATTTTTGGACTGTGGGAGGAAACTAGAACACCTGGAGGAAACCCACACAGGCATGGGGAAAATGTGCAAACCCTACATACACAGTCACCCGAGGGTGTAACTGAACCTGGGTCCCTGTTGCTGTGAGGGACCATTGTTAACCACTGAGCCACCGTGCTGCCCTGTTATCCATTAAACCTCACTGCCCGCTGCAGATTTTACAGGAACCCATCCAACATCATTCTCAGCTTCCAATAGGCGTGCTTCACCCTGTTGTGCCAAGTCATGGTGTCAAGTGACCACCAGAAGATAATAATCCCAGTTTACAGAAATCTGAACTAGAAACCATCTGTAAAATCCAATCCAATGATTCTTTACCCCTTGGTCGCACCAGAATGACCCTCAGTTTATTTCAGAATGCGACTGTCCAACCAGAGACTATGTTACCTCCTGTATCCTGCTTGGTTGATTGCTGAGAACTTGTAGCCTTTTTCTCTGTTTTCACCATACCAGCAATAGCCATTCTATGCCTCTGTAGCTTCCCCCTCTCTTTGCTGTCAGCTAAAATTTGAAACAGATCACATGGCTCTCTTTACTACTTCATTTTAATTTTAATTCAAGACACAATTACATAAAAATAGTAATCTTATCAAACCTCGCCTTCATAACTGGTGCTCTGTTAGCCAGACAGAACAAGTACAAAATGAGTTGGGCAATTTTGAGGCAGTTTTCAATGAGCCTATGCCCACAGCATAAAAGTACTTGAATTGAAAACCTTACTTTGTAAGGCTTTTGGAATGTTAAGGACACAAATGGTTGTTTGTGTGAAAGTTAGTCGCTATGTTTGCAACTGTAACTGCACTTTGAAAGTAACTAATTCATCAAGAAACATGATAAGATAGAGATGCTGTATAAATTCTTTTTTTTGTGGTAGTGTGGTGAAGTGTGTGCAATACAACTATAGCCAAGCCAATCTGCAAATTGAACATTAATTTTCTTGTTTTGCTATTCAGTTTTCCTGCACATAAAACTCAGAATCCAATTTGCCACTTGTATAACTTTTTCGACCTGAACACTTTCATTTAAAAAATACTTAATTTTGCATCACTATATCTCTCTCTATTCTTGCAGTTTGTTAAGTTTATCATTCACTTCTTTTCATGCTTTGTGACCCAAACAATATTTTGTTTTGACAGACTACTACAAGGTACAAGTGAATTATGTATCACCACAGTGAATTTTGTTTTCTGCAGGTTGAAGGGTTATCAGCTACAGTTGGCAGAGACTTCTCACATAGCTCAGCGAGTTTAGTTCAGTTTGATCCTGGTAAGTTACACTAATGTAAACCTGAGTACAGTTGAAATTTGATTACCATATTGCTGGTTATCTTGGGAATAAAGAGTTCTACAGTTGACATAAATATGACAATCTTAAAATCTTAGCCAAATATTTAAATTTTCCCCCAAGATTTTTATTCAGCGGTATTGACTTCCATGAGAACTACAAAGTCAAGATGGTGAGCTTGTGCAATACTGGCCATCGATCCATTTGTGCCCAATCCTTAACTTACCTGACATCACACTTTCACTTTTCCAGTACAGAATGTCAAATAGAAAGTAAAGGTCGAAATCTTAGTTGGTATTTCTTCTCTATAATTGAAGGTTATGTGGAAATGACACAGGAAAATAAAGCTTATTCTACCTTTTCTGTGTGTTGTTGTAACATCTAACACACCACATTACAAAGTCTTCCTATTCACTCAAAACTTGATAATTTACCTGTTCCTTCTGGAAGTTTTTTTTTGAAAGCTTTTCTTTTTAAGGCAGATTCCAACAATCTCTTTAAGGACCAATGATTTGATTGCTCTCAGCCCATTGTACACTACCCATAATCAGACATGATTCAATACAGAAAACAGAACTAGAGATTGTTTCAGTGATAATGGGAACTGCAGATGCTGGAGAATCCAAGATAATAAAATGTGAGGCTGGATGCACAAAAGCTGACGTTTCGGGTCTAGACCCTTCATCAGAGTGATGAAGGTAAGGATCTAGGCCCGAAACATCAGCTTTTGTGCTCCTGAGATGCTGCTGGGCCTGCTGTGTTCATCCAGCCTCACATTTTATTATCTAGAGATTGTTTCATGTGTGCAGCCTGGATGGCCCAGGCTACCTGATCTATCTGTTTTACAGGGCTCTCCCTTAGTGAAATGTGGGAATATGAGGCATATGTCACATCAGTCTCTCCAAGAATCAATTTAGGTCCTGAAAAATGGGTAGTAGATGATCTAATTTTGTAACTGCTGTGGATAGGAAACTTTGCCCTGCACATCAACTTCTGTAATATCACACAGACTAACCATAACTCTTCTTTCTTAAAGTTGGCCTGAAAAGCATTCAGTGTAGCTGAGTGTAACTGCCAACCAACAAACTGATTTATTTAAATGAAAATACAGGAATAATACAATGATCCTGTGGAAGAAAAACGTAATGGCAGAATTTTATAAGGGTCTAAAGGAAATGAGCTATGGTGAGATTTGTAGAAGAATCAGACGAGAAGTCTGGCAAAGGCCTTCCCAATAATTTTCACAAACAATATGGCAAGATTCTTGCCAGGCAATTGTGAGTTGCCAATAGAGGGGAATTATTGCTTTTTAGATGCCTCATTGATGTTCCAGCTTACCTCATTAAATTCAGTTGTCTATTTTATCAATCTCGTCAAATAAGCTAGACATCGAGGAAACTTAACATGGAGACCAGAGCTGTGACCAGGCAAATTCAACTTGCTACTTGCTCCATACAACCTCCATATTACACATAAACAACTAATATTTCATGATCCATGAGCAGCAACTGCAAACATCACTTATTCACGGACACTGGTATCTGATATGTGCCAACTTCTCTTAATGGCCTCAACACCTCACCATTCATAGAAACAGAAACAAAGAAGAGAGGAGCAGGAGGAGGCCATTTGTCCCTTTGAGCCTGCACCACCTTTCATCACAACCATGGCTGATCATCCAACTCAATGGCCTAATCCTGCTTTCTCCCCATAATCTTTGATCCCATTCACCCCAAAGAACAAAGAAACCTACAGCACAGGAACAGGCCCTTCGGCCCTCCAAGCCTGTGCTGATCAAGATCGTCTGTCTAACCTGTCATCTATTTTCTAACGGTCTATGTCTATTTGCTCCCTGCCCATCCATGTACCTGTCCAAATATATCTTAAAAGACGCTAACATATCTGCGTCTACCACCTTCGCTGGCAACACGTTCCAGGCACCCACCACCCTCTGTGTAAAGAACTTTCCTCGCAATTCTTCCTTAAACTTTCCTCGTCTCACTTTGAACTCATGACCCCTAGTAATTGAGTCCCCCACTCTGGGAAAAAGCTTTTTGCTATCCACCCTGTCTATACCCCTCATGATTTTGTAGACCTCAATCAGGTCCCCCCTCAATCTCCGTCTTTCTAATGAAAATAATTCTAATCTACTCAACCTCTCTTCATAGCTAGCACCCTCCATACCAGGCAACATCCTGGTGAACCTCCTCTGCACCCTCTCCATAGCATCCGCATCCTTTTGGTAATGTGGCGACCAGAACTGTACACAGTACTCCAAATGTGGCCGAACCAAAGTCCTATACAACTGTAACATGACCTGCCAACTCTTGTACTCAATACCCCGCCCAATGAAGGAAGGCATGCCATATGCCTTTTTGAACACCCTATTGACCTGCGTTGTCACCTTCAGGGAACAATGGACCTGAACACCCACATCTGTCTGTTCATCAATTTCCCTAGGACTTTTCCATTTACTGTATAGTTTGCATCACCTCGCATTTGCCCAGATTGAACTCCATCTGCCATTTATCTGCCCAACTGTCCAGTCTATCTATATTCTGCTGTAATCTCTGACAGTTCCCTTCACTATCAGCTACTCCACCAATCTTAGTGTCATCAGCAAACTTGCTGATCAGAACACCTACACATTCCTCCAGATCATTTACATATATCACAAACAACAGTGGTCCCAGCACAGATCCCTGTGGAACACCACTGGTCACAGGTTTCCAATTTGAGAAACTCCCTTCTACTACTACCCTCTGTCTCCTGTTGCCTAGCCAGTTTTTTATCCATCAGCTAGCACACCCTGGGCCCCATGTGACTTCACTTTCTCCATCAGCCTGCCATGGGGAACCTTATCAAACACCTTACCAAGTGCTAATCTGGCTGCCTCTTGAATACTTCCTATGTTTTGGCTTCAACTACTTACTGTGGTAATGAATTCCACAGGATCACCACTCTTGGGTGAAGAACTGTCTCCTCATCTCCGTTCTAAATAATCTACCCCGAATCCTCAGATTGTTACTCCTAGTTCTGGACACACCCCCCATCAGGAACATCCTCCCTGCATCTACCCTGATAGAATTTTATAAGTCTCTATGAGATCCCCCCCTTATGCGTCTGAACACCAGCAAAAACAATCCTAACCTAGTCAATCTCTCCTCAAATGTCAGACCCGCCATCCCTGGAATCAGCCTGGTAAACCTTCTCTGCACCCCCTGTTCAGGAAGCATATACTCACATTGCAGGGCACTAGAATAAAAAGAAATTTACACAGACGCAGGCACTCAGCACCTAGATTTGAACAGGCTGCATCTCAGGATGTCTCACTTTATGTCTCACCAATCACTCACTTAGTGATTAGCTGCATGTTCACAGCACCCATACCTTGCTATGCTGTGAAAAGCCTATTATTACAGTGGTGCTTCAGCCAGAGCTGCACCGACTATACACTTTAGCAGAGACACACCGACAATGCTTGTCAGTACGGTCCTCACGAGGTGGGGGACAACATCTCAATGTACGTGGGCATGGGGGCACTGTCTGTTAGTGGCATAGTATACACACAGTCCAGGAGCATGGCCATGGTCAGTCATCCACTGTAACTCCAGAGATCTGTTCCATTACAGCTCAGCGAGTGAGCAGCAGACAGTCCTGACAGGCCGTGTTTCCTGTTTCTTCCCTCCAAGTCTTTTATCCCAAAATATGAAAATTTTCCATGAAGATGGAAGTCTAACAGGAAATACGGTCCAGAGGTTAAATGCTTTTTGATAAAGAGGCTAATTTTGGCTCATACTGGATATTGTTTATTCATGGTTTCATGAATTGGCTTGACATGTAGTCATCTGATTGCTGCAACCATGTTAAGTTTATTGCTCCAGGAAAAAAAATTAATCCACGATGGTCCAAGTTTTGAAGTTGATAATGCCATTTGCAAACAGGTAATTCATGTTTCACCATATTCACAAGAGCCAAATGATCAGATAGAATTAGAAAAGGACTAGTGTTACAGAACATAATGTAAAAGTAACAAAATGTATTCAAATTTTTTCATTGAAACCAAATCCTAATTAAAGGAATCTACTCCTAGAATTATTTTTTAAGGTTAAAACAAACTGAACATATTGCCAGTTTGATAAGGTCTGCCCATTCACGATTTTTCAGCAATTGTGAATTGTAGGTTCCCAATAATTTTACTAAAAGAGAAATTTTCACAGAATCTCATGTCCAAATATTATTAGCACCCAGAGCACTAAGATTAAAAAGAAAATGAATGTTTTATGGTGTCCTGTAAGCGATGTGAAAACAGTTTGCATATGTTGTGGAGAAGTAAAGTTAATGGTTATGATA
Source organism: Stegostoma tigrinum (assembly GCF_030684315.1). Classification (NCBI taxonomy): domain Eukaryota; kingdom Metazoa; phylum Chordata; class Chondrichthyes; order Orectolobiformes; family Stegostomatidae; genus Stegostoma; species Stegostoma tigrinum. The sequence continues at coordinate 57,347,492 of NC_081361.1, read as the reverse complement.
ATCTGTAATTAAAATTTAATCTTTGAATGCAGGTATTTCCATTAAGGAGTGGAATATTTTTATTCATGATGATGGACTTGAAGAGAATAATGAAAAATTGAAAGTGCAGCTGAAGACGCCAGTGAATGCCATCCTTGGACAGAAGGACATCTCTTTGGTAGAAATTGTAGATTTGCATGGAGGTATGAGTTGTAAATACCAGGGCTCATGCAACAAGCATGAGATGCATTTATTTTAAACAACAGCAATTTTGAATTATACAGCACTCTTCTCACCAGATAGCAGTTTGTTACTGTCCCACTCCAATTTCATTCTCACCTTCCAGCTTTGATCCCTCTCTCAGACAACCTCATTTGTTCTCCAATGTTACACCACCCCACCCCAACCATCCAAGATACAACAAAACCTGAGAACTTCTAATTTGAGGCATTCAACATTCTATCTCCCTGAGTTCTCAAGTCTCCAGCCCCTCAACTCTCTTTGCCATTGACCCAACTGTAAGGCCTCAAGCTTCTGCTATGTAGGCCCCTGAGCTGCCACTCACTTCCCTCAATAACATTGAAGGCCACCTGATTAATCTGCTACTTTTCCTCTCCCACCACCTCCCCCTCCCCCCCCCCCCAATTGCTCCCTGATCAATACCAGGGTGATTAAACCCCTGGAGCTCCTGTCTGATAAAACCTCTCTGCCCTATCCCTAGTTGGCCCCCTGCTCTGGTTAACTCCCCAACCAGCCTGATGGACCCTTCTTCTCCACCACTCCTGTTCCTGATTAAACTACTTCAGATCAATGCCCATCTTCTATCACATCATTTCCTCTTCCTTACTGATCAGTTCCCCAAGCTTTTCCCAGTCTCAAGTACAGACTTGCTTGCTGAAACGGAGCCTTCACAACCTGCTCATCTCAGGAATTGAGGCTAAGCCTGTTAATCAGATTGGCCTCTGAGTGGAGTACACATGGTATGTGGAGGAATCACAATTTGTAAATGGCTCATGGCTTTCCAATCAATCTTTTTCCTAGTGATCAGATAAGTAAGCATTCCTTTTATTGATTTTAAACAATTTTGGTGACCTAGGATTAAAGAATTCATGTATTAACCATATAGAGTATGATATATTACAATTAGCAATGAAAAAAACAAATCATGATTTGCCCATCTAAGTTATGAAACATACCCCCAATTGCTTGTTTATTTGCAAACTGATTTTTGAACAGATTTTTCAAACAAAGTCAATTTTTCAAATCTTCCACTTTCGAGTCAAATCCCTAATGACATTTAAAGTCACAGGACTCCAGAAGCATCAAAGGAACTGTTCTCTCCTTGTGTCAATATAAAAACATAGAAGATAGGAGCAGGAGGAGGCTATTCAACCCCTCATGTCTGGTCCGCCATTCAATATGATCATGGTCAGAAATCTCACAACACCAGGTTACAGTCCAATCGATTTATTTTAAAACACAAGCATCATGTATCACAATCTGGTGTTGTGTGATCTCTGACCTTGTTGACCCCAGCCCAACACCGACACCTCCACAATATGATCATGGAAGAACAATATCCAAATGCTGCCCTCCCTCCCTAGAACCCTTTAGCCACATGAACTATATCTGCCTCCTTCCTGAAAACATTTAACATTTGGCCTCAACCTCTTTCTGTGGCAGTGAATTCCGCAGGCTCACCAGTCTCTGGGTGAAGATCCCTTGTATACTTGCAATAAGACATCCTTGTTCCTGTACTCAAATCCTCTCACTATGAATGTGAACATACTGTTTGCCTTCTTTACTGCCTAGTGCACCTGCGTGCTTACTTTCATAAACTGATGATGACCAGATGTCATTGAACATTCCCATCTCTCAACTTATTCACATTTGTTTGTTGTTTTATTCAGCAATTTTCATTGACTGAAAACTAGGTTGATTGCAACCTCAATGAAATTATCAGAAGCCTTTATGAGCTTCTAAGTGCAGAATATCTTGTTTGAGAGCCAAGGATTATTAGATCATTGAGATACAGTAAATACAGGAAAATTAGGCCAGGAAAAGAAATTGGTGTTAACGACCGATAAGTCACATGGACATGACAGGATACATCCTGGGATATTAAAGGATGCGGCAACAGAGATAATGGATACACAGGTAGTAATCTTACAAGAATGGAGACAGAAAGGAGTAGTAGAAAGCTGTTTGTGTGACTGAAGTCTGGTGTGCAGTGGTGTATCATAGATTTCACTGCTAGACCTCTTAGTGTTTGTGGAGTGGGCGATAAGTAAGATTGCCAGATTGTTGATAGATAGGAAGAAGGTGTTAGGTTAAAGGAGGATATAACTGGAATGGTCAGATGGGTAAGTAAGTGGCAGATGGAATTTAACCCTAATAAATGTAAGCTGATGCACTTTGGAAGAAGTAACAAGACAACAGAGTACTTAATAAATGGCAGGTGACTAAGAAGCTCAGAGTAACAGAGAGATCGTGGGGTGCTTGTCCAGATCCCTGAAAGTGGCAGGTCAGGTTAATTGAATAGTTAAGAAGGCATTAAGGACACTTGCCAATATTAGAGATTATAAGAGCAGGGAGACCATGATACAGTGGAACAGAACTTTGGTTAGGCAACAGCTGGAGAACTGTGTGCAGTTCTGGTCACGACACTACAGGAAGGATGGGATTGCACTGGAGGGGATACAAAGGGAATTCACTAGGATATTGCCTGAGATGGAGCATTTTAGGTATGAACGGAGACTGGATGAGCTTGGCTTGTTTTCTTTGGACCAGAGAAAGTTGAGGTGGGAGTGCCTGACAGAGGTGTATATGATTGTGAGGGGCATGAACAGTGTGAATAGGAGGAAGCTGTTCCCCATAGCTGAAGGGTCAATATTGAGTGGGCATAATTTTAAAGTGAAAGGCAAAGGTTTAGATGGGATTTAAGGAAGAAATTTTCTACCCAGTGTATGCTGGGGGTTTGCATTGCACTGCCTGGGATCATAGTTGAGGTGGAAAACCTCACAACCTTTAAAAAGTACTTGGATGAGCACTTGAACTGTCATAACATTCAAGGCAATGGGCCTAGTGCAGGAAAGTGAGATTGATGTAGCTAGCAGTGTAGTTTTGGTCATATCGACACAATGAACAGAAGGGTCACTTCTGCACTGTATGATTCTGTGATTCAATGAATCTTTAGATTTTAGAAAAGTTCCAGAGTTGAGAAACTGCCAAAGTAATACCTTTATTTAGAAATGGACAGAGACAAAACACAGGTAACTATAGACAGCTTACCATCTGTTATTGGGAAAATGTTAGAATGCATTATAAAGCATTTAATAGCAGATCATTTAGAAACACGTAATACATGTCTTCAAGAAAGGGAAATCGTGCCTGACAAATTTACTAGATTTTTTAGAAAGCAACAAACAGGATATATAAAAGAGAAGAAATGGGTTTAATGTATTTGGAGAAGATGTTTGATAAGGCACCTCACATTGGGCTGCTTCTTACAATAAGAACCTATGTTGTTGACAGTAGTCTATTTAGCATGATAGCAGAACATTGGGGCTATAGCGGCAACCTGTAACAAGTAGAGTGCCACAGAGATCAATGCAGGGGCCACAATTGTTTACTATACGTATCGATGAATTGGATGAAGGAGATGAGTGCACAATAGACAAGTTTGCAGATGACATGAAATAGATGAGAAGGCAAGTAGTGACAATGACACAAAGGCTCTGCAGAGAGATATAGACAAGTTTAGTGAATGACCAAATAATGGTTAGATGGAATGTCATGTGAGAAAATGTAAGTTTATGCACTTTAGCAGGAGGAATAGTGGAGCTGAATATTAGTTCAAGGCTTGCAGAAAGCTATAGAGAAGGGGATTTGGGAATATTCGTGCATGAATCACAAAAAGCTAGCATTCAAATTCAAAGCAAAGTAATAGGGAAAGGAAATGGAATGTTGGTCTTTACTTGAAAGGAGAATGAATAAAGCAGTAGATAGATTTGCTAAAACTATCCAAGGCATTAGTCAAACCATAGTTGAAAGACTGTGAACATGTTTCAGGCCCTTTATCTAGGGTAAGAAGGTTCACTAGGCTAATATGGAGGGATTGTCATAGGAGGAGATATTGAATAGGTTGGGCCTGTACTCTTTGGAATTTAGAAGAATGAGGGGTGACCTTATTGAAGTAACTCTTAAGGATCTTGACTGGGTAGATGCAGAGAGATTGGTTGCCCTTTGGGGAGAGTCTAGGACCAGGGTGCACAATTTCACAATAAGGAATCTCACATTTAAGACATGAAGGGGAATTTCTTCTCTCAGAGGATACAGAATCTGTGGAATTATTTTTGGCAAAGCGCTGTCAAGGCTGGATTGTTAAATATATTCAAGGCTAAGAGATCATATTTTTAATCAGTAAGGGAATCAAGGGTTATATGGAAAAAGCAAGAACGTGGAGTTAAGAATTATCACATCAGTAATTAGCTGTGCACGGTATGGTGTAGATTTCTATTGAAACTTGACATATGTGAGTCTCAGATCACCTTAGCTCCATTTTTTAAAAAAAGGGCCTATTGAAATAATTATGAGTAAGTGGTGCACAGTCTGGAAGGAAAGATCACATCCAGAGTGAGACACAGCCTGAGTGAGTATATAGTTTGAGTAATTTGGAGGCAGTGTGGGAATTCAGTGGAGTGGGAACAGGTAGTTTTTGAGAGTTTTTTAAGTTCATAGTTTGTGAGATATATTTACAGGATAAATTGAAGCCCAGGATCAGGGGCCCAGCAGAAAAGGAAAGAGTGACAACACTGATAAACCATAAGTTCATCGGTTAATAACAACTACTACCTTGAGTATCCATATCGCTTATTTACAGATTGAAGGTAAATTGGGTGAAATATTTACAGGCTACAAATTAAAAGATTAGTAAGGAATTCTTAAAAATCAAATTAAGAACTGAGTAAAATTGATATGCCAGGCCAGGCAATGGACCCCATTGTGGTTCATCGTGACCACATCTGCAGCAAGTGTTGGCTCTGAGTTGGCTCAGAGTTGATGAGCTGCTGTCTGAGCTTGGAATGCTGTGGCACATCAGGGGGGAGGAGGGTTACCTGGACATTATGTTTCAGGAGGCAGTCACACTCCTGAGATTAACTACCTCAAATTTGGTCAGTGGTCAGGGACAAAAGTTGTGACTACAAATGAGGCAGGTGGAGGCATCCAAGAGGTAGTGCTGAAGGACCTTCAGCCCTTGAGCTCATCTAACAAGTTTAAGATTCTTGCTCTCTTTGTGCATGAGATGGGGGGAAGCTATAGGGAGGATGAGCAAGCTGGCCGTAGCACCATGGGATAGTGAGTCATTCAAGAGAGGTGACTAAAAAGACGTGCAATTGTAATCAGGGATAATTTAGTCAGGGGAATAGACATTGTTCTCTGTGGCTAGGATTAAGTATTCCGAAGGCCGTGTTACCTGCCTGGTGCCTGGGTTCAGGATATCTCACCTGGGATGCAGAGAAATTTGGAGTGGGAGGGGAAAGATCCAGTTGTCATAGTCCACACAGGTATCAACGATATAGATAGAAAGAGAAAAGTGGTTCTACTGAGGGAACATAAGCAGCTAATGGGCTAAATTAAAAAGCAGAACCAAAAAGGTAATAATGTCCGGATTATGACCTAAGCTACAAGCTAATTCACACAGAGTCAACAAGATTAAAGAGGTAAGTGCATGTCTCAAATATTGGTGTGGGAGAAACAGGTTTGGGTTCATTGGATATTGACACCAGTACTGGGAAAGGAGGGAACCGTTTCAATGAGATGGGCCCGACCTGAATCATGCTGGGACCAGAGTCCTGGTGAATCACATGACTACAAGATAAGACTTTAAACTAAATAGTCAGGTGGTGGGTTTAGTTGCATGGAAAGTGGTAAAGGGACTGAGGGCTCAGCAGAGGTTATTAAAATTTCCAGTAATAGCATAAACAGTATCAAAAAGGTCAGGAATCCAACTTCAGGCACATCACATAAGGGGACAACTATGAGAAGGGCCTGAGTGTGTTCTACTTAAATGCATTCAATACATTAAGTAAGGTAATTGAGCTTGTAATGCAGATTGAAATCAGCAAGTACAATGTTATTGGGTATCACAGAGACATGGCTGCAAAGCAATCAGGAATAGGAACTAAATAGCCAAGGATGTTCATCCTATCGAAAGGACAGGCAGATGGGCAGAGGCTGTGGGATTGCCTTGTTAATAAATAATGAAAGTAAATCAGTAGCAAGAAGTGACATAGAGTTGGAAGAGTTGGAATCTGTGTGGGTAGAGTATGAGCAACCTCAAAGGGAAAAGACCCTGATGGGAATTATGTACAAGTCTCCTAGCAGTGGTCAGGATATGGGACTGAAAATAAATCAGGAGATAAAAAAGCCTTGTCAGAAAGGCACTATTACGGTAATCACGGGAGAACTTCAATATGCAGGTAGACTGGGAAAATCAGGTTGACAGTGGATCTCAAGAAAAGGAATTTGTGGAATGTCTACAAGATGGTGTTTTGGAACAGCTTGTGGTTGAGCCCACCAGGGAACAGGCTATTCTGGGTTTGGTGATGTGTAATAAAGTACACTTGATTATGGAGCTTATGGTGAAGGACATCATTGGGGACAGTGACCACAATAGGATAGGATTCACCCCACAGTTTGAGAGGGATAAGCTGGAATTAGGTGTAATGGCATTACAATTGAATAAAGGTAACTACAAAGATGTGAGGGAGGAGCTAACCAGAGTTGATTGGAAGGGGAATCTAGTAGGGAAGACAGTGGAACCACAATGGCAGGAGTTTCTGAGGGTAATTTGGGAGGCAGCATACAATGTGGTGAGGTTTAGTGGGAAGCCTTTAAAAAACAGCAGATGACAACTTAAACAGCAATAATGGGGGAGAAGGTTAAATATGAGCGTAACCTAGTTCGTAACATAAAAGAAGATTACAAGCATTTTTTTCTTTGGTACATAAAACGCAAGAGTGGACACTGGGCCACTGGACCATGTTGAAATTGGAGAAGTAGCAATGAGCAACAATAAAATGGCAGAAGAACTGAATAGGTACTTTGTATCAGTCTTTACGGTTGAAGACACCAGCAGCATGCCAGAACTTCAAGAGAGTGAAGGTTACAGAGATAAGTGTAGTGGTCATCACTAAGAAAAAGGTGCTGGGGAAGCTGCAAGGTCTGAAGCGGTGGATAAACTCCCAGCCCACATGGACTATGCCCTAGAGTTCTGAAGGAGATATCTGAAGAGATTGTAGAGGCTTTGGTGGTGATCTTGCAAAAATTGCTGGAGTCAGGGAGGATCTCAGAGGACTGGAAAATGGCTAAATGTAACACCCATGTTTAAGGAGGGAAGGAGACAGAAGACAGGAAATTATAGGCCGGTTAGCTTTTCCTTGATCGTTGGTAAGATTTTATAGTCCATTATTAAGGAATGGTTTACAGATTCCTTGGAGATAGGAAAATAGGGCTGAGTCAGCAAGGCTTCATTCATGGGAGGTCATGCCTGCCAATTCTTTTAGAACTCTTTCAGGAGGCAATGGGCAAGTTAGATAAAGAAGAGCCAGTGGACATGATTTGGATTTCCTATCGAGCTTTGATAAGGAATTGTGCAAGAGGCTGCTCGATAAGACAAGAGCCTATGGTGTTACAGTCAAGGCACTGGCATAGATAGAGAATTCATTGACTAGCAGAAGGCAGCAAGTGGGGATAAAGAGGCCTTTTTAAGGATGGCAGCCAGGAACAAGTGGAGTTCTACAGGAGCCAATGTTAGGACCACAACTATTCATATTGTACATTAATGATCTGAATGAAGGAACTGAGGGCATTGTTGCTAAGTTTGCAGATGACACAAAGATAAGTGGAATGACAGGTGGTTTTGAGGAAGCAGGAGGCTCAAGAAGGACTTGGACAGGCTAGGAGAGGGAGCAATGAAATAGAAGATGGAATACAATGTGGGAAAGAGTGAGGTTATTCACTTTGAAAGGAAGAATAGAAACGTAGACTATTTACTAAATGGGGAAAGGCTTCTGCAATCTGAAGCACAAAGGCATTTAGAATTCTCATTCAGGATTCTCTTAATGCTGACATGCAGGTTCCATTGGCTGCAAGGAAGGCAAAAGCAACCTCCACAATCATTTCAAGAGGAATTGAATACAAAAGCAGAGATGTACCACTGAGGCTGTATAAGGCTCTGGTCAGACTGCATTTGGAATATTGTGAGCAGATTGGGCCCCATATCTATGGAAAAATATGCGGGCATTGGAGAGGGTCTTGAGGTGGTTTACAAGAATGACCCCAAAGATGAAGGAATTGTGATATGAGGAGTGGTTGAGGTCTCTGAGTCTGTACTCAATGGGGTTTAGAAGGTTGAGGGGGGGATCTGATCGAAAGTTACAGAATACTGAGAGGCCTGGATAGAGTGGATGTGGAGAAGATTTTTCCAATAGTAGGAGAGACTTGAACTCGAGGGAACAGCCTCAGATTGAAGGGACAACCTTGAGATGAGGAGAAATTTCTTCAGCCGGAGATTAGTGAATCTGTAGATCTATTTGTCAGAGAAGGCTATAGAGGCCAAGTCATTGAATGTATTTAAGCCAGACAAAGATAGGTTCTTGATTAAAAACAGGATCATGGGTTATGGGGAGAAGACAGGAGAATGGATTTGAGAAACATATCAGCCAAGATAGAGTGACAGAGTAGATTTGTTGGGCTGAATGGTCTAATTCTGCGCATATATCTTACCATCTTATGTTCTTATGATCACCTTGAATGGTGGAGCAGACTTGATGGTCTGAATGGCATATGTCTGTTACGTTTTCTAATGGAAAAGTGCAAACCCATCAAAGCTTCTTTACATTAATTTAATTCAGCAGAGAATCAGGATTCTGGAGTTCTTGCCATTTCATTGCCTCATTCTTGTTTGCCTAAATAATCCAGTCATCTCATAAACAAGAACAGAAAATCTCTTCTACAAGATGTTGTGCACGTGGACAAATTTCTAAAATTATCTTTCTGCAGGTAGGTGTGATCAGACTAATTTGAGAACAAGAGGAAATGATAATAACAGTCATACAGACAGTGGTTTAAGTGTACTCACAAAGACATCTGCCAACTTCCCCACTGATGAAAAGGAAGAGATAATCAATGAGGGAGAAAGATCATTCTCAGAGCCTGATCAGCACTGGAATCGTGATACTCACCCTTCAAGAGGTGATGTTCCTCACAAGGACCATTTTTTGGACAATCATAGAACACGGATCAGAGATGATGTTTTACCAGTGACTCCCAGCACACAACTTCAGGCTTTTGGAAGCAGCAGAGTGGTATGGAAAAATTACAATTTCCAGTTAAAGATTCAGAGATACAGTCTTGATTGTTCCTCTCACTGATTTCCTTTTATGTGAACTATGCATTAGCACAATCTCCTAACCATCATAAAAGTAGGAAATTGAAACATTACTATTATTTATCTGATATTATCTTTTCTTTCATAATTAATTTTGGCTGTTGCGATTATGAAGCTGTGAGTAACAACTTACAATTGTTTGCAGATTCCTCCCTCATCAATTCAGAGAAAGAATGGGGAGATTTTGTGGACAGTAAGTTTTTCTGGAAATATGTATACTTGTGTTGCGACATTTATTTTCAATGTAGTTTAACTGGTTAAGAATTACAACGTGGATATAACAGAGGGATTAAAGATGAACATTGCAAAAAGCGGCATGCAGATGATTTTAATTTTAAAAGGTTACCACTACTTTTTTTTGTTAGTACCATGGGATGGTGCCAATAAGAGTCAAAGAAAGAAAATTTCCTCAATTCTCTCAAACCAGAGAAAATCAGGCACCAGACTTGCTCCAAAAAGACCTCCCAGGTGAAGATGAAAGCACTCAATCATTCAGCAACAACGGTCAGGTAGATATTATCATTCCTTACAACTCCTGCCCAGATTAAGGGAGAATGATTCCCCAGAGTGATTTTTTTAAAGTTTGCTGTTCTTCTTTCCATTTTCATCTGTTAAAACAGAATTTATAGCATTTGTTAGCTTCTGTATAAAGGAGGAAAATATTCCTGTTTCTCCCTTGTGTACTTCCTTAATGAAAGGACTGTAGTCATGGCCCAGATTCATCAGGTGTATCTTTAAGTGGCAGATTTAGGCGACATGAAAGGTGCAGAATGTTTGTCTCTCTGTTTTGAGTGCTGTGGTATCCACAGAGGTAGAGACTCCAAACAGAGGAATTTCACAGGATCCACAGCCTCAGACAGAACACGCAAGCAATACAACTGTTCAATCCAGCCAAAGAGCATAAGTGGGTCCCAGCATGTAGAGCAGGGTGGGTTTATCATGAAAGAATGACACCTAACCTTTTTATTTTCTCATTGTTAATAATGACATTTCAATCTCCTGTGTTTGTGGACGAATGGAGGAAATGTGAGAAGCTGGGATACCATTCTTCATCTCAGCAAGCTGTAGAATTCCCAAACATTCCATCACAGTAAGCCCTGGGATGCACTCCTCGAGTCATAAGTGCTCATTAGTATCTAAGAAAGTGTAGAAGGGTCACAACTCCTAACAGTTTCCCAGGGTTTATGGCAGATGTTTACAGTGTATGCATCCTGGAAGTATCGCCAAGGTCATAGACCCACTCATTTTCAGGAATGTATAGTTTAAGCATCAACTCAAATACCCAACTTAGTTCTCCATTTCCAAATTTATATTTAAGATTGACATTCATTAGCAGCCATGTATAATGGGACCTCCAGCAGCAGATGGCAACGGAGAAGGTGGGCAGCCAGGACAGTGAAATAGATACACTCTGAGGAAATAAAGGGTGTCTTTGGGGAAGGTGATCACATAGAAAGAATGAACAGACAGATAAAGAATTCCTCAATCCAGTGTAAACCACAAGCTTTATTCCTTGTCTATATTTCCCTTGTTTAGCCTTAATTTCCCTTTATAATTGCAATGAACTGACGCCAATGGAATAAATAATTCCTCCTTCCTGATTTTTGGGCATTCCAGGTGTTCCAATCTCATGTTGTATATGTATGCTGAACCATTTTTGATAAAGTTTAGAAGAAAGTAAGAACTCTTCAGGTTGATTGGATTTTGGAATGGAAATGGGTTTCATAGTGACAATAATTGAAGCATTTTATTATCAGATGTCAAATGTGTAAATGAGGGACCAAGGACCAGTGCCGAACTGTATCATACATCAAAATGCAGGCAGGTGAGACTATTTTAATTTGGGAACATAGTTGGTGTGGACTAATTGGATTGAAGGGTCTGTTTCCATGCTGCATAACTCTATATAAAGTTACAGGTAGTATTCCTGCCCTACGCAGTATCACAGGTAACAGAGAAGTTGCGATTATTCACAAATAGAGCTTGAAGAATAAAAATCAAAAATTTGCATTGACGATCATTATCTAATGACAACCGACTGATGGAATGCATGTGTGTGTGTGCGCAAGTGTTTATGTGCGGAATAAATGAGGACAATATTAGATTGCAAGAAACCAGCTAGCAGAGCCCAGACAATGATAAATGTATTGGAACTTGACAGGAGGGCAGGAATAATTTTCTGGAAGAAGTCTAAGAAGATACTTATGGCCTTCACAAGGTTAGGTCGTTAGTTTCCAGCCATTTTCTAACACATCTATATTCCACTGAGTTGAATGGGGAGGCCATGTAGGTTTGTGCATAATGGTAATGATATAAGGAACTGGACAATGCTTAGTGGAATCCTGCATAAAATACTCACACCAGGGCAATCAATATTCATAACGGCTTCTTGAGTAAGGATGGTAAGTCTGAATTTGTAAAATCATAGATTCTCATGGCTTAGAAACACGCTATTCAGGCTTCTTATGTTTGTATTGGCTCTTTCAAGAACTTTGCAATTCACTCAGATCCCATGCAAAACCCTCCAAATTACTCCTATTCAATACATTTCCAATTAGCTTTCAGAAATTCTATTGGAATTTGCTACCTCTACCCTTTCAAGTTGTATGCTTCAGATTTTAACAGGTCTCGATGCAAAACTATTTCTCCAGATCCCCTTCTAATTCTTTTGCCAATTATTTTAAATCTCTGACATTTGATTATCAACCCATTTGCCAATGAAATCAATTTCTCTTTATCTATTCAATCAAATAATCTATAATTTTGTAAACCTCTATTGAATTTCTCCTCAATCTTCTCCATTGCATAATCCTAGGTTACCTAATTTCTCACCATAATAACCATCAATCCTGACATCATCGCTATTTCCACAAAGGTCTCGATATCCTTGTTAAAACAGGATACCCAGAAATATGAACAAAACTGCTGCTGAGGCTGAACTCTTGTTTTGTAAACATTCAGGACAGCATCATTGTTTCTTCTATTCAAGTACTGATTTACAAAGTCAAATATTCCATACACTTTCTTATTCACCTTATCAATTTACCTTGCTACTCTCGGCATTTGCAAACATGTGCCTTGAGATCTCTTTACTCTTTGCATCTAGTCAAAATAGTACCCCTTTTGTCATAAAAACTAAGATTGCTGGTGAAGCTCAGTGGATCTGGCAGCATCTTGGAAGGACAGCAGAGTTACCATTTCAAGTTTGGTGACACTTTATCAGTTTTGAAGAAGGGTCGTTGCTGAGTTTCACTAGCAATTTCTGCTTTTGTTTCCAATCTCTAGCATATACAGTTCTTTGTTTTATTTTACCTCTTGTGTTATATTACCTTCCCGTAAATCGACAGGTAGTTTCACACTATGACAGGTGAACATCAGTTCTAATGGATAAATGGGCTGCATAGAGCCAGTTGACTGTTTTATAGGGATATATTTTTGAAATGATAATGAATGTCAAAGAAAATGAAAGGTTGTTACAATTTTATGCCAGTGGATATGTAAATTCAAGTAGGAGGTGACAGCTTAGCGGTATTATCGCTGGACTGTTAATCCAGAGACCCAGATAACATTCCTGGGATCTGGATTTGAATCACACAACAGCAGATGATAGAATTGAATTCAATCAAAAAATCTGAAATTAACGATGATCATGAAACCATTGTTGATTGTCAGAAAAACCCATCTGATTTGCTAATGTCTTTAGGGAAGGAAACTGCCGTCTTTACCTGGTCTGGCCTACATGTGACCCCAGATCCTTGGCAATGTGGTTGACTTTTAACTGCCTTCTGGCAATTAGGGGCAGGCAAAGAGTGCTGGCCCAATCTGGCAACATCCTCATGCCATGAATGATTTTTTTAAAAAAAGGAACAATGCATCTTATCTGGGTGACGCAATCTCCCCCACTGGCTGAAAAGTGGGCAGGAACGTCTTCCCTTCTTGAGAAAATCCACCGGTATTAAGTGGCAAGTGGCAAGCCTCTCCAGGATCAAGGGCACTGGGGACAGATTTCCCACTAACCAAAATTGCAGCCAATCAGAGACCTGCAGCCACCAGTTGCAGGCTGTGTCACTGGGAGAGTAGAGGCATTATCAGGCAATGCATACAAGAGAGTCTTAGGATTACTGAATAACTAATGCTACAGGTGAACAAGCACAGAGCAAGGGTCATGGAGTAGAGGAGGGAGAATCCGTAACAAGAGCAGGAGAGGTGACTCTCAGTGGGCAACTCCCTTCCCTCCCTGATGCTGGGCCCATTGATCAGGCACAGATAAACCCCGTCTTGGTTCCCCACAAGCAGCCTTGACAAGTCTTGCCTTCTGGGTTTTCCACAAGGTGGCTGGCCAACAAGTCTCTGGTTCAATTTCAGAAGTGGCAGGATGAGGTCCTTAAATGAGTATTAATTATCCACTCAAAGGTCTCAGTTGGTGGTGGGGTGGGGATTGCTTTCCATGACCCTTCCTGCCATGGATTTAATTGGGGCAGAGGTGAGAACATTGTCGGATTCCCAACCGTTACCCCTCCAGCACATGAAACGCACCTACCTCCAAGCTCCCCTTCAGGGAGGGCATTTTTACCAACATCGGCATTAAGCAGTGGTAATTTCCATTTGATAGTAATAGAAAGGTTTTTTTTGTATTATCTTCCTGTTGTTGTCCATGTCCCATGAAAGCTTAAACCACAGTGTAACTCTACTGAGCTAGCAGCCCTTAGTACCTTACCAAACATAATCATGCCCTACATTTGAGGCCAGGACAGTAAACATTGAAACCACAAAGTATATCATGACTAAACCTGGCTGTCTTCTTATTTAATGTCCAAGTACTCAGTTTCCAGTAAGCGTCATTAGATCGTAATCAGGATGGGAACATGACTGTTTTTTCCCCTCCTTAGCTGAGAGGCCCTGTATCTAATTATTGTTCCTTGCCCTGTGCTCTGATTGAGATCCACTAACTCAGAACAGAAGGAAGGATTAAACCTGGTGTAATGTTCATTTCCTGCATGTGTTCTGCATATCTCTCAGTACTTATAGTTTTAAAAAATGTTCATGAAGTATACAGTTGTGGTTTACATCAGATTCAAGGAGATTTCAATTAATTTTATTTGAACACTGCAACATATTTGAAACAAATGTTAAGCAGCAATTACAATTTTACATACTTACAGGCAAATCAACAAATGGAATGTCCTTCAGGCTGGACCCAGCACAAGAAACATTGTTATATTCTGAATCCTGTGAGAAATACAACCTGGGAAGGAGCTGAAATGGCCTGTAGGCAAATGTGAGCAATTCCTGTCAACTGGCAAATAAAGATCCACTCAGTGAAGTACATTTCAAAACCTCCAAGACATCTACTTAAGACAATCAACAATAAGAAAGCCAAGAATTGTTCTTTCAAGAGTAATGGGCAGGCCTAATTCAAGAGACCTAATCAGTTTTCAGCAGGAACTGCTTTCCTATGACCAATACTAGAGCTCATGAATGGCTTTTGAGTTCAAAATAAGCTGCTGTTGTCACACAAGTTTTATTTAATAATACATATAATTAATATATAAAATTAATTTATAGTAAATGGTCATGTTGAAATGTTTTGTATCATACTTCTGGCCTATATTTAACTAACCGCTTGGCTAGTGAATTAATAACATTGTTATGAAGCAATCTGTAACCCATTTCATATTTTCCTAACCCTAGTAACTGATTTAATTGTTTTATCCTGGGTTGGTGTACTACAACTCATATCTTGATTAAAGAGGCAAGATATATAATTTGGGATATCACCAACATTTGAAATAAGTAGGACAGAAACTTAGATAAAGCAAAGTATCATATCTGAGAGAAGCCGAGTTTGGATTTTGAAAACTGTTAGATTGTAGAAGGATGAAAAATTGAATGAGCTTAGAACTTAGCTTGAGCTTAAGGTGGATGAGCTTAGTTTGTATATCATTATAAAGAATTAATTAAAATAGAGATGATGTGAAGGCCTTGATTTCAGCATAGTGAGGTTCGATGAGAAAGAGGAAGTAATGATATATTTGAAAATGTAGTCTGAGCAATGTGAAGTACTCGGAAAATGGCCACTTATTTAACAGGATGCTGAAATTACAGCAGTCAACATGAGAGGGGACACTTTGTCCTCAGGACCAGGCATTAGAGGTTCAGGTCCCACTCCGGAGACCTGAGTACAAAATCCAGAGTGGCACTCCAGTGCAGCACTGAGAAAACACTGGATGACTCGAGATGCAATCTTTCAGTTGAACCCTCAACTAATGTCGTTAAAACAAGTTGCTTTGCTGTTATCGCATGAGAACTTTGCTGCATATGTTTTGTTTGCTGCATTTCTGATGTTACAACAGTGAAGCAATTAGAAGTACTTAACTGGCTTTCAAGCACTTTCGGATATCTTGGGGTTATGAATGCACTTATATGAATTAAAGCCATCCAAATATTTATTTTCAAACTGATACAGAATATAGCATAAGCAAATAATCAATATAGGAAAACACTTTGCCTAATATCATCCACTGTTTATCCCTGATAATTATTTTAACATTGTCAAAATGTGTATTCTAATATGTTGAATGGTTATTTTTCAAGATTGGGATGATAATTAATTCTTGTTATTGTCTGTGTATAGGCTTCATGCTAATTTAGTCAGTGTACATTCCAAAAAGGAACTGAAATGGCTTTGGAACTTTGCCAGAAGACAGTCATTTTGGATTGGTATGTATATGGGGAGAAATTCAGAAACTGTGATCCATAAACCAATAATGCATTCTTCCTAAGGTTAAAAACACAGTACATTGAAGTAACGGCATTTGAATTTGTCTGTGGGTGGACTTCTGATGTCAAATGTTAAATGTTTGGTTACTTATTAAATTTTGGAGCATTTGTGACCAAAGCCATAGATTAAATGTTAACTCTGTCACATACTATGCACGTACCTCAGATATTACCTTACAGTAAAGGGTCCACTCAAAATTAATCAATTTATGACATAGAAAGAAAATAAGCGTGGCACTTTTGATGGATGCAGCGGTAGATTTGATAATACAGATAAGGGAAATGGCAGATAATTCAAATCCCAAAGAAAACAAGGTGTAGAGCTGGATGAACACAGCAGACCAAGCAGCATCTTAGGAGTAGGAAAGCCGACGTTTCGGGCCTTGACCCTTCATCAGAAATGGGGGAGGGGAAGGGGGTTCTGAAATAAATAGGGAGAGAGGGGGAGGTGAATAGAGGATAAGGTAAGTGGAGAGGAGACAGACAAGTCAAAGAGGCGGGGATGGAGCCAGTAAAGGTGAGTGTAGGTGTGGAGGGAGGGAGGAGATAGGTCAGTCCAGGTAGGATGGACAGATCAAGGGACAGGATGAGGTTAGTGGGTAGGAAATGGGGGTGCATCTTGAGGTATGAGGGTTGGATAGGTGAGGGGAAGAACAGGTTAGGGAAGCGGAGACAGGCTGGGCTGGTTTTGGGATGCGGTAGGGGAAGGGGAGATTTTGAACGTTGTGAAATCCACATTGATACCATTGGGCTGCAGGGTTCCCAAGGGGAATATGAGTTGCTGTTCCTGCAACCTTCGGGTGGCATTGTTGTGGCACTGCAGGAGGCCCAGGATGGACATGTTGTCTGAGGAGTGGGAGGGGAAGCTGAAATGGTTCACGACTGGGAGGTGCAGTTGTTTATTGAGAACCGAGCATGGGTGTTCTGCAAAGTGGTCCCCAAGCCTCCGCTTGGTTTCCCCAATGTAGAGGAGGCCACAACAGGTACAGCAGATGCAGTATACCACATTGGCAGATGTGCAGGTGAACATCTGCTTGATGTGGAAAGTATTCTTGGGGGCTGGAATGGGGGTGAGGGAGGTGTGCGGGCAGGTGTAGCACTTCCTGCAGTTGCAGGGAAAAGTGCTGGAACTGGAGGGGAGTGTAGAGCGGACAAGGTGGGGGGGTGGTGATTCCTTTTTGGTTGTTATTGCGGGTACGGGATGTGAGGGCTGAGTTGCGGGAAATGTGGGAGACACGGTCAAGGGTGTTCTCAATCATTGAGGGGGAGAGGTTGCGGTCCTTGAAAAACGAGGACAGCTGAGATGTACAGGAGTGGAATGCCTCATCCTGGGAGCCAATGCGGCAGAAACAAAGGAATTGGGAATAGGAGATGGCATTTTGCAGGAAGGTGGGTGGGAGGAGGTGTATTCTAGGTAGCAATGGGAGTCGGTAGGCTTGAAATAGATATCAGTTTCCAGGTGATTGCCAGAGATGGAAACAAAGATGTCCAGGAAGGTGAGAGAGGTGTTAGAGATAGTCCAGGTGAACTTAAGGTTGGGGTTGAAGGTGTTGGTGAAGTGGATGAACTGTTCGAGCTCCTCGTGGGAGCATGAGGCAGCGCCGGTACAGTCATCAATGTAACGGACGAAGAGGTAGGGTTTAGGGCCAGTGTAGGTGTGGAAGAAGGATTTTCCTCGTAGCCTACAAAGAGGCAGGCATAGCTTGGGGCCATGCAGGTACCCAGGGCCACCCTCTTTGACTGTCGGAAATGGGAGGAATCAAAAGAGAAGTTGTTGAGTGTGACAATGAGTTTGGCTAAGCAGATGAGGGTGTTGGTGGAGGGGGACTGGTTCAGGCCTGCAGGACAGGAAGAAGCAGAGGGCCTTTCTGCTATCTGCATGGAGAATGCAGGTATATAGGGACTGGATGTCCATAGTAAAAATGAGGTGTTGGGGACCAGGGAATTGGAAGTTCTGGAGGAGGTGGAGGGCGTGGGTGGTGTCACGGATGCGGGTTGGGAGTTCCTGGACCGAGGGGGAGAAAATGGAGTTGAGATAGATGGAGATAAGTTCGGTGGTGCAGGAACAGGTGGAGACAATGGGTCAACCAGGGCAGTCAGGTTTGTGGATTTTGGGAAGTAGATAGAAGCGGGCGATGCGGGGTTGGGGAACGAAGAGGTTGGAGGCTGTGGGTGGGATGTCACCTGAGTTGGTGAGATTGTGGATGGTTTGGGGGATGATGGTTTGGTCCTCAGGTGTGGGGCCATGATCCAGGGGGTGGAAGGAGGAGGTGTCAGAGAGTTGGCGCCTGGCCTCAGCGATGTAGTGGTCAGTGCGTCACACTACAACCGTGCCTCCCTTTCATAAGCTTTCACAAGCTTCAAAATCTCCCCTCCCCCTACCGCATCCCAAAACCAGCCAAACTCGTCCCCCGCCTCCCTAACCTGTTCTTCCTCTCACCTATCCCCCCCTCCCACCTCAAGCCGCACCCCCATTTCCGAGGTACTAACCTCATCCCGCCCCCCTTAACCTGTCCATCCTCCCTGGACTGACCTATCTTCTCCCTCCCTCCCCACCTACACTCACCTTTCTAGCTTCTTCCCCACCTCTTTGACTTGTCTGTCTCCTCTCCACCTATCTTCTCCTCTATCCACCTTCAATCTGTCTCCCCCTCTCTCTCTATTTATTTCAGAACTCCCTTCCCCTTCCCCATTTCTGAAGAAGGGTCTAGGCCCGAAACATCAGCTTTCCTGCTCCTCTGATGCTGCTTGGCCTGCTGTGTTCATCCAGCTCCACACCTTGTTATCTCGGATTCTCCAGCATCTGCAGTTCCTATTATCTCAAATCCCAAACATATCAGATTAGCAAGGTACCAATGGGAATTGTGGAAAAAGTTCAAGGGGGAAAGGGTCAGTGGACAGAGAGTATGGAAAGTGCCAGGAATCTAACTTCAGGCACAGCAAATAAGGGGATAACTATGAGAAGGAAGGTAGTCAACAAAGGACTAGGGTGTTGTGCTTAAATGCACGCAGTATGCAAAACGAGGTAGTTGAGCTTGTAGCATTGATTGAAATTGGTAGGTACGATGTTGTAGGTATCACTGACTTGGCTACAAAGAGATCAGGGCTGGGAACTAAATATCCAAGGACACATGCCCTATCGAAATAAAATGTGCTGTCATCTCCATTAGTAAAGTCATGAAAAGAATAGGTTTAAGAGTGAATGACATCATCCATCCTAATTCCCATTTATTGCTCCTCAAATTGTACACAGTTATGAGGGTTTGTGTAAAACAAACCTTGCAACCAGCAGTAAATGATTAAGGTGGATGTTAGGGTCAGTTTACTCAGTTGGCTAGATGGATGGTTTGCAGTGCAAAACAACACCAACCGTACGGGTTCAATTCCTCAGTGGCTGAGGTTACCATGAAGGACTGTCCCCCACATTTCGCTTTGCCTTAGGGTGTGTGACCCTCAGGTTAACTGTTGTCTCTCTCCAATGAGAGAGCAGCCCTATCGTTTTGGAAGTACTGTGGTGACTTTTACCTTTAATCTCTTAAAACTGCGCATTCAACAAATACACAATTTTTGGCATGTATTTTTATTGTTAACCTTCAACTTTTTAAGCACATTTAGGGGATGCAGGCTTCAATTTGGGGTATTTTGGAAATTGGCAGTGAATCATTTTTAAGAAAAGTCACCTTTGGTTTTGGAATGAAATGGAGCAGCGTACTAATAAATAATGGTCATGCTTAAGAATACATGAGTGTCTCACATTGTAAGTACTTGTAATTCAGCTTCTGTAATGGTATGATAACTGATCAAGTTCATAATTATTACTTAATTTGCTGAAGAGCAATGTCCATATTAAGTCAAATCTGGATTGCGGTGTACACATTGGCAAGGTAGTTGTATTATTTTTAAACACTTCTCTTGCAGGTTTAGTAGAAGAGACTGGTTCTGGAAAGTGGGCATGGACTAATGGAAGACCAGTAACCTTTACTAACTGGAAGAAAAATGAACCTTCAATAAGGCGAAGCATTCAGCATAGATGCACTCTTGTCCAGGGTAGAGGCAAATGGGTGACTAAACAATGTGATGAAGAAAAGGATAGGTACATCTGCTGTACTTCTGTATCAAGACCTTAACTATCCCACCTTAAAAATGGGTCATGTGTTTACAAATGTCAGAGCAAATGCTTCAAAAATACAAGATTCAGAATCACTGACTGCCTTTATATGCAAATGATGACAAGCTTAAATATTCCTTTCAGGTACTTTGCCACCGACATAATTGCCAGCCAGCTGCTCCACCGGAAAACACAGACTCTATTGTCTATACCCTGTAGAATGACTCATTGTTAAGCACTAAAAAAAATGTACTTTATATGTGTGTTAAATTTCAGTGGTGAATGATAAATCCTATTGCTGATCTTAAATGCGAGTAAAAGATGCCTGAAAGTAGAGTTCCTAAAAAAAAATTAGAAGCCATCTTTCAGATACAAGTAGGGTACAAAATAATGACCTTCACAAGAAAAATAACACAATTTGTGGTAAGCTCAATGTTGCACATTAATCAGTAATTTTTTTTTTCATTTTTCACTGTACTATTTCATCTTCTCTTCACATTAATAATCATGGGTTAATTGAATTGCTGTGGACGGTGTGTTGCAACATTGTCAATTTGTGGAAAATTATTCTTTCTGTTTGGTATTTTCAGTAAAATCACAAATACTTGGTAAAGGAATGAATTTATGCCTTAATTTGAACCAACAACCACAGGACTCATTTATAAATATATTCACAATATTGCTACACACAGTGATGAAATAATTCTGACCCATTTATGCAATTTCAACTTAAACATCAGATTCTCATGACTGGAATTTTCCTCATTCTTCTTACGCTGTTACTTCACAATTAACAAGAAGTAAATAGAATCAAGTATTAACCACAGTTTTACATTAAAAATCCATTGCTGTTGATATTGCAGCTTCTGCCAACAACACTTCAGAGAAATTATCAATGAAACTATGGCATGTGTGAAATTATTACTTATCAGCACGATTGAGAGTTTTTCCATTGTGGCAATCACAGGAAGTACATAATTTCCTTGTATCTTGCTAAATCAAAATTTATCTCATGGAATTCAACTTCAATTAGTCTTCTCAGTCTACACACATTATGTAATAACAACACATTATTTCCTCAATGAATAAAATAGTAATGTGCATCACTAGTACATTTTTGCCTTTATTTGCTTCAGACAAGCATCTTATACTGTACTTGATTTTAAAATTCTCTCAGACCATGCTACTTCAAATCAGATTGGCATATTCAAAAGAGCTTCAATATATGTTAGTAAAAGGCTTGTATGCTGTAGCATGTATAATCATTTATAATATTATGATTTTTTAAAAATAGTTGTGCAGAAATGTATACCCTATAGTGAAAGAAATAAAGCATTTTTGATTGAAAATGCTGTCCAAGAAAATTAAAATTTAAATTCTCATTTAGATTGCATGAATGATAACATAGCAAACTATATGTGAACTTGTCCGATTATTTTCCTACAATATAACTACATTTCCATTGATATTATGTGTGATGTTTTCAGTCTTTTCGTAGTAAATAAAATAGTTCCAATCATTATTTTCAAAAAGTTTTGAATTTCTGTGCCATGAATTGTCAAATGCTCTTTGAGATTCATAATGTATCAAAATGGATTAAACAATTTAAAAATCATACCTATTCATGTCTTTAGATGTAGTCTTTGTTTAGGTACAACTATTCTGAGACCAGGAAGAGAGTTGGCGTACAGACCATTGTTAAAGGGATGTGCACTGTTATGTTACGCTTATGAATAATGCATCAATTGCCCTTCTATATTGTTGGGAAAGGTGTACATTCTTTTGCTTCCAAAATTCTTCATACGTTCTTCAAACCATTAGTGATGACAAAAGAAAACTGGTCAATTAGGAGCATTTGTTGCATTGCTCAGAATTTTGGTGCTAATTGTTTTGGATATTAATGTGAGCCTTTCCGAATAAGAACTGAAGGATATAAAGAATGCTTTCCAACTGTAGGCAGTGAATGATATCAATGCAAACAAAGTGGACATACTCACGATAATTAATATAGTGCCAGCTAGCCCATGAACAGAGCCACCAGGCATCAGCAACAAGTTGAGGGACAAGAGTCAGTCTCAGAGGTCTGAAAACCCTGATTTGCATAATCCTCACGTCTGCTGTGGTATACCAATAATGATTGAGTAATGTTTAATATTTAAGTTGTTCAGCAATTCCTGTTTTTGTTTCAGATTTCGAGCAACTGCAGTTGTTCCAGATTTTTTAAGTACTTACCACTCCCTAAGTTTAAATCTACCTAATACATTTCATGATTTTATATTCACCCATTTTGTTTTTAAAAGTTATGAGACATGCTCCCCTGACGTTGCAAGGATGATGGAGGATATCAGCTCAAAATTTTAAGTTGTTTGGGAAACTGAAGAGATTGGGTATAACACTGGTTTTATGCAATGTCTCATTTCAATCCTCATGGAATTAGATGGTGGAGGTCTCCCTTGAGGGTAGGTGCTGGCATGGACTGGGTCAGAAAGACACATTCTGAACTTTGTATTCCTTTATTTTTCTACTTTCTACCTATGACCTATAATGCTGGACCATTGATTTCTTTACTTTTGTAATTTTTTTTTGTTTCCTTGGAAATTGATCCTAAGTATCTGTACCTAGGCACGATTGTACGGAAGGTGGCACTGTAATGCAACAACTGTAAACTTTTTACTATACTCATTTAAGTACATGTGACAATAAAGCTAATTCAATTCAGCAACTTTGGACAAAGTGTAAAATCAGCAATGGAACCAATTTCAAGTGGCTTTCCTGTCAAACAAATTAGTTAAAATATTATTTCTGCCCTCTTCTATTTTCACGTGATATAAATGGAAGATTTATTGCAAGCTAATTTTGGAAATTGCATAATGCCTTTATGTACACGCAAGGTACAGAGCTAAAGCACACCAACCTAAACAGAATATTATCACCTGACTATCGCATTATTTTGGGGAGTGGGGAAGGAATATAATTGTTTACTGTCTTGCAGCACCTTCTGGGGCTTTGCTCTCATGCAGGAAGCGTTACTTGTGTTACATTTGTCCAATAGGTATCATGTTTTGCTTTAAGGGGATAATTTTCCAAGTTAGCACCATCAGTAGGGAACCTTGCCCAGCAGCTGGGCATATTAGAAAATCATTGGCAATGTGGCCCCAGTGTTACAAATGTGTTTCCAGCAGGCAAGGTTGCCCACTAGTGGCACAAATTCAGAAACATTGGCAAGCATTTGGAAATGGAGAAACTCTGAATACCTGATCAAATTTGCAGTCCCAATTTCAAATGGATTGACATGATGATGTGTTGCTATGGGACAGGTATAGCTACCATAAAATGAAAAAGTGTTCACATAGTCAAGACATGAATGGAATATCACTCAAATATGAGGTTTTCTGATTAGCTGTCTCACATTTATGTTTATTTTAAAAGCTAAAGTATGGAACAGATAGCACATCATTCCAGCACAACAAAGGAACCAGTGCCTAGGGAAATCATTTTTGAAGGCTTTGATTTTAAGTAGGTTGGGGGTGTCTGTAAGCTGGTTAGTATAGAAGTACAGTAATCACTGGGAGGTGGGACTGAACCTGCAGCCTTGAGGTTCTGGGTTCAAATGTTTTCAGTTTTCAAGCTGTGAAATTCCTTTCTTTTTAAAAAATCTGGTTATCTATTGGGTCAGCAACAGAAAAAAAAGGCAATGAAAAGCTGTAAAACACAGTTCGCTGATGCCTCCCCAGGAAGGAACTTGCCATTATTCACTCTGTTGTAAATCTGTGCGATTTACTGTATATGTCCTCAGGGCACCTCGGGATAGGCAATAAATATATACTGCTTTCCCAATGTTGCTCACATTCATCCAAAAATGTAACACATTTATCTATTTTTCTGCTGAAGATGCAGCCACAAGATCTGGGAGATTGCCAGTTTGTTGTACCGCATGACGAGCAACTGCCTTACAAGCAGATGTCGACCCTTTAACACTAACTTGCTCACTGATTTGTTCCTTTAAACTGTGTATTCTTTGAACTGGTGTCTCCTGTTAAACTGTGATTCTTCATGTTGTCTCTGAACATTATTTCAAGCAACATTTCAAATTCAGTCATGAGACTTGATTTCCCATGCACAAAGCAATGTTGACTATCGATAATCAGTGCTTGCCTTTCCAAATACATGTTAATCCTGTCTCTCAGGATTCTGTCCAACAACTTGTCCACCACCAATGTCAGGCTCACCAGCAGATAGTTCCCCGGCTTTTCCTACCGGCTTTTGCAACTGTGGCATTACATTAGCCAACCTCCAATCTTCTGGCACCTCACCTGTGGCCGGGGCTTTTGAAGAAGCAACAAAGAGGACTGATGAGGGCAGAGTGGTGGGCGTGATCTACATGGACATCAGTAAGGCATTTGATGAGGTTCCTCATAGTAGACTGGTCAGCAAGGTTAGACCATAGGAATGGAGGGAGAACCAGCCATTTAGATATAGAACCAGCTCGAAGGTAGAAGACGGAGGGTGCTGGTGGAGGGTTGCTTTTCAGGCTGAAAGCCTGTGACCAGTGACATGCCATGAGGATCAGTGCTGGGCCCACTGTTTTTTGTCATTTATATAAATGATTTGGATGTGAATGTAGGAGGTATGGTTAGGGAGTTTGCCGATGACACCAAAATTAGAGGTGTAGTGGACAATGAAGGAAGTCACCTCAGATTGCAATGGAGATCAGATGGGCTGATGGGTCAAGGATTAGCAGAAGGAGCTTAATTTAGATAAATTTGAGGTGCTGCATTTTGGAAAGGCAGATCAGGGCAGGACTTATACACTTAATGGTAAGGTCCTGCAGAGTGTTACTAACAAAGAGACCTTGGAGTGCAGGCTCATACTGGAAAGTGGAGTTGCAGGTAGACAGCATAGTGAAGAAGGTGTTGGTATGTTTGCCTTTATTGGCCAGTGTATTTGAGTATAGGAGTTGGGAGGTCACTTTACGGCTGTACAAGACATTAGTAATGTGATTATTGGAATACTGTGTGCAATTCTGGTTTCCCTCTTACAGGAAGGATGTTGTGAATCTTGACAGGGTTCAGAAAAGATTTATAAGAATGTTGCCAGAGTTGGAGGGTTTGACTATATGGAGAGGCTGAATAGTCTGCGCCTATCTTGTCTGGAGTATCAGAGTCTAAGGGGTGACTTTACCCAGGTTTATAAAATCATGAGGCGCATGGCTAGAGTAAATAGACAAGATCTTTTCTCTGGGGTGGGGGTTTAAGATGAGAGTGGAAAGATTTAAAAGGGACTTAAGTGGCAACAGTTTCATGCAAAGGATTGTGCGTGTATGGAATGAGCTGCCAGAGGAAATGGTGGAAGATGGTACAAGTACAAAATTTAAAGGCATCAGGATGGGTATGTGAATAGGAAGGGTTTAGTTGGATATGTGTAACATACTGGCAAATGGGACTAGTTTTATTTAGAATATCTGGTCGGCATGGACAAGTTGGACCGAAGGGTTTGCTACCAGACTGTATATCCCTATGACTCTATGACAATCAATCAGAGAAATATAAGGTGGATTTTAATGACTGAGGGCAACATACATCCAACAATTGCCCCGATGACCAGGTACAGGCAGACTCCTCAACCTTCCATTAAAATACTAGAAGTAAAATGATAGTATGGAAAATGGTAATTACCGCAGTACAATTTTTACTCTTTTGTATTGTTTATATCAGATGAAAGGAATTAACATCATCTGTCACTACTTTGTTTAATCACAGGCTCAATCATATCCCTTTTTTTAAACCAAGGGCTAGTTCTTAAACTTTGAGAGAATGAGTCATTGGTATAATTCTAAACATTTCAGCCATATCAACTCTTAAAGCTTAGGAATTGTTTATCATCAGTTAATGTCTGTGTTCAGTGATGTCCTGTACCTTGAGAAAAGTGATGTAGAAATACTATAGCTGCTGATGAGGATCCTTGAAGTGCAAATAGACATTGGGATTGAGCAGGTCTTGCTTGTTGTTGCATCTTTCATTGCCTATTGTCATAGTGACCAACTGTTGTGATGTTCCAGTTAGCACCTGGAAGAATTTCAATGCCAATGAAGGCAGAGGCCAAATGATTGGTAGTCAATGCAGTTCAAGTTTCAGATGGTAACCCACAGATCTTGAGTCCGACCCAAGACTGGTCTTCTGTGAGATACTGCTAACTATTTTGCGAATTCTACTAACTGTGATGCTGTGAATTTTCAATGCTGCTTTGATTCATAACCCAGCCTCATTTTATCCCCTCCTTTATGTAGTATAACTTGAAATTCTACTGCATTACTTATTTCTTTCCATGTTGTATTGAAATTTAAAGCATGGCTCAGATAGTTGAATAAGGAATTAATGGCAGAATTATCCCTCCTCTGAGCTAGTGAGAATGAGTGAGATGACTAAGTCAGGTGCAAGTCCAAAAATCAGAAACTGGTGAGAAGCTCATTTCCATGTATTTGCATCTCATTATTACACAACTGGTTACATTGACATCACATTCCAATCTTTCTTTCCACAATCTAGAAACTTGATGGCACAAAAACACAACTGGTAAAATAGAGCAAGTGCCTGCCAAGTTCTTCAATCAGCACCCATTGTTGGCCATTGAGCTTCTCTTCATATTGAGCTGCTGTTTCTGCACAAAATGCCTCCACAGTCAATGGCACTCTCTTGTCACTCATTGCTGCATTGTGGAGTCATTAAGTGTATTTAGGACAGAGATAGATAGATTCATAATTCATAAAGAGATCAAGGGTTATGGGGAGAAACCAACAGACTGGTATTGAGAAGCACATCAGTTATGAATGAATGGTGGAGCAAATTCAATGGACTGAATAGCCTAATTCTGTTGCTACATCTTACAATCTTTATGATCTTCCCAGACACTTTATTATTCTTTGATATTGTAAAAGCACCAGCATCACAATAGCATCATGTCTAGGTCTTGGTGGCCTATCTCAGCCACAGCTTGAGGTCTTCCAATATCTACTTTAGATCTGAATAACAGTGAGATATCTTGTGTAACTTTACAGGATTTTTAGCATTGACATGGAGATTGGCACCTTCTGTGTCTTAGCTTGCTTGTTAGAACAGAAGATCTTTTGTCCTGCCTTAGATACAAGCAGCTTCAGTACTTGCTTTTCACTGCAGAAGGAGAGGCCGGAAGCTTGAAGTGATGAGGAGTACTGGAAAGTAGATGTATCAGTTAGAGAGGGAGTCGGCCTATCACCATGCAGCAAGGTGCTACATCAATGTCAGAGAGTCAGCAAACACGCTGGTAAACACACTGCATACGCTTGAAGAGAATGTGTAGATTCAAAGAAATGAATGTTTACTGGGGTGAGGGTTGTCTCCATTTTGTCAAGGGGCTTATCTGTTTCCAGTCCCGGTGGCTGACCATGGTCAGTCAGCATTCGGCTTGTTCTGTTGCAATCTGTAGATTAGACATGGTCAGTGCTTGAGGTCAAGGTCAAGCAGCCCATGGATGACATGTATATGCATTGAAGTGCAATTGAGGTAACAGTTGGGGGAGAGGGCTATGACCATTCAAAGGAATTGGGATTGGGGTCCACGGAAGACAGCCAAGGAATATGGAGTTATGAAATTGATGGAAAAGGTTGCAATGAGTTATGAAATTGATGGAAAAGGTTGCAATGACTTTTCTTGTATGAGTCATAGGTACAATTTTGCATTCTTGGCCTTCAGCTCCACTTCTGTTCAAATCAAAAAAAAGGCAGCTTACTTCCAGTGTGTCAGTTAATTTAGTTGGCAGTACAGCTGGCTTGTAATGCAGAGTAAGTGTAATCTGAGTTCATTTCCAGTACTGCCTGAGGTCATCGTTAAGACCCTGCTTTCTCAACATCACCTCTCAGATGACCCTCAGATTCAACTCTCCGCTAGTATGCCTATCTCTCTCTAAAGAAAGAGCAGTCCCTGCAACTATAGAAACTTTCACTTTTCAAGACGTTAACAAATTAACTGATATTTAGCTGTTAATAGTTTTGCCAGACCACAAAATTCTCAATTCATCACAAACATTTAGAATAAATGGTGTGTAAATTAAATAATTTATTTTCTGTCCAATTGCGATGCTTCATTAAATCATTTCATTAAATCAGATCTCTTTATTTATATCCCAGCGTGAACTTTCCAAAACTGCTTTCAGGTAGTTATTTGTAAACTAAGCTAAATTCCTACTATCCAGTCAGCTCCCAGTCCTACTGCCCATTCCATTGTAACAGTCAAATGTAGGATTAATGAAAATTCTTCTTATGTTTTTGACCAAAACCAAAACAGTTCCACGTTACCTATAAATCTCACAGACAACAGCAAGATTGCTCCCTTGCACTATTAAATACTGACATAGGAGCAGTATTATTTAGTCATAATCAGTGAGAATAAATGTGAAATGAGTGAAGAAATACAAATAGTTATTAAAAGTTTAAGTTGTTTCACTGGCTAGTTGAAAAGATTGTCATTGCTCACATGAAAAAGGGAAAATAAACTTCAACATATAACTCCTAGGTTAAAGTGATCTGATCTCCCTAATGTTGAAAACTAACTTTAGTTATAAGGGGTGGAAATGGAAATATTAAAACTGGTGTGAGAAACTGAGGATGAATGGCAAGAAGGTGAAGAAATCTGAACCCGGACTGACTCAGATTTAAACTTCGCTCAGTGGTAAATCAGATGGTCACAAGCAGGCCATCATTGGGCCATTATGTGACATCCATGGTGAAGAGAGGAAAATTCAGACAGATCTAATCCATTGGTATTCTACCATCCAATAACTCCTGCATATGAGTAGACAAACATCCAGTAAGAACAGATTCAACATTTGGGCAAAACATTGCACGATGTCCTGTGCGTGTGTTTCTAAATACATCAGACCTTTAGGGTTAGAAGTAGAAAGCTAGAGGTCATTTTATTTTTCAATCTGTATAAATAGTGGGGATGATAATCTGTGATGGATTGAAGTGGAACCTGGGAAAATACCATGGCTAATATTGTCTTCACTAGAAAGGAGAATTGAATGGGATGTCAAGTGGGTGAGCTGATTGACAATGTAGTTTGTAGCTCATACCAAAGTCAAAATTTATACCTATATGTTTACCAGGCAGACAATTGAACTTGAGTGAATGCTTCCAAAACAAGATAGGTAATATTAAAATTAGGAATAGTTGAGAAGGAGAAAGCAGAAAAATGAAAAAGCATTACAAGTTGTATGTTGTGACAGACCATGTTACCACCTCACCTGTCTTGATTGGTATTCGGATCCTGCAGTATTAATAAATGAATAGCTATCTGATTAACCATTTTAAAAAATCACGCTGGTGCTCTGTCCATCGGAGAACCAGAGCTTACAAATTTCAAGTTACTTGGTGTCAAAAATTAACAGTGTAATATTCCACTGGTTTGTAGAACACATCAGTGGATTCTGAAGCCTGAAAAAGGCTTCCAGTAAACAAGGGTGTGTAGTAAAGGAAATAAAGAGCAAGAAAAAATGCAATAATTTCCCAGTAAGCAGACTATATCTTTTCATATTTAATCATCATGAAAATTAAGCCAACACAGCTGTGGGTAAATATGGTAGACTGGCTCTGCTTTCTAATAAGTTACGAGCTTTAACTGGATAATTTGTTGCAGCTGGTGACCCTTGTGATCCACATGCAAAAAACAGCAGCATTTTGGAACACATTCACGTATTAAGATGGAAACCAACGATAAAAGACTCTATCCTGGTATCAAATAATTAATGACGTCTACCATGAGATGTGGCCAACAGCTGTGAAAGAGATGTGGAAAAACAAGCTAGCAATTAGGAACAATAGCAAATCACCGAAACATATCATTTTTTTTTGAAATAGATTTCTAATAAACTTGTGTTTGATTCAGCCGTTTTAAAAACAAATGCTGGTAATTATACATGCAACAGGAATATTGTCCTGTGCTAATCGAGAATAACATTGGCGCTGGTGTTTCAAACTCTCTGCCAGAGACACAGGTGTCCTGTGGCTGTGCTTAGAATACTGGAATGTTCATAACTTTCAGGCTATTAGTTTTATACCACCTGCAATTCATTTGCCTTATTGTCCTGCCACCTGTAAAGAGCAGTATTAAATATTGCACACACTGAAGGGCAATCACGAAGTTATGTTAATCCTATAGGGACAATACTATTCAAAATTCACCGAAAGGGCTTAAATTTATGATCTTTGGGCTCAGTGATGTTGGTGATAGAAGTGAATTTGAGTGATAGTTCAATTAAAACAAAAATCATTATTCATGGTCAACCAAAGTCAAAATGACTCCCAAACGTTCATTGGTAATAGGCTGTTTCCAAACTCATTATATTCCATTTTCCAGATCTTTTCTCAGTCTCTTAACCAATTCTTTTTTCTTTTATATAGCCACCTGATGTCATTTTAGCAACTTACTTTGCTATCTGTTCATGTTATCATCAAATGTGGCCCGTAGACCTTCAGTTCCTTCGTCAAAGTCATTTATAAAAATTGCAAACAATTGAGGTTCCAGCACTGATGTTTGTGACACGTCACCCATTACCAACTTGCCAACAACAAAAAGATCCATTTGTACCTGCTCTCTGTTTCCTGTTAACCAGCCAATCTTCTATCCATGCCAATATACTATCCCTGACATTGACATTTTATTTTCTGCAATGACCTTTGAAGAAGGGCTTTATGCAATGCATCCTGAAAACCTAATTACAGTATATCCTCCAGTTCCTGAGTAAGTGTTACTCCCTCAAAGAAAATCCAATAAATTTGATTTGATTTGTTATAGTCGCATGTATTGAGATACAGTGAAAAGTATTTTGTTTTGCATGCTGTCCAGGCAAATCAAACCTAACATAAGTACATCAGGATAATAGAACAGAATGCAGGATATAGTGTTACAGCTACAGAGAAGATGCAGAGAAAGATCGACATTAATATATGAGAGGTCCCTTCATAAGCCTGATAATTGCAGGGAAGAAGCTATTCTTGAATCTGTGGGCAGTTTTCAAACTGCCTGATGGAAGAGGGTGGAAGAGAGTGTACCCGATGTGGGAAGGGTCTTTGATTATGTTGGTTGCTTTCCTGAAACAGCATGAGGTATAGACTGAGCCAATAGAAGGAAGGCTGGTTTGTATGATGCACAGGGCTCCGTTCACAACTCCCTAATTTCTTGCGATTTTGTGCAGAGCAGTTGCCAGACCAAGCTCTGATACATCCAGATAGGATGCCTTCTATGGTGATGTTTAAAAATTTACTAGAGTCATTGTGGGTACGCCAAATTTCCCTGGCCTTCTAAGGAGGTAGAGGTGTTGGTGTGCTTTTTTGACTATATCATTGACATGGAAGGACCAGGGCAGATTTTTGATGATATTTACTCCTATGAACTTGAAGCTCTTGACCATCTCCACTTCAACACCACAGTTACAGGCAGGGGCATATTGGATAAATATGATTTCATTTTCATGAAATTGTATTGAATCTCCCTGTTTACCTCAAATCTATCGAAATGCCTTGCTATAATTTCACTCATAATAGGTTTTGACATCCTTGCTATGATAAATATTAAGTTAACTGGTCTGCAGTTTCCTGATTCCTGTTTCTAAAGAAATATTCACTATGTTCAAATCTAATGGGTCCTTTCCAGAATCAACAGACTTTTGGAAAATTAAAACCAGTGCATCAATTGTTCAGAATTCACTTAGTAGCATTTCTCCAGCAATTGTGATTCTCCTGAGTTCCTCCTTCTTATTTTCTGATGTATTTCTGCTTCTGAGATGTTACTTATATTCCCCATAATTTGGGCCAATGAAAAATATTTGTTCAATTCATCTGCCAACATCTTATTTTCCAAGATTAATTATCCAGGCACACTCTCTACAAGACCAATGCTCACTTTGTTAACAACAAAAACAAAGTTGCTGGAAAAACTCAGCAGGTCTGGCAGCATTTGTGGAGGAGAAAACAGAATTAAAGTTTCTGGACCCCCGAAACGTTAACTCTGTTTTCTCCTTCACAAATGCTGACAGACCTGCTGAGCTTTTCCAGCAACTTTGTTTTTGTTCCTGATTTACAGCATCCACAGTTCTTTTGATTTTTATTTTGTTCACTTTGTTTTAAAAAAATTATCTATTACATATCCGACTAGTTTTCTCTTGTACTCTAATTTAGTTCTACTTTTTAATTTTTTAACTCATTTTCTGCTTCTTTCAAATATTTTGGCCAATCTTTGACCTTTATGCACAATTTTATGCTTGTCTTTTAATTTTTAGGTCATCTTTAATCTTTCAGGTTTACCACGGAATTTTTCTTTCTCGTTGAGATGGACCTATCCTGTATATTCTAAAATATTCCCAAAATGTCCACCACTGCATTTCCTGTAGCACTATCCTTTGACTTAATTTTCCAATTCATTCGAGCCAGCTCAGCTTTCACGTCCTCATAAAGCATGAGCACACACATATTTAACAACCACTTATTCGAATGTTCACATCTACTACTTGACAATGGATAGTGAGGTGACAGTGTCAAATGGGTCACTCCCACTCAGTACATATTTGGAAATAGTTTACCTATGCACTGCTGCAGGCTGTCTGATACTGTCTGCTGGGGGACACTGAATAAACTGAAAATAGCACCAACTCTTTGAGCGACAGTCATGCTCATTCTGTTACGGAGTCATTGAACAATGTGAAACTTTGAGATGAAATCCATCCCAAGTAAACTTTCCCATGAACGATTCTGTTGCTATTTTCGTCTAAGGAGTGGATGGAACATTGTATAAAGTAGGAGCTCCTTGGGCGGCTAGAATTGATACATTTGGCATTCCTCCAATGGGTTGATGAGTCATGGAAAATGGGAAAATAAATCAAGAGAGGAGGTGTGGAGCTGGGGAAGGTAGGTGGAATGGTGATAGGTGAATGCAGGTAGGGAGTTACAGCCAATCTTAAAATCTCCCCACCCCTGGCCTCATCCCATGGCCAACCCTCCCTCTCAATCCAGCCTGCTTGACCTGACACAAACTGTCCATCTTCTCTCCCACCTATCCGCTCCACCATCCCACGAACTAATCCCCACTGCTGCCTACCCACACTCACCTATCACCATCCCACCTACCTTCCCCAGCCCCACCCCTTCTCTCTCTATTTATTTCTGAGCTCCTTTTCCGCTCCCCCATTTCTGAAGAAGGGTCCCGACCCAAAACGTCAACTTTCCTGCTCCTCCGATGCTGCCTGGCCTGCTGTGTTCCTCCAGCTCCACACTGCGTTGTCTCTGACTCCAGCAACTGCAGTTCTTGCTATTGCTGTGTCAGATGTAAATTATCCTGATACCTGTCTTATATCTCATTTAAAAGTTATTACCTTGCACATTGTTGACTGAATTATTTTGGTCATGTGTGATCAGTTCTACCACAGGATGTGGCTTCTTTTGTGGCTACACTGAGACCTGATCACCTGTTAACCCCATTGTAGACAGCACAGGGGAATAAGCATTCATGTGGAGCCTGTAAAACAGTCCTCTAACTGTTCTAAAGAAGGGGCCTGAAATATTAACTGTGATTCCTCTCCACTGATGCTGCCAGACCTGCTACGTTTCTCCAGAAATTTTGTTTTTTGTTTGAATCCTCTTTTCAACTGTCTGGCCACCTTTGGGACGAGGGAATATGCTAGGAGAACAGCAAAACATGTGCCAGTTCTCAAAGCTGCAAGGCCCATTATCACTTATCATTGACATAGAGTGCTGGTTGAGGAAAGTCTGGGAAAGGATTTCTAAGATTCAGATCTGAAAAGAAAGGTGCTGCAGAAATTTTATTACAGGAACTAAATCAGATGGTATTTTAAGATCAGCAGATTGACAATCTCCTGTGAGTGACATTTCCATTCCATTTTAAAAGTAACTGTTCCCAATTCGTGAAAAGTAAAAATCTTTGTTTCAAGGCTCAGGTTTCCTCTGAAAATTGAGTTATACACTGAATATTCAGTTTATAAATTAGTTTAGTGCTTGTATAAGCACTGAAGGAGAACTCAAGTATTTGCACACATCAGATTGTGATATATTCTGTGTCCAAATGAGGGCAGCTATGAGCCAGGATCAACAGCCACAGCCAAGATTGAATATTTTGTTCTAAGTTAGAACATAACACAATACAAATTGCAATCGACATAGGTTCAGTGTAAAATGAGTATTATTCAGGGTAAATTAGATTAAATAAACAGGAATCATTTAAATTGCAATATTTCCTCATCTGCATCCCCGTCTAATTATCCCCCAACCATCCTTCTCCACTCTCTCACACAAATCCTTCTGCTTGATTCCTCTATCTCTACCTTTCCTTCTGTGCCCTCCCTCCCTCTCCAAAGTGATGCCAGTACTGAGGAAGGTCAGCAAACCCAAAATATTAACTCTGATTTCTTTTCACAAGTGCTGTCAGACCTGCTGAGCTTTTCCAGCAACTCCTGTTTTTGTTTCTGATTTACAGCATCTGCAGCTCTTTGGTTTGTATTTAGTGCCAGATCTTCTTTTATTCTTCATCTAAAAGGAAAAAAAAAATCACCGGCCAACATGGATCTTCATTAATATGGCAAATACTCTATTGGTAATAGCATGGTGCAAGGAATTTCAAACAATGTTTCCTGAGGCCAATAAAAGTAAGTTTCTATATTTATAGATGCTGAAGAAATCCAAGTAATTCCAATTCCTGACTGATTTATGGTCAGGAATGTACCAGGAGCAGAAAGCATGACTTCATGTTAATCAATTTCATTATATAGTGGAGCAATCCATCTTTCAGACAGGACATGTATACTTGACCCAGGAGCCCACTACCAACCACAAAAGCATTAGATTCATTGGACTGTTACTGAACTCAATTCATTCCAATGCCAGGGAATGTATTCACTTGTGTCAGATTAAACAGGATGCCAACAACCAGGGTATGTTCAAGCCTTTTGGCTCCCAGAAGCATGGGTCAGCCTTTTCGGGTGGATGAACAGGTATCTGGCTGAGGAGATTATCCAGACAAGTCAGAAAATATGACATCAGCTAACCTGTTATACTCTTGCAGCCATGATGCTAATTGCCCACAAAATGTGGCGTATCCATCCAGTCAGTGTAACATGCCTAGAATGTGGATGAAGGGTGTGAGCATGCTTTCCACTTTTGTGTGCTGCTTCTCACCTTCAACTTATGCAGCTATTACAGCAAAATGATGAGAAAGAGGCCAATATGCGTCTCCCTGCCAGTAAACATCGTCTCAGTCCTCATGCTGGTCACTCTCCAAACTGCGTTCCTTAACACCCCAGGTTACAGCTTCGGAGGAATTCAAAGGAGGCTTTGCTCTAAGATATGCAGTGAACAGGCCCAATGCTATACGGAGATACCCTGGTACTCGTGACAGAAGCACTTAGCTGTGTGTTCATTCTGCCTAATGGATACTTCAGGACAGTTGAAGGCTAAAGGGTTACACTCTGGCAAAAAGCTGGTGTGGATCCCCTGGGTGGACTAATACCTAAATATGTCTTCTTGTCAGCAACTCCTACAATCAATCCCAGGCCAAAAGGAAATGCAACGTATTCCTTTTGATTGAAACAGAGAGCATCAAAAGAGGGACCTTAATGTTTGAATAACCAGTGTAACATCAGATTTGAACATGTAGAAGGCCCAAATAAAT
Organism: Stegostoma tigrinum; assembly: GCF_030684315.1. Lineage (NCBI taxonomy): Eukaryota > Metazoa > Chordata > Chondrichthyes > Orectolobiformes > Stegostomatidae > Stegostoma > Stegostoma tigrinum. The sequence continues at coordinate 57,311,464 of NC_081361.1, read as the reverse complement.
ATGAAGCAGAAGTCTTTATTCCACTAGCACTAGGTTATTACAAATAGGAAGGAAAATTAAGGATAAGCAAGGAACTATTTTCAGTGTATACATGGAATGAAAGCTATGAGTTGCACTGGAATCCTTTGTCTATTTGACCTCCCTTCCATCAGCCTGCCTTTCACCTAAGTCACCTTATTTTTCACCATTAATTCATTAGACTGCTTCAGCAGCCCTCCCTTAATACCGAATGGAGTTCTCAATGAATTGGTCAGGAGCCTTTCTCAATGCCGTCCATCACAGTACTCCCCCATCTTTAGCAGGTTCACTTCCACCAAGGTGGCTATAATTTTGAGCCCACATCATTCTGTTTTTGCATCACCAGCCTGCCAGTTGGTAAGGGTTGGAGTAATTAGCAAGCATTTGGCTGAGCAGACCTTCTCTGTCACATTTTTGAGAAAAGAAATTAGCAAAGCCAGTGAGGTCTGGATAGAGATAAATCTCCTTCGGACATGATACTTTTCTATGTTTTAAAAACTGTATTTTAATTTAGAAGAGCTTTGTAGCTATTCGGTCAGGATAATTTAGTTGCCGTTTCTAATTAGGACTATAGGTTGTCAGGTTTTCTCAAAGAAAAAAACACAGAGTGCTCACTGCTGCAGGAATGTGCCTTTAATTTTGATTGTCTTTATAACATCAACGTTATCATTTTAAACAATGCAATTCTTAGAAACTTTCTGTACTTTGAAGGAATTTCGATTTTAATCAAAAGGTGATTACCTCGGTCTTCTGGCTAGTCTTGTTAGTAGACCCGTTCAGCTGTCCGTATTCAGAAAGCAAGTGTCTGAATTCTTGTTGTCCAAGGCTGTTATCCAGTTGGCCATTAATCATTTTTCCAAGTATCTGCCACTCAGAGTTTGGAATTATTTTTCATAGATAACTGCCACTGTTAACCATGATATGTTTTACTTTCAGCAGGTAACTTATTTGTTATAGTAATGCGTATGTTGTCTCTAGTAACACAAGGAACTAACTGTGGATCTCATTGAATTGAAGAATTCAGTGGACGTTTATTACAGTTCAGTATTGTATATAAATATTACAATACAGGCATGTCAGTCTCTTGACTCACTTGAAACTATTCGGTTATAAAAAGTGGCATGCTTACGATAGCAGGCCACTCAAGTGGTCTCAGTAAGACAGTTTGCAATCGTTGTACATGAACAGTGAACATATCACCAGCATATTTTTTAAAGACATACTGACCATGAAACCTAACACATCAATTCCTGCCTCATTACAACTCTGATAAAATCCCCATCTGAGCAGTTGTAATCATCAGACTCTCAACTTTCTGGTGCTTTCCTGGAAGCCTCAAACTTTATGATCCAGAATCTTCTAATCTGAAATGCTGCTTTCTCTTTTTTATTGCTCATTATGTTTAGCTCAGATATTCTCTGCATTCATTGACTTATGTTTGATTTATATTGAGCTACTGACCTATACTGAGAGAGGTAGAAGAAGAAATAGCTGGGGCCTTGACCAAGATCTTTGTATCTTCGCTAGCCACTGGAGAGGTCCCAGAGAACTGGCAGGCAGCTAATGTTGTTCCTGTGATCAAGAGGAAAATAGGGATAATCCAGGAAGCTACAGAGCAGTGAGTCTCACATCAGTGGTTGGGAAGCTATTAGAGCGAATTCTTAGAGATAGGATTTATGCACATTTAGAAAAGCATGATCTAGTTAGGGAGAGTCAGCATGGCTTTGTGTGGGCAGGCCATGTCTTACTAACTTGAAAGAATATTTTGAGGTGGTGACAAAGGTGATTGATAAGGGTAGAGCAGTGGATGTTGTCTACTTGGAATTTAGTAAGGTTTTCAACAAGGTCCCTCATGGCTGGTTCATCCAGAAGATTAAGATGCACAGGATCCACGGTAACTTGGCCATGTGGATTCAGTATTTGCTTGCCCGTAGAAGGCAGGGGGTAGTTGTGGAAGGGTATTTTTCAGGCTGGAGGCCTGTAACTACTGGTGTTCCACAGGGGTCTGTACTGAGGCTTCTGCTGTTTGTGACATACATAAAGTGACTTAGATAAAAATGTAGATGGGTGGGTTTGTAACTTTGCAAGCAAATAAAGATCAGCGGAGTAATGGACAGTGTGAAGTGTTACCAAAGGATACAGCGGGATATAAATCAATTGCATATATGGGCAGAAAAATGGAGATGATGATTAAGGAAAGTTTAATCCAGGTAAGTGTGAGGGGCTGCATTTTGAGAGATCACATGTTAAGGAAAAGTATACATTTAATGGCAGGACCAAAGTATACATTTAATGACAGCATTGACGTACAGAAGGATCTTGAGGTGCAAGTTCATAGCTCCTTAGAAGTGGCCACACAAGTAGATAGGGTGGTAAAGAAGGCATATAGCATGTTTGCCTTTATCGGTTGGGGAACTGAGTACAAGAGTCAGGATGTCATGTTGCAGGTTTATAAGAGTTTGGTTAGGCCACACTCAGAGTATTGTGTTTGGTTCTGGTCACCACATTACAGGAAGGGTATTGAGGCTTTCAAAGGCTGCAGAAGAGGTTTACCAGGATGCTGCCTGGATTAGAGTGCATGAGCTATAACGAGAGCCTAGAAAAACTCAGTGGCAGAGGCTGAGGGGAGACTTGACAGAAGTCTATAAAATTATGAGAGGCACATATAGGATTTACAGTCAGAATCTTTCTTCCCAGATTTGAAATGTCTCATTCTGGGGGGCATGCATTTAAGGTGAGAGGGAGAAAGCCCAAAGGAGACATGACAGGCAAGTCTTTTACACGGATAGTGGTAGCAGTCTAGAATACCCTGCCAGGGATGGTGGTGGAGGCAGGTACAATGAGGGCATTTGAAGGACTCTTAGGTAAATACATGAATATGCAAGGAATGGAGGGATATGGGCCAAGGGCAGGCAGAAGGGATTAGTTCCATTTGGAGTCATGTTCAGCACAACATCGTGGGCCGAAGGGCCTGTTCCTGTGCTGTAGAGTTCTATGTTCTATGTTTTCTTTCAGTTTCCAGAACCTCAACTTTACACTTTAGCAATTTAATTTCTTTCATGCACAATTTCTGTAAACTCCAGTTTCACAGCCTACTTCCTGAACAAATACTTCATTGCTCAGATGTTGGCTTCCAGTGCACATCTTCATTGCCTGTTCCCCAGACCCACTGACCCTTAATCCATTACTTCAGTCATGCCTTCAATCAGCCAGTTGCTGCATTCTGAATTCCGTCCCTGATCCCTCCAACTCTCCAACATTCAGTCTTTCTTTAATCATCATCTGAAGACTTATCGTTGTCAAAGGTTTGTCTCCTATATGCTTTTTATTTCTGGCTGAGTGTCTATTTGGCCCATGCGAATCCCTTTGGAATTTTTTTTTCTATATTAATGATACTATATTAATGCAAGTTGTTGTAGATGGCTTTGTTGCAATAAGTAGTTCCAGAATGAAATATTGAATGAGAAACAACAGATGTGATGAACAAGAGCAGTCATAATTCAAATCAGGCAAAAAAAATAATAGTCTCAATGGTGCTATCCTGTATTGGCTATCCTCCAATTTGCATTGTAAGTAGCATGGTGCAAGTAGGAATAATTCCACTTTGTGTACACCTCTGGCATCCACCTGGATAGGCACTGCGGGTTCTGCTTGATCTTGGATAAGTAAAATGAAAAGGGTTTTATATGGACCACCCACAATGGCTCCCACACTGTTCTAATCAAGCCATGTGCAAAATGTCTCCCTTCTTAGCTCCTTTTGTGCTATGCTTCTGCCATTTTCATTGGATGTATTTATACATGTGTATAAATATATCTTGAAGAGCAAACATGGAAATGTTGAGCTCAAATAGAGGGGAAAAAATGAACTTAATCATCAGCAATGTTCTCTGCCTTTTCCTGGTTTGAATTCTGAGAAGTGTTTTTTGTTGTCTGGATGTAACTTTACAACTCTGCTTTGCCTTAATGATTTTAGCCAGGATGCGTGGCATTTGCTGGGTTAGGGTAGTTTGCTGTCACCAGTCATCCTTTGTCTATATTGTTTCTTGAACCTGACTCATTATCAATGGTTGTGGATAGACATGGCAGTCTTATTTAACAAAACAATTTATTTCATTAAGCAGTAAGTACTGTTTACATTACTGGTCAGGTATTGTCACTGAGGACTCTCAAGATCTGCCCAGAATACATCTGTTGCCTTCAGCTACTCAGATAGAACTTAATGTGTGACATCATCAGGTTGGATGGAGATGAATATTAACTTCTTCAAAACTAGTACAACAAAACAGAAAGCTGTTTTTTGCTGCAGTGATTTTGGACCTTCAAGAAGGAGTTAAACATAGTTCTTGGCACTAACAGAATCAAACGATATGGGTAGAAAGTAGGAACAGGGTACTGAGTTGCTCCTGCTCCTACTTCCTATGTTTCTTTAACATTGCACAGATCACTCATAGTCTTTTCAGAGTTTTACAATTAGGCAGCCCCACCACCACCTTTTCACAGAAGAGGGGACTGGCCAGTTCTTTTACATCACTGGTAGTTTGGACATTTCCCAAAGCACCACTAGAGGGCAGCAAGAACCACACAGTTAACCTTAAGTATTCAATGAAACTGATTGCAATTTACAGTTTCTTTTTAATAGCTTAATATTGTTATCCTTACTATGTTTTCTATTAAACTATTGCTATGCCTGGTTAATGCAAAATGCTTTGTCCTTGGTCTGCTTTGATCTAAATTGATAATTTTTCCCAAATAATAATATTTTACTGGAACAGTCATTGACTAATTGATATCCAAACTAACTGCATTGTTATTGTTCTAGTTTTCCCGTGATCAACTCAAAAACTAATGCAGACATCATTTGTAAGCTAAACAAAATTATAAGATCGCAATATAGGTACATTTACCATGGCTTTGCAAACAATGTTTCACTTATTCAAACATTCCTTTCATATAGAATTCATATGTTTTGTTTCCACTGCGCTAATCATTCCATTATGCATAGAAATTCCTGGCACAAGTCCTAAATTTCCTTTTGTTCTACTCTAACAATTACACTCTAAATCTATGTTTCAGAGCCATTTAGCATTGTGTGTATCATAACCTCTTAATGTTCTTCTTTCAAGACAGCAAGAATACAAGCTTTTGAATGCATCCCATCCAGAGGATGTCTAAAAATGTACCTTAGCTAATGTATTACTTTAAATCTATTGTCAGTGAGGTTCTGTCGGCAGAGTTGCACAGGTTTTTCTCTCTGTTTCTTTCAACTTGTTTCTTTTTGATAGTTTATAGGGGTGTAATTTTAACCAAACCCAAAAAACTTCCTATTAACTATATGAATAATAAATCAAGTGAGGTGTAAACAGGACCAATCCCATCAGTTTCTCACTAACCGGTTGGTTACAGTTAACAAAATCAGGTATTAAAATCATGGCTCTTTTTGTATAATCTCCAGAGTTAAATGTATTTTGTGAGATTCAGTGATCAAAGCTGGGCACAATACTCTAGGTGTTCTAAACAGCGTGAATGTAAGAATACTTCCCAGTGCGATTTCATCTCGTGTTTATGTCATTCAATATTCTGTTTGATTGATGTTCTGCACTGCCCAACAAACTCTGCTCATGTTCCTTTCCTGTGACTCATACCTTACCATTTTCTGCATAATATTTTCATGTACCATCCCTCTGACCATTCGTCTGTTTATTTATTTTACATATCTTGAGCTGGTTCCTCCAGCTTACAGCCCTTTTAAAGCTACTTTGATTTTAGGTTTAGTGGTGTTCCAAAGCATGTGATCCAAAGTTAACATTTACTGCAGCTTTTCTTTTAACTTTGTCATCTTGGTAGTCAGTCTTAAAGCATTCAATCTTTTCAATGTGTGTTACTGTCAGCTGAGATCTCCTTATCACAATCCAGACACACTCACCCCAAGATACATTGAATCCTAAGTATTCAATTCATGCAGGTTGGAATCCATAGGGATCTCAGCACCAATTTTAAGGCATTCCACTTTGCATTATGCTGACCCAAATATATCTCTTCTCATCATTACTGACTGCTTTCTAATCTTCAGCCAAATTCAAAGCCATTCCCATAATTCACCTTGAATCCCTGCAACGGGCTTAAGCGTTAATATTGGGCACTCTGAACTCCATACATCTTGTTCTGTTTTTGATTTAAGAAACCATTTATTTGATTAGTGATGATCTCACTTGACTTTTCTTGGTTTAAATGCAGGAATAATATTACTTGTCTGGATCAGTTTTCTTTACTCCCTTCATAACTGAGAATCAGATCGACATTCTCAAAGATCTCCTGTTTTAGAATCTCACCTTCAAGTAAAGACAAGTTCATTCCCTTGCAATGGTATCTTGGGAAAAGCCCAATTTGCCATATTCACATTGCACTCACAATTTACCTCACCTTCACTGAGAAACTCAATGGTGCAAAAGCTTGACAGGCAGTTCATTCCATATATGCACCATCCTCTGTGTGGAAAAATTTGCCCCTTAGGTCACTTTCAAATCTTTTCCCCCCTCACCTTAAAGTTGTGCCCTCTAGTTTTGAATTATCCTACCCTAGGGAATAGACCTTTGCCATTCACCTTATCTCTGCCCCTCATGATTTTGTAAACCTCTATATGGTCACCCCTCAACCTCGCATGATCCAGGGAAAAAATAGTTTTTAACACAGAGAGTAGCAGGTACTTAGAACACGTGGCCAGGGGAGGTGATAAAACTAGATATGATAACAATGTTTAAGACACATTTAGACAGACTCATGAACAGGCAGGGAGTAGAGGGATATGGGCAATATGCAGGCAGATGGGATTAGTTTTGAATAGCATCATGGTCAGTATAGACATGGTGGCCCAAAGGGCATGATCCATCTGGCAAGTGGCCATACTAGAGCTTGTTATGGTGAATGAGCCTAAAAAAGTAATCAATGTTTGAGTGGGTAAATATTTTAGGAACATTGATTCTGTAAGTTTAAAGATAGTTATGAGTGTAAGTGCTAAACTGGGGGAAGGCTAATTACAACGGTATTAGGCAGGAACTGGAGAAATTAGATTGGGGGCAGATATTTGAGGATAACCCCACTGTTATCTGATGTGTGGAGTTCTTTTAAAGGCCAGTTGATTAGAGATCAGGACCAGCATGTTTCTGTGAGGACGAAAGACAAGCATGGGAAGATTTGTGACCCCTTGGTAACCAGCGGTATTGAAAGTTTAATCAAAAAGTAAAAATGAAGCATGTGTGAGTTTGAGAGAACTGAAATATGCCAAAGTCTTTGAGAGATATAAAGGAAGCAGGAGAGAACTTAAACAAGAAATTAGGAGGGTTAAAATGTCCTTGGCAAGCAAGATTAAGAATCCCAAGACATTTTCTAGGTATATGAGAAACAAGAAGGTAGCTAGAGAAAGGGTAGGTCCACTCAAGGACAATAGAGGGAATTGTTGTGTGGACAAAAACAGAAGTTGCTAGAATCTCGGCAGGTCTGGCAGCATCTGTACAGAAAAAAAATCAGAGTTAACACTTCAGATCCGGTGACCCTTTCTCAGAATCCTTCATTAAAATGTCAGCTCTGATTTTTTTCTTCACAGATGCTGCCAGACCTGCTGAACTTCCAGCGACTTCTGCTTTTGTTCCTGATTTATAGCATCCGCAGTTCTTTCCATTCTTGTTCGAATGCTTGTGCGGAAGTGAGTGAAGTTCTGAATGAACACCGCGTTGATATTCACTCAGGAGAAGGACTTGGATGATGGTAAAATTAGGGGTATGTTGATATGCTACAAATTATCAATATTAAGAAGATGGATATATTAGGTATTTTGAAAAAGAAAAGTCCCCAGGGCCTGATGGAATCTATCCCAGGATACTGAGGGAGGCAAGGGAGGAGATTGCTCAGGCTTTGACAACGATCCTTGTATCCTCTTTAGCCTTAAACAAGGTCCCAGGAAACTGGTGAATAGCCAATACTGTTCCTGTATTTAGGAAGGGCAACAGGGATAACCCAGGAAACTATAAGGTGGTGAAACTTGCATCATTGGTTGGGAAATTATAGCGGACGATTCCGATGGACAGGATTTATTTGCATTTAGAAAATAATGGACTTATTAAGGATAGTCAGTATGGCTTTGTACAGGGGAAATCATTTCACAAATTTGAGTTTTTGAGAAAGTGATGAAGACAATTGAAGGTAGGACACGGATTTTAGTAAAGAATTTGACAGGGCACCTCATGGTAGACAGCTGCAGAAGATACGTCACGTGGGATCCATTGTGAGTTGGTAAGTTGGATACAAAATTGGCTTGGTCACAGAAGACAGAGGATTGCAGTGGAGGGATGTTTTTCTGGCTGAAGGTTTGTGACCAGTGGTGTCAAGGATCAGTGCTAAGACCTCTGTAGATTATAACATAAAGAAACAATTTGTATAAAACTGTAGGTGGTCTGCTTAACTAGTTTGCAGACAACATGAAAATTACCACTCTCTCTGTGACTCCCTTGTTCGCTCCACACTGCCCTCCAACCCCACCTACCCGGCATCTTCCCCTGCAACTGCAGGAAATGCTACAATTTCCCCCACACCTCCTCCCTCACCCCCATCCCAGGCCCCAAGATGACTTTCCATATTAAGCAGTGGTTCACCTGCACATCTGCCAATGTGGTATACTGTATCCATTGTACCCAGTGTGGCTTCCTCTACATTGGGGAAACCAAGCGGCGGCTTGGGGACCGCTTTGCAGAACATCTCCGCTCGGATCGCAATCAACAACTGCACCTCCCAGTCGCGAACCATTTCAACTCCCCCTCCCATTCGTTAGATGACATGTCCATCATGGGCCTCCTGCAGTGCCACAATGATGCCACCCGAAGGTTGCAGGAACAGCAACTCATATTCCGCTTGGGCACCCTGCAGCCCAATGGTGTCAATGTGGACTTCACCAGCTTCAAAATCTCCCCTTCCCCCAGCGCATCCCAAAACCAGCCCAGTTCGTCCCCTCCCCCCACTGCACCACACAACCAGCCCAGCTCTTCCCCTCCACCCACTGCATCCCAAAACCAGTCCAACCTGTCTCTGCCTCCCTAACCTGTTCTTCCTCTCACCCATCCCTTCCTCCCACCTCAAGCTGCACCTCCATCTCCTACCTACTAACCTCATCCCACCTCCTTGACCTGTCCGTCTTCCCTGGACTGACCTATCCCCTCCCTACCTCCCCACCTATACTCTCTCCACCTATCTTCTTTACTCTCCATCTTCGGTCCGCCTCCCCCTCTCTCCCTATTTATTCCAGTTCCCTCTCCCCATCCCCCTCTCTGATGCAGGGTCTAGGCCTGAAACGTCAGCTTTTGTGCTCCTGAGATGCTGCTTGGCCTGCTGTGTTCATCCAGCCTCACATTTTATTATCTTGGATTCTCCAGCATCTGCAGTTCCCATTATCACAGCCCTTTAACTGACTGGAATCCACCCGCACTCTACTAATCAGTCTCATACTTCAAGTTACACACCACCATTCCCTTCAACATTATTTTAAAAGGGTTAGTTACTGCCCCATGCTGCAGGCCTGATGTTGATGCAGTACCGCACTGTATAGAACATGGAACAGTACAGCATAGAATCAGGCCATTTGGCCCACCATGCCTGTGCCAACTATGATGTCATTCTAAACTAATTTGACTGCACACGGTCCATGTCCCTCTATTCCCTGCCTGTTCACCAGTTTAAATGCCTCTTAAATGCCAGCACCGAACATTCTTTGTGGAAAAAACTTGTGTTGCATATTTTCTTTAAATTTGTCCCTCTCATCTTAAACCTATGATCCTGTGAAGAAGACTCCACCTATCCATACATTTCATAATAGTATATACTTTTATTAAGTTATCTCTCAGTCCTCTGATGCTGAAATCCAGCTAAGTTTGTTCAACCTCTCCTTATAGCTAATATACTTCAGGCAATATACTGGTAACCAGCTTTTGCATCCTGTCCAAAGCCTTTATATTCTGCCTGTAGTGTGATGACCAGAATTACACAAAAGATTCCAAATATGGCTTACCTAAAGTTTTACACAGCTGCCAACTTTTATACTCAATGTTCCAACTGATGAAGGCAAGAATGCTGTTTACGTTCTTTGCCACCTTATCCACTAGTGTTGCCATTTTCAAGGAGCTATGGACCTGAACCCCACAATCCGTCTGTACATCATTGTTCCTAAAGATCCTGCCATTTACTGAATAATTTCTATTGCATTTAACCTCCCAAATGCCACACCTCACTTGCCCAAGTTAAATTCAATCTGTCAGTTCTCTGATTAACTTTCCAACTGATCGATATCCCACTGTATCCTTTAACCAGTGATAATGGGAACGGCAGATGCTGGAGAATCCAAGATAACAAAGTGTGAAGCTGGATGAACACAGCAGGCCAAGCAGCATCTCAGGAGCACAAAAGCTGAAGTTTCGGGCCTAGACCCTTCATCAGAGAGGGGGATGGGGAGAGGGTTCTGGAATAAATAGGGAGAGAGGGGGAGGCGGACCGAAAATGGAGAGAAAAGAAGATAGATGGAGAGGAGAGTATAGGTGGGGAGGTAGGGAGGGGATAGGTCAGTCCAGGGAAGACGGACAGGTCAAGGTGGCGGGGTGAGGTTAGTAGGTAGGAAATGGAGGTGCGGCTTGAGGTGGGAGGAAGGGATGGGTGAGAGGAAGAACAGCTTAGGGAGGCAAAGACAGGCTGGGCTGGTTTTGAGATGCACTGGGGGGACGGGACAGGCTGGGCTGGTTTTGTGATGCAGTGGGGGGAGGGGACGAACTGGGCTGGTTTTGGGATGCAGTGGGGGGAGGGGACGAACTGGGCTGGTTTTGGGATACGGTGGGGGAAGGGGAGATTTTGAAGCTGGTGAAGTCCACATTGATACCATTGGTCTGCAGGGTTCCCAAGCGGAATATGAGTTGCTGTTCCTGCAACCTTCGGGTGGCATCATTGTGGCACTGCAGGAGGCCCATGATGGACATGTTGTCTGAGGAATGAAGGGGGAGTGAAAATGGTTCGCGACTGGGAGGTGCAGTTGTTTATTGCGAACCGAGTGGAGGTGTTCTGCAAAGCGGTCCCCAAGCCTCCACTTGATTTCCCCAATGTAGAGGAAGCCACACCGGGTACAATGGATACAGTATACCACATTGGCAGATGTGCAGGTGAACATCTGTTTAATATGGAAAGTCATCTTGGGGCCTGGGATGGGGGTGAGGGAGAAGGTGTGGGGGCACAGAGATGCGGTCAAAGGCATCCTCGACCACTGTGGGGGGAAAGTTGCAGTCCTTGAAGAATTTGGACGTCTGGGATATGTGGGAGTGGAATGTCTCATCCTGGGAGTAGATGCGGCAGAGGCGGAGGAATTGGGAATAGAGGATGGAATTTTTGCAGGAGGGTGGGTGAGAGGAAGTGTATTCTAGGTAGCTGTGGGAGTCGGTGGGCTTGAAATGGACATCAGTTACAAGCTGGTTGCCTGAGATGGAGACTGAGAGGACCAGAAAGGTGAGGGATGCGCTGGAGATGGCCCAGGTGAACTGAAGGTTGGGGTGGAAGATGTTGGTGAAGTGGATGAACTGTTCGAGCTCCTCTGGGGAGCAAGAGGCGGCGCCGATACAGTCATCAATGTAACGGAGGAAGAGGTGGGGTTTGGGACCTATGTAGGTGCGAGAAGAGGGACCGTTCCACGTAACCTACAAAGAGGCAGGCATAGCTGGGGCCCATGCGGCCAGCCCCTTTGTCTGTAGGAAGTGGGAGGAATCGAAAGAGAAGTTGTTGAGGGTGAGGACGAGTTCGGCTAGGCGGATGAGCGTGTCGGTGGAGGGGGATTGGTCGGGCCTGCGGGACAGGAAGAAGCGGAGGGCCTTGAGGCCATCTGCATGCGGAATACAGGTGTATAGGGACTGGACGTCCATGGTGAAAATGAGGTGTTGGGGGCCAGGGATTTGGAAGTTCTTTTCACAGCAGGAGGTAAGCCACAGTTGTATTGGAGCTTGGTCTTTTGTGAGTACAAGGATCCATGTCTTTGCAGTCTGACACTGGGCTTTGGTCAGTCCTCAAGGTAAAGTGCAAGCATTTCAGTGTTTGTACATAATCAGACAAGGTGCTTTGGAGACATCTGTGGGTGGAGTTGGTGACATTGTTTTGAGGTAGCTCACATTTGCTGTAATCATTGCTCGACCAATGCCACTCATTGGTCTTCAATTCTCACATTGCCTAGAGGTCAGTACTTTCACTGAATGCAGATAACAAAAAGTCATGAGCATTAAGTTGTACACTGATTGCCTCCATGTCACTTAAGCTCACAAAGCCTTAATATAGCCGGGTATTAGAAGGAGAACTTCAGGTTCCCATTTGGCAATGGCATTCCATAGCAAGTATGGAACAGCTGCAAGATTTCCATATGGAAAAGTAGGTATGCAAGAATATCAGCTGTGATATTGAGGGGAGGCAATTTGTGGTGCAGGGTATGTTGCCAACAGCAGCTCATTTTGAATGGAACATAGACGTGCTGGTTATCTAACGCGGATAAGGCCATATAACTTTAAACTCCATATTGAGGTATTACAATGATCTCCTTGGGAAATCACAAGGCCACAGTGGGGGCATAACATTGAGTTTGGCTCAGGCTATTACTGATGCCATTTTTGCCAAAGATCACCTCTTTATTGCCTTCCTTCCCTGGCAATTACAGTCAAGCAACTGGGACAACAGGATTCTCCTCTGGATGCAGTACCAATAGTACTTATGTTGCTTTGAGAGCACCATATCACCAGCTTTCATCATTACAATATTAAAATAATCTGTGACAAGTGAAGCCAAATTTTGTGCATCTGTCCCAGATACCCTGTTACTTGATATCACTCTTACATACCTAAGAACTGACAGGTTCCTGGTTTTTCCAGGATCCTTGGGCCATACAGGGATGGAGACTAGGAAACAAAGATAATCTTTTCTAAATATGGTTCATGACATCCTTACAAAACCTTCAGACTGACACAGAATGAAGATACAATGCTGCTGAAGCTTCCACCAGGGCCATTGTGGAACAGTCTCTACATCTCCACAAGATGAAGCTTTGATCCCTGGATTTCTCTGGTGGGGATTTGCAGTGCAGCTTGGAATGATTTTGCCATATTATTGTGGTATGCTGTGCTCCTCACAACTGGAACCACCAAAACATGAACATTCTTGATGTAGAAGAAAGGGCTATCCAAAGGAACCTTCAGAGGATGAAGATGAAGTAGATGATTAGGAGATTTATCAGGAGTGCGATCGATGGGAGATAGACTGAAAAATGTATTGCAGAGAATATGAGGTCAGAGCCAACCTTCTAGCTATCCACTCCCAGAATGATGTAGCTGGGGTCAGAATCACTTGATTGTGAATCTATTGCACGTTAGTGCAAAGGACATTTGGATTTTGACTGTTGTCAGTTCTTCACCTTTTATGTTACTAAATAATTGTTTCAATGACGATTTTAAAGTGCAAGTGATATCTTCAGTTGATCCCATGTTAAAGTGGCTTAGCATAACCTGCCCTACATGACTGATGTAGTAAAAAGCAACATCAAGACAGAGTGTGCCACCATTTGAGCTGCTCTGTTGGGTAGCCCTGAAGCCACACTTAAGGATAAGATACTTGTGTGATATGAAATGCAATCTCTCATGACACAAAGCCTGACACAAATCCAGCGGAAGCTCCTTTCAGCCCTTCCTTCATCTCTATCTGTTCAATACTTCAGACAATTGAGTCGTTTGAACATTTTCTAATACAACATTTAACCTGTGAGAGGCAGCAATGCGTGCACCTTTTTGCTGTAAACTGCTGCATTATGAACGATAGTGGACATGTGAACTATACGTTGACTATTTCCCAGTGAACGTCACTTGAAAACTCATACGTAGGAAGAACCTTTCCCTACAGAAATCTGAGGAATCATCACTAAGTCTGCACTCACAGTCATAAGATGGGCTATTTAAAATGATACATGACAGGCCCTGGCGCATTACCAGGTCATTGTCTTTCACCTCATTATCATCTATTTTAACATGCAACGCCTTGACTCTAGTCCTCAACATTAGGGTTCAAGGATCCCTGACATATAAGCCTATCTGTAATCAAAGAGTTAGCCATTTGTGAGAGATTAACAAAGCTTGCCAATTGCAACTTCTTCCATCCTCGGATGTATGAAAAAGTTTCTCAGTTCTCACATGAATCTGATTTCATCAGATCCTTTCGTGAGAATTACACCACAGCAGACATTGTAACAGTCCAAGTGAAAATTCTTTGATAAAAGTGATTGTAAATAGTTACTGGTGTCGCAACCGAGACTTTAATTTGCCCTTAGCGTGTTTTCTTTTTCCTCTTCCTCCCACTACATCTTGGTGTAGACCTAATAGTTGCAGCTCAAATGGAGGTTGCATCCCATAGTATCACATCTTGGCATTAGTCAATGCACTCAGGACACTAATGGAGAGAGCTGCTTAAAAGAACTTCTTGACTGTTTATTTGGCATAATTGTTTTTAAAGACAGCAGGATTTAAATAAATGTTTTGAGATAGAATTTGAGACTGTTGCCCATTGCATTATTTAAAGAGTTTGGGTTGTGGAAATTAAAGTGCCAGTTAGTTCAGTTGGCTTGAACATGATGCTCAAAAATGCCAACGGCAGGCGTTCAGTCCCTGTACCAGCTGGGGCAGTTGTTGGAGCCTGGCTCTCCTGTTCACCACATTGTGTTAACATGGCATAAAGATGAGCAAAAAGTCAAGAATATTAACCCTTTTGGACAATCATTTTTGCATTGTCAATATTAGCGTACAAATGATAATGCGTGCAAATATATTCCTCCTCATTTCAATCAAGTGATAAATTAATTTATAATGGGTTAATGTATCGTTAAAAGAAATACAAAGAAATACCATGCAAAGGTTAAAAAAAGTGCAGAAACACTGATGAAGGGTCTAGGCCCGAAACGTCAGCTTTTGTGCTCCTGAGATGCTGGTTGGCCTGCTGTGTTCATCCAGCTTCACACTTTGTTATCTTGGATTCTCCAGCATCTGCAGTTCACATTATCTCAGAAACACTGCTATTGGTTATTAAAAGTGTTTATTATTATTAATTACTACAACTTATTTCCCAAATGTTCATGAAATACCCTTCCATCCATGCTTTTATATAGTTCATTTCTTCCATAAATGGAGTTAAACATTAGTATATTTAATGTCGATAATTTGCTTGCTAGGTAGAAGCTTGAGCACCTATAGGTTACCTCTATTTGAATTTTTAAAAACATTTACTTCCTCTTTACAAGCATTGGCAGACCTACAATGAATTTTCAACAATTTCAATAGCTATTGCTTAATACATTACTATTTTTTCAACTATATTTTGGGTTGAATTAATTTACTTGTCCTAATTAATGTTCTCACAACCACGTACTTTTGCACATTATCTTGCAAAACTGAATCTGAAGCTCCTTTGTATCCGGTACCAAGTAACGGCAACACAACAAGACAAGGAGGAAAGACCTCCAGACCCTGAGCATAGAGAGTGTCAACCACCAACAAGAAAATAAACAGAAACAGTAGGAAAAATATGGAAACGACATTAACTTGGCATCAAGTTTAAACAGGAAAGGCATTTTATTTCCATTTCCCTGCTACTGCTGTTGTGTGGTCCTTCCAAGAAATGCAAAAGTTCCTTGGACAGAAACAACTGTTTTTCAGAAAACCTCTGATCAAAACCGGCCATTGGCTTAACATGATTTACCTTGCCGACTACTAAATTCCAAGCTGCACATTTCACAAACAAAGCAATAGAACACTGCTATGCATTAAAACATAAAGTCCTGGAATCCTGATAATAAACACAGCCTGGAAATGGAAGCAATCTGGTATGTTCTCTGACAGTTTGATGTGTGCCTAAGCTGAAATTCAGGCTGAACTGTTTTCCTGCCTGATTATGGCCATTCGACATGCTTGCGAAGGCTTGGCAACAACCTATGCAACTGGAAATCCGCCAGATGCGAATGTCTCATCATTATTCAGTTCAGTATTTCCTTTTTAAACAGTGAAATGGTTATGCATAACACAAAACATGAATTCACCAGATAATTTTGGTGTTTGCATGCCTCAGAATATTCTTGAAATGTTTATTACACTTGCAGTGAAAGTTTAGGTCAATCCCATGTACTTTAGTTGAAAGAATTATCCCATTTCCTATCAGATTTGCAACCAAATATCTGGTAAACCTTTTTACCAGGGCTTTAATTGTTAGGTCAATAGACCATTCATTATGCCACAAGTAGGAAGCAAACTTGAGTTGGTCCAGTTAATATAACGTGACTCCCTATTCAGCTCCATGGCTGATTCCAGGCTTGTGAATGTCTTGTTTTTCAGTGCTTGTGAAAGTGAAAGGGGCAATGAAATAGAATAAACTAGGACCATTCACCTGTCTTTTGACAAAACTTTTATTTACCTCACTCTGTCTAAAGTAGTGATTCTTAAAACATTTTCGTTTTTGTGAACTACTGCAGAAGCTCAAGCAACCCTGAGAAAACTGCTTACTGGTCTTATCCCATTGTGAAGAAAAATCTCATTAGATTTAAAGATTAGTTCTGTTTGTGATGAGATGCTAACGAAGAGATGCCTGTTTTAAACTGGAGAGCTTCAGTCTCACATTGAGCTCCAGGTTCAGCTGATTCCTCTTTGTTTTCAGCCTCACAAGTGATGAAAATTCAATCTTGTTACCGTGAGTTGTAATAGTGACAAAACTTGCTTACAAAGTTACATCTGTGATTCTCATGCTCATGACAATGCAAGCCACATACAAAGCAGCTGGTCTCATTATGTGATGTTACATAAGCAGAGGTGGTGAGGGTCTGGCCTGTGCTGTTGCACGTTATGTGCGTTTTGTTCCAGCCCAGAGATCACGTGAAAGACTGTCACAGATCTTGAGCTGTCTCAAATTGAATAAAATGATTGATCAACTATCAGAAGCGATTGCTCAAAAGCCTAGAAAACCACAGTCAACAAGGTCGAAAGGTTAAACCTACCAGAGTGACAACTCAAGTTGACTTAACAAACTTTATGCTGTCGTACATTCAAATGATCTAATAGGTCCGCAAAAGATTGCTAATAAAAGTTGCGTCACTGTGGGCAACTAGGTAAACTATGTGAATGAATGAGAAACTTACTGAAGAATAGAAACAAATAAGTAGTGAGCGATACAAAGGCAAAGTTTTTCAAATGCTGGAAACCGGAAATAAAATTAAGATGCGCTGGAAATTCTCAATCCAGTCTACCAGAACTGTTGAGTGAGGAACAGAAATAATGTTTTAATTTGATGATCCCAGTGGAACAAGTTAAAGATGTAACATCTTAATGAAAGTGCAGAGGCAGGGAAGGGGGAGTAGAAAAGAACAAAAAAAGGTCTGATAGAACAGAAGAAGGGAGGGAAAGACTACATTTCACAATAGGATGGTAATATTGTAAGGAGATGAGTTGATTGGCCTTTGCTGGAAATGATAGTAACAGGCTGTGCTGAAAGCAGTCATTTACAGCTCCTCTAGCCCCATCTTCTGTCTGCATGGAGGAAGTGTCAAGTATAAAGGCTTGGTCTTTCTATTTATATCAATAACCTGGATGCTAAAATTCAAAGTATGATTGGTTAAATTTACCAAGCCAGTAAGGGAGGTGACCTCTAAAGAGACAACCCAGAAACTGTATAAACAAGATATATAATTGAATTTGGAAAGATATAAATATTGACTTTATCTCTTATTTCCCACTCTTTAAAGTAGTGATACTCAAAATCTTTTCTTTCATGAACTATTGATTTTGCAGGTTTGAGAAACTCAAATGTGAGAAGGAGACACACTTTCACTATACTGCATTTGCAATGTGCAATCACATTAAGAACTTAGAGCTGAATCTTACTTTTTATTGGTTAAATCCAAGTCATATCCAACTTTTGTGATGAGTTTCTCAGCATGAGACCTAGTGGGTTTTCATTGCCATAGCTTTTTAAAATCACTGCATTAATTACCTACCACACTCCCACGGTGTTTCGCAGGTCTGACTTCTACCCCACCATCAAACCTGTCATTCCCAGAACAACTTGTCACTCTGCGGATGTCGGCAGCCATGATCACATAGCAAAGCATACTTGATGGGCTAAATGGCTTAGTTCAGCTCCAGAATCTTATGGTCTTGTGTATGTTCCACTGCATGCCACTTCTAACCTCTGGCTCTGAGGCCAAATCTCGAATCTTGCATCTACAGCTGGTCTCTATAGA
The DNA here is from genome assembly GCF_030684315.1 of Stegostoma tigrinum. Taxonomy (NCBI): domain Eukaryota; kingdom Metazoa; phylum Chordata; class Chondrichthyes; order Orectolobiformes; family Stegostomatidae; genus Stegostoma; species Stegostoma tigrinum. The sequence goes on along the minus strand of NC_081361.1, from coordinate 57,293,125 downwards.
GTAATGCCTTGGTCCTGAAGATAGGACCCCTTGGGCCTGTGAAAATGAGAATAGTTTGGTCTTAGAGGGTGCATCGACAAGTCTGCTTCCTGTAGATCGCCCACGACGCCCCCCCTCCCCCCCACCGCAACCCCACTAGCCCATATGCAAACACTTTGGGAATGTTAGATTTAGACAATGTGGGAGATGATGTCCCTGTGTCTGTGTGGGTTTTCTCCAGGTGCTCCAGTTTCTTCCCACAGTCCAAAGATGTGCAAGCTAGGTGGATTGACCATGCTAAATTGTCCATAGTGTACAGGGATGTGTAAACTAGGTGGGTTTATAGGGGGGTGGGTCTGGATGGGATGCACTGTGTGTCAGTGTGGACTTTTTGGGCCAAAGAGTCTGTTTCCACACTGTAGGGATTCTATGATTTCTATGAATCTAGCGAGCACCTCCCTGTGACATCTCCGCAGCTGGCCAAGGAAGAACCATTGCAGGCTGTTGGTACTTGAAAGTCTGCCGCACCTAGGCAGGAGATGACCTTGTGGTTATGCCAATCAGACTTGTCTAGAATGAACTGAGCTGATGTAAAACATAGTAACAGGATGAGATGAGCAACTGAAGACCATTTTATCCAATACGAACAAACAAGAGAGAGATCATTTACTTAAATGTGAAGGAAAGTGCTGTTAGCGAGAAAATTGGTGTTTTAATAGAAAATAAACATGAAGCCAGGAAGGTGCAAGAGATGAGAGACTTGGTGACAAAAATAATCCAGAAAGGAATGGACTAAGTGACATAGAGTTGGCCTGGAAGGGGTGGCGCTGTATAAGCAGATGTGAAGGTCCGTGTTGCAGGACTCATGACCTTTCTAATTCCTCCTCCAATTTAATCCAGTCTGTGTAGGGTCAAGGTAGGCTTAACACCTGGATGGAAATAAGCCCCTTAAGTGCCATGTACAGAACCTAGTGCTATTGATATTTTGCCAGCGTGGGTGGGAGTCAGGCCTTGTGAGCAACCTTCTGTATTAATTTTGGCAAGTGTGCCTGTAACCACGTTGTGGGCACTGGAGAGGGCTTCTCTCCTACTTGGGTAACCCGTGCATTAAAGGAGAGACCTGTTGGTGGCCAGGAAAAGTCCTGTTTGCTCTTTAAACTGGGCCTCCTCTCCCAATTCTTCCTGAGTGACACTTATGATTCAGCCTCACCCACCTTTCTACCTGGGCTCCAGCTCTTACTTCACAGAACTCAATGTGACTTGCTCTTTACCAAAATAAAACCATAAGCTTCAGCTCTGTGTCAGTTGCATTTTGGTCAATTTATAAAAATAAGTGGAATAAAACAGGTGATCAAGAAACCTGAGTATCATGAGTAGTGAGAAGTAGCACTCATGTGGAACTACTTCCTAGGGCAGAGTAAAAAGTTAGTTTGGCAGTTGAGAATTTTTCATAAAAAGGCTTAGCAGAGAGACCGTTGAGAAGTTAAAAGTTCATTTAACATAACGAGATCATACTGCAAGATGATATGTATGCCTAATTGAACTCTAGTGCCTTAATTTGAAAGTCTGACAGAATACTGCCTCTGGCTGTACAAGTTTGATAAACAAAGGAGTTATTGAAAATGCAGCCGTGTCTTTGCAAGTTTGAAAAACTGCATGCAGAATAACTTGGGTTTTGGAATGGAAACGAAATGAATGCAAGCAGGATCAAGAGTCCTGCATGAAGGGTCCCAACCCAAAATGTCGACTTTCCTGCTCCTCTGATGCTGCCTGACCTGCTGTGTTCCTCCAGCTCCACAATGTACTGATTCTGATTCCAGCATCTGCAGATCTTGCTATCGCTAAGGGACATCTCTGACTGGTTTGAAAGAATATTGGAGCAAGAGGGCAAGAATTCAGTTGTTGCGGTCCATGCTGAGACAAGCAACATAGGCAAAACTAGGAATGAGGACCTGTTTCGGGACTATCATGCACTAGGAACGAACCTAAGAAACATGTGCTTAGGGGTTGTAATCTCCAGATTATTACCTGAGCCACGTGCAAGTAGGCATAGAGATAAGAAAATTAGGGAAGTAAACATCTGCTAAAGGGAAAGAGGGGTTCCATTTTGTGGGGCATTGGTATCAATTTTGGAACAGGACGGATCTGTACTGCTGGGACTGTCTGTCCCCGAACTGATCTGGAACCAGTGTTCTAGCAAAAGGATGAATAAGGACTTTAAACTAGTGAAATGGGGGAAAGGAAAGGAGAAGATGACAAGACATATAATGGTAAACAGTAAAGGAAACTATAGGTTAACATTTATGAGGAGGATTTAACTACATCGAAGACTATTTATGGAAGGAAAACTCAGGCAATATTATTGATGGAAGTGTTAAAATTCAAAACTAAGGTTATAAAAAACAGCAAAAAGGCATTTTATCTCATTTCAAGTGTTACGAGCATTTAGGTAGATGAGTTAATGGCACAAATCATTGTGAATGACTATGATTTAGTAGCCATTACAGAGACATAGCTGCAGGATGGTCATGATTGGGAATTAAATATCCAGGGATCCTAGTTAGGGATTCCCTTGGATGGAGCATTCACAGTATGGCTGAATTTAAAATACAGATGGAAAGTGAGAAGATAAAAGCCAACACCAGAGTCCTGTGCTTTAACAAAGGAGACTACGATAGAATAAGGGAGGGGGAGGCTAAAGTAGACTGGAACCAAAGACTCTATTGTGGGACATTTGAAGATCAGTGGAAGACATTCTAAGCAATTTTTCAAAGTGCTCGGAAAAAGTATATGCCAGTGAAAAGGAAGGACTGTAGGAAAAGAGGTAATCAGCCATTCATAACAAAGTGTGGAACTGGATGAACACAGCAAGCCAAGCAGCATCTCAGGAGCACAAAAGCTGATGAAGGGTCTAGGCCAGAAACATCAGCTTTTGAGCCCTCTCTGATGAAGGGTCTAGGCCTGAAACGTCAGCTTTTGTGCTCCTGAGATGCTGCTTGGCCTGCTGTGTTCATCCAGCTCCACACTTTGCTATCTTGGATTCTCCAGCATCTGCAGTTCCCATTATCACTGATCAGCCACGGATGTTTGATGAAATAACGGGAGGAGCAGAGCTATCAAATTGAAAGATAAGGCATTCAAAGTAGCAAAGATCAGTGGGAAACTAGAAGATTAGGAAAACTTTAAAGGTCAATGGAAAGCCACTAAAAGGGGCTATAAATAAAAGTAAGATAGATTATGAGACTAAACTCACTCAGATTGTAAAGGGAGATAACAAAAGTTTTCATAAATACATAAAATGAAAATTAGTGGCTAAGGTAGATTTTGGTCCTTTAGAGGATGAAAGAGAGTATTTAATAACGGGCTCTGAGGAAATAGCTGAGACATTGAACAGGTATTTTGTGTCGGTCTTCACAGTGGAGGGCTCAAATAACTTGCCAGTAATTGACGACAAAGTAGCTAAGGTAGGTGAGAACTTAGATGTGATCGTTATCACGGAAGTGGTTGTGTTGGGCAAGCTCATGGAGCTAAAGGTCGCCAAGTTTCCTGGTCCTGATGGAATGCATCCCGGGGTGCTAACAGAGATGGCGGTAGTAATAGCAAATGCACTCATGGTAATTTTCCAAAATTTGCTGAACTCTGGGGCTATTCCAGCATATTGGAAAATAGCCAATCTAAGGAGGTAGAGAAAAGATGCGGGATTATAGGCCGGTTAGCTTAATTTCTGTCATGGGGAAAATGATTGAATCTATCACCATGGAAGAATTGGCAAGACATCTCGATAGAAGTTGCCCCATTGAGCAGATGCAGCATGGATTCATGGAAAGGAAGTCAAGCTTGACCAATTTGCTGGAACTCTATGAAGACATTATGAGCAGAGGATGATGGGGACCCACAGATGTGGTACGCATGGATTTCCAAAAGGTATTTGACAAGGTGCTGCACAAAAGACTGCTGCATAAGATAAAGGTGCACGATGTTATGGGCAATGCATTGGCATGGATCAAGGATTGGTTAACTAGCAGGAAGCAAAATTTAGGGATATGATTGTTTTTCTGGTTGGTGAACAATGACCAGTGGTGTGCCTCATGGATCAGTGCTGGGACAGCCATTATTTATAATTGACACAGACAATTTGGAGTTGCGGATCACATGTAGTGTGTCAAAGTTTGCAGATGACACTGAGATGAGTAATAGAGCAAAGTGTGCAGAGAACTCTGAAAGTTTGCAGAGAGATATAGATTGTTTAAGTGAGTGAGCAAAGGTCTGGCAAATGGAATTCAATGTTGATAGATGTGAAGTCATCCAATTTGATAGGAATAACAGTAAAAAGGACTATTACTTGAACAGTAAAATACTGCAGTATGTTGCTGTGCAGAAAGATCTGGGTGTCCTTATACATGAAGCGCAGAACGTTGGTTCACAGGTACAACAATTATTTAAGAAGGCAAATGGAATTTTGTCCTTCATTGCTAGAGAGATTGAGTTCAAAAGCAAGTTTAAAAGTTCGTGAGAACACACCTGGAGTGCTGCATGCAGTTTTTATCTCCTTACTGAGAAAAGATGTACTGGCACTGGAGGGATGCAGAGGAGGTTCACTGAGTTCGTTCTGGAGTTGAGAGGGTTGGCTGATGACAAGACATTGAATAGACTGGGATTATTTCATTGGAACTTAGAGGAATGAGGGGAGATCTTATAGAAACATAGAAAATTATGAAGGGAATAGATAAGATAGAAGCCGAAAGTTTGTTTCCTCTGGAGGGTGAAACTAGAACAAGAGGGGATAGCCTCAAAATTAGGGGTAGCAGATTTAGGACTGAATTGAGGAGAAATTCCCTTGCCAAAAGAGTTGTGAATCTATAGAATTCCTTGTCCAGCGCAGTAGTTGAGGCTTTGTCATCGAACATTTTTAAAGCTAATGTATATAATTTCTCGAATAGTGAAGGAATCAAGGGTTATGGTGAGATGGTGTGTAAGTAAAACTGAGGCAATGAAAAGGTCAGCCATGATCTTATTGATCGGTGGAGCAGCCTCATGGAGCTAGATGGCCTACACCTGCTCCTGGTTTTTAAGTTCTTATATTTGGAAAGTGGTAAACAGAGACAATCAATTAACCCTAAGAAGCAAAATAATGTCTAACAGGAGACATTTTGAGCTTTAAAAATTAGTGCAGAGACAGAATGCATATTTATATATGCTTTGCTTGAGTGCATGTCCAATCTACTAGTAAATTGTTTTCTGCTCTGAGGCAAGATGTTAAGCTGCTCAATGTTGATAACTTCTGGCATGTGGCAAGAAGAATGCATCCATCTTAACAGCTCTCCAGTCAGGCCAGAATAGCAAAACAAATGATAATTGTTAACAAAGTGTGGAGCTGGACGAACACAGCAGGCCAAGCAGCATCTCAGAAGCACAAAAGCTGACGTTTCGGGCCTAGACCCTTCATCAGAGAGGGGGATGGGGAGAGGGTTCTGGAATAAATAGGGAGAGAGGGAAAGGCGGACCGAAGATGGAGAGAAAAGAAGATAGGTGGAGAGGAGAGTCTGGGTGGGGAGGTAGGGAGGGGATAGGTCAGTCCAGGGAAGACGGACAGGTCAAGGAGGTGGGATGAGGTTAGTAGGTAGGAGATGGAGGTGCGGCTTGGGGTGGGAGGAAGGGATGGGTGAGAGGAAGAACAGGTTAGGGAGGGATAGACAGGCTTGGGGTGGGAGGAAGGGATGGGTGAGAGGAAGAACAGGTTAGGGAGGGATAGACAGGCTGGGCTGGTTTTGGGATGCAGTGGGGGAAGGGGAGATTTTGAAGCTTGTGAAGTCCACATTGATACCACTGGGCTGCAGGGTTCCCAAGTGGAACATGAGTTGCTGTTCCTGCAACCTTTGGATGACATCATTGTGGCACTGCAGGAGGCCCATGATAGACGTGTTTTCTGAGGAATGGAGGGGAGTTAAAATAGTTCGCAACTGGGAGGTGCAGTTGTTTATTGTGAACCGAGCAGAGGTGCTCTGCAAAGCGGTCCCCAAGCCTCCACTTGGTTTCCCCAATGGAGAGGAAGCCACACCGGGTACAATGGATACAGTACACCACACTGGCAGATGTGCAGGTGAACATCTGTTTAACATGGAAAGTCATCTTGGGGCCTGGAATGGGGGTAAGGGAGAAGGTTTGTGGGCAGGTGTAGCACTTCCTGCGGTTGCAGGCGACTGGGAGGTGCAGTTGTTTATTGTGAACCGAGCGGAGGTGTTCTGCAACCGCAGGAAGTGCTACACTTTGCCCCCACACCTTCTCCCCCACCCCTATCCCAGGCCCCAAGATGACTTTCCATATTAAACAGATGTTCACCTGCACATCTGCCAAAGTCGCATACTGTATCCATTGTACCCGGCGTGTCTTCCTCTACATTGGGGAAACCAAGCGGAGGCTTGGGGAACGCTTTGCAGAACATCTCCGCTCTGTTCGCAATAAACAACTGCACCTCCCAGTCGCAAACCATTTCCACTCCCCCTACCATTCTTTAGATGACATGTCCATCATGGGCCTCCTGCAGTGCCACAATGATGCCACCCGAAGGTTGCAGGAACAGCAACTCATGTGCCGCTTGGGCATCCTGCAGCCCAATGGTATCAATGTGGACTTCACCAGCTTCAAAATCTCCCCTTCCCCCAGCGCATCCCAAAACCAGCCCAGTTCGTCCCCTCCCCCCACTGCACCACACAACCTGCCCAGCTCTTCCCCTCCACCCACTGCATCCCAAAACCAGTCCAGCCTGTCTCTCCCTCCCTAACCTGTTCTTCCTCTCACCCATCCCTTCCTCCCACCCCAAGCCGCACCTCCATCTCCTACCTACTAACCTCATCCCACCTCCTTGACCTGTCCATCTTCCCTGGACTGACCTATCCCCTCCCTACCTCCCCACCTATACTCTCCTCTCCACCTTTCTTCTTTTCTCTCCATCTTCGGTCCGCCTCCCCCTCTCTCCCTATTTCTTCCAGAACCCTCTCCCCATCCCCCTCTCTGATGAAGGGTCTAGACCCGAAACTTCAGCTTTTGTGCTCCTGAGATGCTGCTGGGCCAGCTGTGTTCATCCAGCCTCACATTTCATTATTATAGTAGAAATACTGAGCAGGTCGGGCATCTGTGGAGAAAACCCAGTTAATAATTATGGTTGAACGCCTGTCATCATAAATCAAAAAGGTAATTGGTTCTGAAATGTCAATTCTTACCTCTCTTCACAGCTGCTGCCAGATCTACGGATCTTTCCAGCGTTTTCTCATTTTATTTCAGATGTCCAGAATAGGGCGATTCATTGCATTAAATATCCCAGATAAAAGCTGATGAGATACCACAATAACCACATCCAAACGCAGCATCACTACTGTAGGACTGCCAGTAACATCACTGAGCAATTCAGGCGCCTGGCTAGATTTCAAAGTTCCTGATAGTATCTCAATCTTTCTTAGCCAGGTAATTAAAACAGAACAGTATGTTTGAAAGAGGCAAAGCAACAGGAAGAACCACCTTAGCAACAGGTTAAATGACTGTGTGGGTGGGGGTGAGGATATAAGGAATGCTCCATGATGGGGTGTGTAGGAGTTTGGGATAATGATGAGAACTCTAGAAGACTGTAGGTAGGGAGGGGCAGGGACATTGTGTTGTTGAAGCAGGTAGGAAGTATTGATGAGACAATAGGAGCTGGACCGTGGGGGTAAGGTTCTGTTTTCTGCTTGAACTCAGGCCCGAGACTGGAAATAACTTCCACCCGAGGGATGACAGAGAGACTGCCATTGCCAACCCCATACATCCTGACAGCCTTGGATACAAATTGAAATAACCTTCCCCCCATCATATAGCTCTCACAGGAGAATGCAGTCTCTGCTATCTCATGGCTGTACAGACTTAGGCCATGTGTACAGTCCAGCCTGTCTCTGCCTCCCTAATCTGTTCTTCCTCTCACCCATCCCTTCCTCCCACCTCAAGCCGCACCTCCATTTCCTACCTACTAACCTCATCCCACCTCCTTGACCTGTCCGTCTTCCCTGGACTGACCTATCCCCTCCCTACCTCCCCAGCTATACCCTCCTCTCCACCTATCTTGTTTTCTCTCCATCTTCGGTTCGCCTCCCCCTCTCTCCCTACTTAATCCAGAACCCTCTCCCCATCCCCCTCTCTGATGAACGGTCTCAGCCCGAAACGTCAGCTTTTGTGCTCCTGAGATGCTGCTTGGCCTGCTGTGTTCATCCAGCTCCACACTTTGTTACCTTGAATTCTCCAGCATCTGCCGTTCCCATTATCTCTGATCACAAATGATAATGGTTGCTTTCTCTCAGATTGGCTGCATGCCTCCTCTCTTTCCACTCCATTAACCAATAGCCAATATCATGTTTGTTGGACAGTTGGACCAAACTCCAGCAGTGGCTGCCATGCAACAGCCTGTAGGCAGGCCATGATAGACTCAAATACCCTCAGGTCATAAACATCTCCAGCATCTGAAAAGGAGCAAAAACAGGTTTCTGGTAGCTACACTGAAAGCAGTGATGAGGATCCTTGTATATGTAGTCACGTCAGTAGCATTCTTTTTCCAAGATTAATAATTGGGTGAGAGATGAATTCAATACTTTTTTTGTGTTTAATATCTAATTTGATTATCATTATCACTTCAGTATGTAACATGCCTTATAGCAGCTTCTGAGTCTGCATTGGTCAGCCTGTTACAGACATAGAAGCTGTTTGAACGGTTTAAAAACACAGCTTTGTGTAAATTTACAGGAGGGAAATGAATCAACTTCCTCTTCATTCTCCGTTACTTTCACCCAATTCTTCATCTCCTTAGCAGGATGACCAACCACCGCGATTGTCTGCCTTGCCGTCCCATATCACAGGTCTGAACTTCCCGGGATAGTATTTGTCGCAGATGTCGCTTGCCTGTACACATGGCCGAAGTCTGTACAGCCATGAGATAGCAGAGACTGCACTCTCCTGTGAGAGCTATATGATGGGGGGATGGTTATTTCAATTTGTATCCAAGGCTGTCAGGATGTATGGGGTTGGCAATGGCAGTCTCTCTGTCATCCCTCGGGTGGAAGTTATTTCCAGTCTCGGGCCTGAGTTCAAGCAGAAAACAGAACCTTACCCCCACGGTCCAGCTCCTATTGTCTCATCAATACTTCCTACCTGCTTCAACAACACAATGTCCCTGCCCCTCCCTACCTACAGTCTTCTAGAGTTCTCATCATTATCCCAAACTCCTACACACCCCATCATGGAGCATTCCTTATATCCTCACCCCCACCCACACAGTCATTTAACCTGTTGCTAAGGTGGTTCTTCCTGTTGCTTTGCCTCTTTCAAACATACTGTTCTGTTTTAATTACCTGGCTAAGAAAGATTGAGATACTATCAGGAACTTTGAAATCTAGCCAGGCGCCTGAATTGCTCAGTGATGTTACTGGCAGTCCTACAGTAGTGATGCTGCGTTTGGATGTGGTTATTGTGGTATCTCATCAGCTTTTATCTGGGATATTTAATGCAATGAATCGCCCTATTCTGGACATCTGAAATAAAATGAGAAAACGCTGGAAAGATCCGTAGATCTGGCAGCAGCTGTGAAGAGAGGTAAGAATTGACATTTCAGAACCAATTACCTTTTTGATTTATGATGACAGGCGTTCAACCATAATTATTAACTGGGTTTTCTCCACAGATGCCCGACCTGCTCAGTATTTCTACTATAATAATGAAATGTGAGGCTGGATGAACACAGCTGGCCCAGCAGCATCTCAGGAGCACAAAAGCTGAAGTTTCGGGCCTAGACCCTTCATCAGAGAGGGGGATGGGGGGAGGGAACTGGAATAAATAGGGAGAGAGGGGGAGGCGGACCGAAGATGGAGAGAAAAGAAGAAAGGTGGAGAGGAGAGTATAGGTGGGGAGGTAGGGAGGGGATAGGTCAGTCCAGGGAAGACGGACAGGTCAAGGAGGTGGGATGAGGTTAGTAGGTAGGAGATGGAGGTGCGGCTTGGGGTGGGAGGAAGGGATGGGTGAGAGGAAGAACAGGTTAGGGAGGGAGAGACAGGCTGGACTGGTTTTGGGATGCAGTGGGTGGAGGGGAAGAGCTGGGCTGGTTGTGTGGTGCAGTGGGGGGAGGGGACGAACTGGGCTGGTTTTGGGATGCGCTGGGGGAAGGGGAGATTTTGAAGCTGGTGAAGTCCACATTGATACCATTGGGCTGCAGGGTTCCCAAGCGGCATATGAGTTGCTGTTCCTGCAACCTTCGGGTGGCATCATTATGGCACTGCAGGAGGCCCATGATGGACATGTCATCTAAAGAATGGGAGGGGGAGTGGAAATGGTTCGCGACTGGGAGGTGCAGTTGTTTATTGCGAACCGAGCGGAGGTGTTCTGCAAAGCGTTCCCCAAGCCTCCGCTTGGTTTCCCCAATGTAGAGGAAGCCACACTGGGTACTATGGACACAGTATACCACATTGGCAGATGTGCATGTGAACCTCTGCTTAATATGGAAAGTCATCTTGGGGCCTGGGATAGGGGTGAGGGAGGAGGTGTGGGGGCAAGTGTACCATTTCCTGTGGTTGCAGGGGAAGGTGCCGGGTGTGGTGGGGTTGGAGGGCAGTGTGCAGCAAACAAGGGAGTCACGGAGAGAGTGGTCTCTCCGGAAAGCAGACAAGGGTGGGGATGGAAAAATGTCTTGGGTGGTGGGGTCGGATTGTAGATGGCGGAAATGTCGGAACGAGGGGGATCCTCTTTGGGCGGTTGTGGCGGGGGCAGGGTGTGAGGGATGTGTTGCGGGACCCTTGGACCGCTTGGGAACCCTGCAGCCCAATGGTATCAATGTGGACTTCACCTATCTTCTTTTCTCTCCATCTTCGGTCCGCCTCCCCCTCTCTCCCTATTTATTCCAGTTCCCTCACCCCATCCCCCTCTCTGATGAAGGATCTAGGCCCGAAACGTCAGCTTTTGTGCTCCTAAGATGCTGCTGGGCCTGCTGTGTTCATCCAGCCTCACATTTTATTATCTTGGATTCTCCAGCATCTGTAGTTCCCATTATCACAGTATTTCTACTATGTTGTTTTTATTTTTGATTTCCAGTAATGGAAGTAACTTCCAGTAACATCTTGCTTTTATATTAGTGCTGTTGTGTGATAGATAGTTGTTACACATTATGATTACCATGTACCAAAATTCTCCTTATCCAATTCAATTGCACTCATGAGAGTGTGCATGATTTAAGCAACAATCAACATTTTACATTAATAAATAATTAACAGATTTGCCAATTGATTTAACAAAATCAAATGAAAAAGTCAGCAATTACATAAAATACTTTGGCCTGAATGCTCCAATTTTTGGCAAAACTTATTTTTGCTCAGATTCATTGAGGGCCAATGACCATGGCAATGTTTTTTGTGCAATCTTCCTCTCTTCAGCCTGTTAAGTATGCAATTAGCTTCTGTATTGTCTGATTTATGCAATTGTGCAGCAGGAAGGATAGAAGTGCTTTTCGTTCTGAGAGTTAGCTGCATTCACGGTGTTGGTGCCTATTTAAAATTCAGGTGTTACATCCCAGATGCTAACCTTCACAAAGTGGTGAAGAACAGTGTAGAAGGGGAGGTTTGTATCCATTTCTCCAACAGGGAACTGGAAGTCCTGTTGAGGGGATGGTTGAAAGAAGGGTAGTGATGCCCTTACAAACCACCAAAGGAAACCACGCCAGCATATGCGACCACACTGTACGGCAGCTGATAACAGCTGAGATAGCAGCTGAAATCAGTGCAGTGTTCGAAATTAACAGAAACTCCCAGTAGTGTCTAAACAAGATTAGTAAACTTCTGCATTCCACACAGGTAAGCCAGTATCTTCTCTCATGATAACACTCTCTTTCAGATTTGTTGGAAGTTGGTGACCCTCCTAAATCTCCGTGGACTCAACATTCCTGTGTAGCATAAAACCTCATTGAACTGTTATATTAGTAACTAGCTTTCAAGAAGCATAAAAAAGATTTTGTGGGTACCACACCATGCTATTAGGAGTGCAATGTTTCAGAAATAAAACGGGGGAGCCAGGGTGATGATTTTAAGGTGATAGCATGTTCATCCCTGATGTCATGCAGTTTTTGTCTTCCCTTGGGCCGACATAGAGGAAGTCCTAATTTTCTCCCAAGAATCTGATTGCTCGTTCCCCTGGATTGTTTCCTCTCCTCTCTCATCACCTAGTCCTGGTGATATACGTTATTTGGGGCTGGCCAGCTCTGCTGTATCCATCATTTGCCTAAGTCCACTCAACCAACGATAACAGGAAGCTGCCCATGATGCCTGGATGTCAGTTGTTGCCCTGTCCACCTCCATTGTTTAAAAAGTGAAGGAAGCAGGCTCATCAACAATAAGGAATGAGACCACCTCTTTCACGCAGAATCAACTTTTAATTCTAGTTTTTAATAATTAGTTGTGGAGTCATTGGCACCATGAAATAATTATGATTCCATTATATAATTTTTTTTAAAGGTACACAGGAGGATTGAGGGGGCAGTGTTGGGTTCGGGGCAGGGAGGGGGTCTTGTTATGAAAAAATGCGAAACCTCACCCAATGCACCCACTTACAGTTTTATTGGAGGTGGGTGAGGGATGAGTAGAGAGTAAAGGTGACTACCCTGTTTTCCAGAAAGAGGAGTCTTTTAAGTATTTTATTTGATACTTTTGGGGTGAAATTTAACTTGTGTTTCACCTTTAATTCCTAAGAGTTGGATTTTATAGGTAGAGAGAGAAACGTGGGTGATAAGGACAATTGGACCCATCAAGTCAGTGGCTTTCCAGCATTGCACATGGGCAGAAACAGCCAGAGTGTCTTATAGCGTGATGCATCAAGTTTTGCAAGTTTACCGTCAACAGGGCGTTTTCCCTGATGTAGCAATGCTTATATTATTTAACATCAAATGAGTGTGGATACCATGTTGAAGAAGCCAACAAACATTAATTCCAGCAAACTGATAAACGCAAGCATTGCATTCCTCAGGAACAAGATATCTTAATGTAAACACAGACAACTAAACTTAAACACTTCTGCTAGAGTGTCAAGTTGCAAGTGTTCCCAGTTTAAAAGAGTATGAGGTGTTTATACTCTGGTCACATGCAATGATACAGTGACAAGAGAAGGAGCATGCCTTTTAAGGGTGCATTGACATACACACTGAGATATAATACATCAAACAAAATTGTCAATCATTCATCATGCAATCAATATCTTGTGTATCTTGATCTTCCCTGTAACCAAATCCTCTCCCTCGTCCCCAACATCTGCAACCAACAAAGGGTAATAATATCAGTGAAAAAAAGCTACATTCTATCAGCACTGTTTTTCATAAACTGATAAAATGGAACATACTATAACTTAAGCTTTATTGCAGAACAATCTTTAAAACACTTGAATGACAAAGTTCCAACACTTCAATTGCACTGCAAATATGATTCAGTGAGAAAGAAACAGATATAAAAGTGCAAAAAGAGAAGATGCATAAAATTTGACTGAAGTTGAATACATCTTTCAATTGGCTATGGGAGGTTCTGACAATTTTTTCCCCATTATTTGAAACAATTGTGAATTGTGAAAACAAAAATGGCGGCACGGTGGCTCAGTGGTTAGCACTGCAGCCTCACAGCACCAGGGACCCGGGTTCAATTCCAGCCTCGGGCGACTGTATGTGTGGAGCTTGCACATTCTCCCCATGTCTGCATGGGTTTCCTCCGGGTGCTCTGGTTTCCTCCCACAGTCCAAAGATGTGCAGGCTAGGTGGATCGGCCATGCTAAATTGCCCGTAGTGTTCAGGGGTGTGTGGGTTATAGGGGGATGGATCTGGCTGGCATGCTTCAAATGGGCGGTGTGGACTTGTTGAGCCGAAGGGCCTGTTTCCACACTGTAAGGAATCTAATCTAAAGCAGAATTTCAAAATGCACTAAGTGCAAGCAGACAATGCTACATGTTGCAGTACTTTTTCTCTTAAACCCTGACAATATTTCATTTAAAAAAAACTTTAATATTCAAAATCTTTAACCTTTTAATTTTTACCACTGGTAAAGCAACAGTTTCAGCAAAGGACGATTAAAAACATCAAATCTAATTCACGTGGCAGTGACTTGTGGAAATCAGGCAGAGACTTAAAAACAAAGCTGTATAAATGCCATTTGGGTTAAAAAAAGTCCAGTTTTTCAGGTTTATTTAATGAAGATTTTTTCTAAACATTTTTCTGGTAACCCCCAAATAACAATTAAAGTATTCTAAAATATCTAATTATTCCATAAAAACATAAATCCAAAATAATTCAGAATTTGCTCATTGTATTTATTTTCTCAGGTTACAAAAATTATCAATAAAGACCCAACTTCTGATTTGTAAACAATCAACTAAAAATTAGTTTCATGAATAAAGCACTTAGAAAGATAGATTTCATGGAACAGTATAGTACAAACTCTCAAGACTCTTGAAGTTTCACCGCAACAGGCTTTAGTTTAAAATTTACAAGAGTGTTTTCAATACAATCTCATGTAGCTCATTCCTCTTCCTCAATAAAGTGAATTGATTTCAATGTTTAGCAACAAAATTAAAACAAATTAAAAGAGGATTTTATTGCTGTGTATACATATTAAGCTTTGTTCGGAAGTACAGAGATTACAATTACAATTTTATATCTTGTCAAATTTACAAATATGCTTGTGAATGTATCATCATCCCTTTAAACACAAAGTACAACAGATCTTTTTAATAAGCAGCAACAAAATATAATTGCAGGAAACAAGCATTCTTTGGAAAATAAATTCATGAAATTAAAATCAGGAAACATATATTAAATATAAATCTAAATCTTGATCCGAAATATAGAATCAATATAACTTCTTCAAATTTTCATCTTTGGATCTCACTGTTCTGTACTATATATATACAAACTAATTTGGATGAGTATGATGGAACCCTCATAGAGTTAAAGGTAAGCTTTGTATTGGGACTACTATAAAGTATAAATAGATTATTAAAAGCAGAAATATTATAAAATACTGATCTCAGACATATTCCTTTTTTATTTTAGGTTCTACTATTAACAATTTTCCACTTTGTAAAAATGGGACACCAGTATACTGCCAATAGTTGGATCTATTTAGAATCTGCTGCAGGCGTAGCAACGGTGAGAGTTTTCCGTGAGCTGGTTACTTGTCGTTGCTTTGCGAGGAACGAGCGATTTGAGTTTAGGTTAAAACCTCCTAATCGGGCTTCACTGGCTATCTTCTGAAAAGCCAAACTCTGAAAATAATCCATAATTACTTGTCTTACATTGACATCAAGGAAATGATACAAAAAATTCTGCAAATGAGTGGCTTAAGGAGTTACTGAGAAATAGACATACTTGAAGAAATACCAATAGACACTTAAGCAGCATTTTTTTAAAAATCACACTTTAATATGGCATTTGGAAAAAAGTGTTTAATTTTCATAACTGTTTTCACTAGTCACATTTTTCTACCAGTGCCAAGTTTAAAATATGAGACAGCTCAGGTTTTTACAAAATAAGTTTTAAGAAGTATTAATTGAAAAACAAAATAGTGTAATACATGAAAATGATTAACTTGACTGAGCAGAGAATTGATATAAGTCATGCCTTTGAAAGTGTATACAGATCGCCAGATGTATGACAAAATGCTGCATAATAGACTTGTTAGCAAATGTGGAATTTGAGAGGCAGTAGCAATGTGAATGGTAAAATATTTACAATGAGATAGAAGCAAAAAATATTGCACAGCTGCTTTTAAAACTGCAGAGCAGAATATAGTTGTCCTCCTGGACTTGATATTCATGCCATTGCTCTTTTTATACATTGATATTAAGGATATGAATGCTTATGAACTTTGAAATATAGCGGCAAACTTTAGGAATGCATAGTTAGGCTTCTTTTCTCAATTGATGAAAAGGCAGTATATCTGTCAGGTGAAAATCAAAGCAGTGATTTTAAAAATTGCATTTTCAGAGGGAGAATGAGGGAAAGCCATAGAAACTATGAAGCATGATTTTAAACAGACTGAGGAGTGGAGAACCCAAGGATTTACATATACTCAGAGAAAGCAAGAACTGCAGATGCTGGAGACAAAACAATATGGAGCTGGAGGAACACAGCAGGTCAGGCAGCATCACGGGAACAGGAAAGTTGATGCTTTAGGTTGGGACCCTTCTTCAGAAAACATACTAGTTCTTTGCATATACTGGTCCTTTGAGAGTGGCAGACTGAAATGACAAACTGTTATAAACTGGCATATGCGATCCTTAGCTTTGTAAAGTAAGCTTTTTACAGCACTAATTAAGTCTTGGCTGGAGAATCATGTCAAATTATTGAAACCACACTTTAGGAAGGATATCAAAGCTACAGAGAGGGTTTAAAGTTTTTGAGAAGATTTGTAGCTGGGGTTGTGGATGAGATTGTAAACTTGCTTGCTGAGCCAGTGTGTTTGATTGCAGATGTTTCATCACCCTGCTAGGTAACATTGTCAGTGCGCCTCTGGTGAAGCATTGGTTTTCTGTCCCACTTGTTATTTATATGCCTCGGTTTGCTGAGGTGGTTAATATCACTTCCAGTTCTGTTTTTCAGTGGTTTGCATATTAGGTCCAGTTCACTGTGCTTGTTGATGGAGTTCTGGCTGGAATGCCAGGCCTCCAGGAATTCCCTGGCCTGTTTCTGTTTGGTTCATGCTATTATGGATGTGTTGTCCCAGTTGAATTTGTGTCCTTCTTTGTCTGTGTGTATTGAGACCAGTGAGAATAGGTCGTGTATCCTTTTTGTTAGTCTTCTTCCAGTTTGGTCTATGTAATGTTTCTCACAACCTTGCATGGTATTTTGTATATTACATTAGTTTTATTGGTTTTGGGTCTGGGATCCTTTCCATTCGTCAGTAGCTGTCGCTGGGCGGTTGCTAGTTTATGGGCATCTTTGCCGGAATAAAGTTCATAAAGTAAGAAGAGAACGATAATCAACTACCCTTCTTCGACATAATGGTAGAACGTAAGAATAACTGGGAACTCCAGACTAGCGTGTACAGAAAGACCACACATACAGACCAGGTACTTAATTACTTCAGCAACCACCCCAACACTCATAAACGGAGCGCATCAGGACATTATTCAAATGGGCACAACACACCGCAGAAAGCCGGAACAGCGCAGAGCAGAACAGGAGCACTTATACGGAGTTTTTAAAAGGAATGGATACCCAAAAAGCACAATCTGTTGTTACCTCCATGATAGACCACAATAAGAAAACACTACACGACCTGACTCACTCATCACCCTACTGTACATCAGAGATATATTAGAGATGGCCATAAGACTACTCAGACCGTTAGGTCTCAGGGTAACCCACAAACTAACAACCACCCTGTGACAGCTACTGATGAATGTAAAGGATCCCACACCCACAACCAATAAAACTAACGTAACATACAAAATACAATGCAAGGACTGTGAGTAGTATTACCTAGGCCAAACTGGAAGTAAACTAACTATACAGATACACAAACACTAATTAGTCACCAAGAGATATGGCCGATTATCACTGGTCTCAATACACACAGACAAAGAAGGACACAAAGTCAACTGGGACAACATATCCATAATAGCACAAGCCAAACACAGACATGCCAGGCAATTCCTGGAGGTGTGGCATTTCAAATGGAACTCCATCACAAACACATTGAACTGGATCTGATACAAAGCCACTGAGAAAAGAACCGGAAGTAATGCCAACCACCCACCCAAAAAAAAACAGCCATATAAATAACAAGCAGGATTGAACACCAATGCTTCACCAGAGGCGTACTGAAAATGTTACCTAGCAGCATGATGATACGTCTGCTATCAAACACACCAACTTGGCGAGCAAGTTTAAAACCTCTGGAGAAGGCGACAAGATTTGTCAAAATGAAAACATGCTTCAGTTATCAGGAGGGACTAAGGAAACTAAGATTATTATTCTTACAGCAGGGCAATTAAAGGGATAGAGCTGCTCAAAAGCATGAGAAGCTTTGATAAAAGAAACTGCTTTCTTTGACAGACTGTTATCAGTGGACACAGATAAAACATAATCAGAAAAATAAAGAGAAGTGAGCTGAGGATAAAATATTTTACGGAATAAATGACTATGAGGTGGAACCCGATTTGAAAGAGTGGTCGAAGCAGATTCAATCATAACATTCTAAAGAAAATTAGGGTTATTTGGGAAAAAGAAATACTGCAGGGACTATACGGAAACAGCAGAAATGAGATGAATTTCATAACTTATCCAAGTGCAGGTATGATGGCTACTGTGCTGGAACATATATGATTTTATGTTATCTATTGTTATTGACTTACTTTATTGTACCACGCGGTTACTATCAGCTCCTCTTCGTACCCTCGAAGTTTTGCTTGCTCACATTCGCGCTAGTATAAAAACAGAGAAACAAATCAAGTAAATCAAGGTTATTTTGTTAAAAAAAAACTAAATTTTCATTGCATTATAAATAGATGGATGGCCTGAATTTTTGGGATAAATAGCCCAAAAATATTGAACTTACTTGTGGTTTATAACTTATTGTGCTAAAATACTACCTACTTTTGGATATCGTGCTATCAAATAGATAAAAACCAAAAGAACTGCGGATGCTGTAAATCAGGAACAAAAACAGAAGTTGCTAAAGAAGCTCAGCAGGTCTGGCAGCAACTGTGAAGGAAAAACAGAGTTAATGTTTCAGGTCCGGTGACCGTCCCTCAGAACCTCTGGGTCACCGGACCCGAAATGTTAACTCTGTTTCTTCCTTCACAATACTGCCTGACCTGCTGAGCTTCTCCAGTAGCTTCGTTTTTGTTCCTTATTAACTCTTTGATGTTGGTTTAACAAAACCGATTGGACAAGAAAATAACAGTGAGGGTAAATGTCCTTACACAGAAATTATACCAAAGCACATATGATTTCTGTGGTTACTTGTGGGAATATTAACCTGAAAGATTGTGCTAAACTAATTTGCCTATGTGAGGACTTAAAAACAGGTGTAAAACAAATAGCAAAACAATGCCAGGTTAGTGAGTGAATGCTGTTTTATGCAGGGATGCCTCACTCTATCTTCTTTTTGCTGCATCTTTCCTTCTGCCATTACTATGCAGAGTTGGGGCATGCCCATTGCGAATGCCATTCTGGCTATTTAGTCAGGTGTCAGGCTATTTAGTTTGGTGGAGATGAGCATCTGAACATGATGGTTGCATTGAGACTGATTGCATGTTAGTTAAACATACAGCATTAGTCTATAGGACTGCACCTGAAGCTTTTGTCACAACGTGAGAACAACTTTACAACTGCAGTGCACCATGGAACGAATGGTTACCAGACCAGGATTGCAGGTAAGCAACAGAAAGATGAATTAAGCCAAGAATCAGGCGTTCATAATAGCAGACTTGGCTGGTAGGAAGATTTGTTTGGAACCATTAAGAAGCCTGTTCTCTCACCAGGGGAGGCAACAGCCTAGTGGCATTATCATTAGATTGTTATTCCAGAGACCCAGGTAATGTCCTGGGGACCTGGGTTCGAATCCAGTCACTGCAGGTGGTGGAATTTGAATTCAATAGATATCTGGAATTAAGAGTCTAATGATGACCATAAATCCATTGCAGATTGCCGAAAAAAATGCATCTGGTTCACTGATGCCCTTTAGAGAAGGAAACTGCCACCCTTACCTCGTCTGGCCTACATGTGACTCCAGACCTACAGCAATGTGGTTGACTAATAATAGCAGACTCCACAGCTAGGCCCTCTGGTCAATTAGGGATCGGCATTAAATGCTAGCCTAGCCAGCGATGGCTTCATCCCATGAATGAATGAAAAATAACTCCCCAGGTGATACTTTGTAGGCAGAATGCAGGGATGTGTTCAGCAGCAAAACAGATGACTAAACATCTAAGTGAGGCCATTCCTCAAGAAAAAAGTTATGCCTTCTCAGACATGGAACCATGCACCAGGGGTATCTCAGGTTGTTTCCCTCTTTCTTAGAGTTGTGTTGATTAACTTCAGCCAATCATCTTGTGCTTAACATTTCTATCACACTGTAGATTCATGCCTTGCAGAACTCCATGCCACCCCCAGGCCTCCTACCCTCCCTCGACCTCTTCATCTCCAACTGCCGTCAAGACATTAACCACCTCAACCTCTCCACCCCTCTCACCCACTCCAACCTCTCCCCCGCAGAACAGGCAGCCCTCCGCTCCAACCCCAACCTCACCATCAAACTCGCAGACAAGGGTGACGCAGTGGTAGTATGGCGCACTGACCTCTACATCGCCGAGGCCAAACGCCAACTCTCCGACACCTCCTCCTACCGCCCTCTCGATCATGACCCCACCTCCGAGCACCAAACCATCATCTCCAACACCATTCATGACCTCATCACCTCAGGGGACCTCCCACCCACAACCTCCAACCTCATTTTTCCCCAACCCCGCACGGCCCGTTTCTATCTGTTCCCAAAATCCACAAACCTGCCTGCCCTGGTCGACCCATTGTCTCAGGCTGTTCCTGCCCCACCGAACTCATCTCCACCTATCTAGACTCCATTTTCTCCCCTTTGGTCCAGGAACTCCCTACCTACGTCTGTGACACCACCCACGCCCTCCACCTCCTCCAGAATTTCCAACTCCCTTGCCCCCAACACCTCATTTTCAACATGGACGTCCAGTCCCTATACATCTGTATTCCACATGCAGATGGCCTCAAGGCCCTCCGCTTCTTCCTGTCCCGCAGGCCCGACCAATCCCCCTCCACCGACACCCTCATCCGCCTAGCCGAACTCGTCCTCACGCTCAACAACTTCTCTTTCGATTCCTCCCACTTCCTACAGACAAAGAGGGTGGCCATGGGCACCCGCATGGGCCCCAGCTATGCCTGCCTCTTTGTAGGTTGTGTGGAACAGTCCCTCTTCCGCACCTACACAGGCCCCAAACCCCACCTCTTCCTCCGTTACATTGATGACTGTATCGGCGCCGCCTCTTGCTCCCCAGAGGAGCTCGAACAGTTCATCCATTTCACCAACACCTTCCACCCCAACCTCAAGTTCACCTGGGCCATCTCCAGCACATCCCTCACCTTCCTGGACCTCTCAGTCTCCATCTCAGGCAACCAGCTTGTAACTGATGTCCATTTCAAGCCCACCGACTCCCACGGCTACCTACAATACACCTCCTCCCACCCACCCTCCTGCAAAAATTCCATCCCCTGTTCCCAATTCCTCCACCTCCGCCGCATCTGCTCCCACGATGAGGCATTCCACTCCCGCACATCCCAGATGTCCAAGTTCTTCAAGGACCGCACCTTTCCCCCCACAGTGGTTGAGAACGCCCTTGACCACGTCTCCCGCATTTCCCGCAACACATCCCTCATACCCCGTCCCCGCCACAACCGCCCAAAGGGGATCCCCCTTGTTCTCACACACCACCCCACTAACCTCCGGATACAACGCACCATCCGCCGACACTTCTGCCATCTACAATCCGACCCCACCACCCAAGACATTTTTCCATCCCCACCCTTGTCTGCTTTCCGGAGAGACCACTCTTTCCGTGACTCCCTTGTTCGCTGCACACTGCCCTCCAACCCCACTACACCCGGCATCTTCCCCTGCAACCACAGGAAATGCTACACTTGCCCCCACACCTCCTCCCTCACCCCTATCCCAGGCCCCAAGATGACTTTCCATATTAAGCAGAGGCTCACCTGCACATCTGCCAATGTGGTATACTGTATCCATTGTACCCGGTGTGGCTCCCTCTACATTGGGGAAACCAAGTGGAGGCTTGGGGACCGCTTTGCAGAACACCTCCGCTCGGTTCACAATAAACAACTGCACCTCCCAGTCGCGAACCATTTCCACTCCCCCTCCCATTCTTTAGATGACATGTCCATCATGGGCCTCCTGCAGTGCCACAATGATGCCACCCGAAGGTTGCAGGAGCAGCAACTCATATTCCGCTTGGGAACCCTGCAGACCAATGGTATCAATGTGGACTTCACCAGCTTCAAAATCTCCCCTTCCCCCACCGTATCCCAAAACCAGCCCAGTTCGTCCCCTCCCCCCACTGCACCACACAACCAGCCCAGCTCTTCCCCTCCACCCACTGCATCCCAAAACCAGTCCAGCCTGTCTCTCCCTCCCTAACCGGTTCTTCCTCTCACCCCATCCCTTCCTCCCACCCCAAGCCGCACCTCCATCTCCTACCTACTAACCTCATCCCACCTCCTTGACCTGTCCATCTTCCCTGGACTGACCTATCCCCTCCCTACCTTCCCACCTATACTCTCTCCACCTATCTTCTTTACTCTCCATCTTCGGTCCGCCTCCCCCTCTCTCCCTATTTATTCCAGTTCCCTCTCCCCATCCCCCTCTCTGATGAAGGGTCTAGGCCCGAAATGTCAGCTTTTGTGCTCCTGAGATGCTGCTGGGCCAGCTGTGTTCATCCAGCCTCACATTTTATTATCTAGAACTCCATGCTTGGTCTTTTATATGGCAGATCAATATAATTTCTGGTCAATGGTAACACCCAGCAAGTTGAGTGTTTCAGCAATTGCAGTGCCATTAAGGAGAGTTGGTTGGAGTCCCTCATTGAGGAGGGTGGTCATTGTCTGACACCTCCGTAGCATAAATGTTATTTACCATTTAGGAGCACAAGCCCAAGCCCCAGAGTTGTTAAAGTCTTGCTGCATACAGCCATGGACTGCTTCAAAGTATCAGGATTTGTAAATGGTAGAAACACCAAAGAGCATCCCTTGTGGAAGGTAAATCATGGATGAAGCAATAAGAAATTGTTGAACCTAGATGACAACCCTGACAAATTCATGCAGCAATGGCTTGGAACTAAGGTGATTAACCTCCAACACCCACAACTTCCTTTGTCAGGTATGAACTTAACCAGTGGAGACTTTTCATTCTACGTCAATTTATTTAAAATTTGTGATGGCTTCTTGATGCCATACTCAAATCAAAGTGATATCTTAATATCAAGGGCTGTCACCCTCATCTTACCTCTGGGCTATAGTTCTTTTTGTCTTTTCTTTTCATTTAATAACGGTTGGACTAAACTTGTAGTGGTCAGGAGAAGAGTGGTCCTCTGGAACATAAACTGGTTATTTTCTAGAAGGTTATTGCTGAATAAATATCATTTGATTTCACCATCAATGGCACCTATCATTTTGCTGATGATCAAGAATAGATTGATGGGGTGGTAATTGGCTGCTTTGGATTTGGCCTGATATTTGCAGACA
Source organism: Stegostoma tigrinum (assembly GCF_030684315.1). NCBI lineage: Eukaryota > Metazoa > Chordata > Chondrichthyes > Orectolobiformes > Stegostomatidae > Stegostoma > Stegostoma tigrinum. The sequence continues at coordinate 57,269,829 of NC_081361.1, read as the reverse complement.
GATCACAACCTGGGCAATTTTTCACATTGTTGGATAGATGTGAATGCTGTAGCTGTACTGGAACATCTTGGCTCGGGATGAGCTAATAAACATTTATTGCTGCATTTTGTAATTCAAAGTGGTTGTGTTGTTGCAGCTTGGGGATAGATATTAAGGGGTTAGAATAGGCTTATTACCAATCAAAACTCATTACGATATTATTGACAAAAATATTGTAATTAGAATAAAGTGTAGTACTAAAAAATGGCCTACCTCCAGCATTTGTATTTTTTTATCTTTCTCAGCCATCTGGGTTTTCAGTATTTGGATTTCTGCACTTGCTGGATTCTGTTTTGGATCCAGGGCTTTAATCACCTGTATAGGTAATACAACATGTTTTTCTTCATTAAGCCTAACCGTAAAAATGGTTGAATTTAGGTTTATTTTGGATGAAGGGGACAGTGAGGATTTGCAGATTGGAAATCCTGGTGCCTGCAGAACTGCCTACTGCAGTTTTCCAGCTGCCCCACACTGTTGATAACTCCAGCATGACAGAGTTTCCTAGGAATTTTTGCTTTGACTCTGCAAGCTCCATAATTGGAAGACTAAATGCACGAGACTGATGAATTTGAAGTCGGATGTTAGGAGGGTCGCCTGATCCCAGAAGAAAAGCCAGTAGCGAGCTGACCAGCCAGAAAGCAGCTCATTCTGGAGTTAAAACATGCTGTTTCACTGGTGGTGATTGGGAGGGGAGTGGGGGGGGGGGGGGGTGGCGTGTTGGTGACGAAACCGATGTGCTGAACAGTCAGATGCTCGCCCCTTACAAAGGCCCACCTTCTGGGAGACGCCTGTCAATCAGATTAGCTGGCAGCTCCAGCCATCTCAACAGCATCATAAGATCAGTTGTGGGCACAGCAGGCAGATCCACAAAGATCTTGACCTAAGGTAAATCTACGGTATTGGCTGGGGAGGATTTTAAAAGCTTAGGGAAGAGGTGAGAAGTAGATGGATTTTGAGGGGAGGGAAAGAGGCGTATCTCGGGTTGTGTTCTGCAGAATGGGTAGGTTGAACAGATTATTATCTTTGAGGATGATGGTGCAGTTTGGGTATCCCCTGAAAATTTGATCACACTTCATTCCCACTATTTTGTAAACTTCCACACAAAAACAGACTCTCCACTCTCATCCAGCTGCCAACACCAAATATGTTATGATTTAGAACAGCATATTTTAGGGGTTAACTCATTTTTCAACAAGCTAAAGTCACTCTTACTAATTTGTTAAACTCTGATGAAGGGGCAGCCAATTTCAGAGCCTATCTACCCCTTGTGGACGTGATGGGCTAGTAACCCTTAGCTACATGAAGTGTAAGCTATGCAAAATGCACATTCAGCAGGGCCAAGCAATATCCAGCCCCCTGTTTCTTGTTTGCAAAATCGAAATTGTAAACAGAAATATACATGAGCACGAGCCGACTAATGGGATTTCTCTCCACTGTTGGAAAACTCAAGAGTATTGTAATACCTTCAGGTGGCCGGTGAGGCTCCCAACTGATAGAATGTGCACTGTAAATTATCCATCTGAGCTTTGCATACTTTAAAAATAAATTTTAATTTAACCATGTTGCTAAGACACATATCTCTTGCCACCATACCGCATAATTCCTGCCTAATATAGCCTCCATCTTTGAACAAAAAATTTCTATTCCGGCCCACAGACTTCTGGCATTAAAAACGTCACTCCAGGGAAACACAGGGATTAAAGGTCTTCAATGCTGCAAGAAAGGCTTTCTCCAGGAAGATCCTGCTAAAGTCTACAAAGGCAAATGGGACTAGGTCAGAGATAGCAGGGCCTGCCGAAGCTGGAGAATCTGAGATTACAAGGTGTAGAGCTGGATGAATACAACAGGCCAAGCAGCATCAGAGGAGCAGGAAAGCTGGCTTTTTTTAAATTTCTGAAGCAGGGTCCAGACCCAAAACGTCATCTTTCCTGCTCCTCTGATGCTGCTTGGCCTGTTGTATTCATCCAGCTTCATACTGTGTTATCTCAGCATCCTGGTAAACCTCTTCTGCAGCTTCTACAAAGCCTCCACATTCTTCCTGCTAAATGGCGACCAGAATTTAACACAATACTCTTAAGTATGGCCTAACCAAACTCTTATTAAGCTGCCACATGACATCCTGACTCTTATACTCAATTCCCCAGGCAATTAAGGCAAGAATGCTGTATGCCTTCTTTACCAATCTAACTACTGGTGTAGCCACTTTCGGGGAGCTATGGACTTGAACTCCAAGATCCCTCTGTACTCCAATGCTGTTCAGAGTCCTGTCATCAACTTAATACTTTTCCTTAACATTTGATTTCCCAAAGTGCAGCACCTCACACTTAACCGGATTAAATTCCATCTTCCATATCTCCACCCATATCTGCAACTGATTTATATCCCGCTGCATCCTTTGATAATTTTCTACACTATCCACAACTCCTCCAATCTTCCACCTAGGTGAAACTCAGTCAAACTGTGAAATGAGAGGCACCTCATTGTGACAATTGGAAAGTTGTGAAACTAATCTTGGAATGATAAACACAGCAGGCCAAGCAGCATCACAGGAGCAGGAAAGGCAATGCTTCGGGGCCAGACCCTTCTGGTCTGGGCCTGAAGCATTGGCTTTCCTGCTCCTGTGATGCTGCTTGGCCTGGTGTGTTCATCCAGCTCTAAACCATGTTATCTCAAATTCTCCAGCATCTGCAGTTCCTATTATCCTTGGAATGATAAACTTCAGGTTTATGCCAACAAGGAGATTGACACATGAAGTGCTCATTTTAGTTTAAACACTGTAGGCATTTCTTTTCAAACATTTAAAGGCCCAGAGCTTGAAATGGCACGTCTATTTGATAGGTCCTTTTGGCAGTTCCAATGTGCTTAAGCATTCATGCATATCTTTGTCTAATTTAACAGTTCCAAAAGGCATCCTGCTTTTCCCAAAGCGCATCTGATGTCTCCCAATGGTGTCCCAAGAACATATCCAAAAGGATACGTTACTTCTCCAAGGGAGTTTGGCAATGTTGGACCTTTTCCTACCAGGAATCTCCTTCAGATATAAAGTGTATTCGGTGTTGTTTTGGACCTGCCACTAGTGAATATCAGATCTGATTGAGGGTGCTGTAATTCAGAAGTTGCTGCTGCCTGTATGTACAAAATGAAGATTTTCCGTGTACTATTTTAGATGCATACTTTGATACTTTGTTTAGATCTCATGGGGATTTTAAAAACAGATTTGAAATGTATCATGTAAAGAAAATGTACTTAAAACAATTCACAGGCTAAAATGAAAATAAAACTTACAGGAATCAGAGGTTTCAGCGAACAAAGATTCAATTAAAAAAACAGGCAGAAGGCTTGTGTGATTTTGCCACATATACTCACATTACGAGCTTTCTCCAGGTACATCTTGTACCTTTCCTCCATTGCCCTCATGTCTTCATCTTTTTTACTCAGGGCACGTTGTAACTCCTCAATCTTTTGAGCTGGAAGAATAAGATTTGCACTTTGGAAAGGTTTCAGATCTGGTTTTGCAATTGTTAAAATTGGTTTGAATCTGATGTTTCATTATGTTAAGGTGACACCATTTTTCCTCATGTTTATGTTATTTAGGTCTTTTCTTAAAGGGAAAACATTTATTTTTGCAAGACAGGAGCTTTCTGGTTGATTGGCCAGTGGACTCCATTAGCACAGGTATTGCCACAGAGAATCGATCAATTAATAGCAATGAAGTGTTCACGTGCTCATTTGGCATTTCTAGCTAATTCACCTTTATTCCACCCAAGGAAGCTATAGACATCTGCACTTCAGAACTACATCATGGGGATCTAGACCAGCCACCATTTCAATGAATGCTGATTCCGATACCTACGATATCAGCAACGTACAGATGAGTTCAGTTTTAATGAGACCCCAAACAATTAGTATTGCCATGGTTCCCTGTGAAGCTCAGATCTCTCAAACATTTCTCATGGAGTCTTCGAAGATGTATCTTTGATAAAATGACACCTAATCTCTTGCTCATTGCATAATTGCACCATATTGACGACATCCGTGTTCTATCTGAATCCACAGCTGCACGCAAAGATTTTCTTAGATACCAGGATGGACTCCATCTTATACTTAAATTCATGTTTGAAATTGAACTGTCAAATGAGAATTCTTCCTCAATGTCCCTGCTGAGAAATTTTATGGGGTGTTCTTAACAATCTTCAGCCAGAAATTTCAAATGGATGATGCTCTAGAGATCAACAAGATTGCAGGTGTCAATCTTCAAGGATTCAATTTGCTTCATGTGATATTCAGGCCCTGGATAATCCAAAGGCTGTGGGTCCTAACAACATTCTAACAATATTACAGGAAACATGTACTCCAGAACTTGCTGCACCTCTAACCAAGCTATTCCAGTACAATTTTATCACTGGTATCTACCCAACAATGTGAAAAATTATCCAGGTTTATCCTACACCAAAACAAAAGCAGGACACATCCAACCAAGACAATCATCGCCCATCAGTCTACTCTTGATCATTGAGGAAGTGATGTCAAGTGCCACAATAATCAGCTCACTGCCATCAAGATTGGTTCTGCTAGTGCCACCAGCTCCTGACCTCATTACAGCCTTGGTTCAAACATGGACATGACAGCTGAATTCCAGTGGTGAGTTGAGAGTGACTGCCCTTGAAATTAAGGATGCATTCAACTGGGTATGGCATCGAAGAGCCCTAGCAAACCTGGAGTCATTGGGAATTGAGGGGAATCTTCCACTGTTTGGAGTCAGACCAGGCACAAAGGAAGATGGTTGTGGGTGCTGTAGGTCTGTCACGTCAGCTCCAGGACAAATCTGCAGGAGTTCCTTAGTGTAGTGTCCTGGGATCAACCACCTTCAGCTGCTTCATCAATAACCATCCCTCCGTTATCCGGTTAGATGTGGGGATATACGTGGCTGTTTGCACAACGTACAGCACCATTCACAGTTCATCAGCTACTGAAGATTGGTACCTGTGATCTTGTTGACCTCTGGAGGATCATCCACTCCACATTTCTGGCTGAAGACCATTGCGACAGTGTCTATTATGAGACTCGCTTCTTCAATTGAACAATATTTGCCAGATGGTCCTGAGTGTGTGAAGAATATCTATTCAAATCTTTCACTATTACAGTCATAGAGTTGTACAGCATGGAAACAGACCCTTTAGTCCAATGCATCCATGCCAGCCAGATATCCCAATTTATCTAGCCCCATTTGCCAGCATTTGGCCTATATTCCTCTAAACCCTTCCTATTCATGTACCTATCCAGATGGCTTTTAAACGTTTTACCAGCCTCCACCACTTCCTCTGGTAGCACATTTCCATACGCATATCACCCACTGTATGAAAAAGTTGCCCCTTAGGTCCCTTTTAAATCTTTCCCCTCTTACCTTAAATCTATGCCCTATAGTTTTAGACTCCCCTACCCTAGGAAAAAGAACTTATCTAGTCACCCTATCCATGCCCCTCATGATTTGAAAAACTTCTTTAAAGGTCACCCCACAGCCTCTGAAGCCCCAAAGAAAATAGCCCCAGCCTATTCAGTCTCTCATTAACGTACAAACCTACCTAGTCCGGCAACATCCTTTTAAATCTTTTCCAAACCCTTTCAAGTTTAACAACACCTTTCCTACAGCAGGGAGACCAGAACTGAATGCAGAAGTCCAAAGGCGGCCTAATCAATGTCATGAACAGCCACACTATGACTTCCGAACTCCTATTATCAATGCACTGGCCAACAAAGGCAAGTGTACCAAACGCCTTCTTCACGATCCTAATTACCGATGACGCCACTTTCAAGGAACTGTGAACATGTACATCAAGGTTTCTTTGTTCAGCAATACTCCACAGGACGTGACCATGAAGTGTTTGGTCCTGGCCTCACTTGCCTTAGTGAAATGCAACACGTCACATTTATCAAAATTAAACTCCATCTGCTGCTCCTTGGCCCATCTGATCAAGGTCCAGTTGTACTCTGAGATAATCTTCTCTGATTTACTTTTCTTCAGCAGCTATTGCACGTTGGATTTCTACTGTAGGCCAGGCAGCATCAGAACAGCAGGAAAGCTGACATTTCAGGTCGACACGCTTCTTCAGAAATGGGGGAGGAGAAAGGGAGCTCGGAAATAAATAGAGAGCAGGGATGGGGCTGGGGAAGGTAGTTGGGATGGTGATAGGTGAGTGCAGGTTGGCAGCGGTGGGGATGGGTCAGTGAGGTGGGTGTGGATAAGTGGGAGAGAAAACAGACAGGTCAAAAGGCAGGGACGAGATGGAGGGTTGGTCATGGAATGAGGCTGGGGATGGGGAGATTTTGAAGTGAGTAAGTTCTCCCAACCCTCCCTCTCATCCCTGCCTCCTTGACCTGTCCGTCTTCTCTCCTACATATCCACTCTTTCCCCTCACTGACCAATTCCCACCACTGCCTACCTGCACTCACCTACCACCATCTCACCTATATTCCCCAGCCCCACCCCTTCTCTCTATTTATTTCAGAGCTCCCTTCCCCCCTATCCAATTCTGAAGAAAGGTCCCGACCTGAAACGTCAGCTTTCCTGCTCATCTGATGCTGCCTAGCCTGCCGTATTCTTCCAGCTCCACACTGTGTTATCTCCAGCTCCAGCATCGGCAGTTCTTACTATCTTTGATTTCCACTGCGATAGTCCTGCATAAACGCTATGCCTCACTCAGTAATTTAATCTTCAGATCACCAAATCCAAATGATCAGCCATAGACCTGTACTGCTCACCCTAACAACTTTTTCCCCAAACGCTGCTTAACCTTCAATGCCTGTACAGCCAATTTCTGCTTTAGTTTCATAATTATAGTGTATGGAACATTTTGCCTTTTCTTCTAACCATGCAGATATGTGAAAAACTGTGTCCATTGCAATGTTTTAAACTTACAGCTCTGTTGTATTTCAGGTTGTAAGTCTTCAATAAGTTCTCTCTTTTTCTGCAGCTCATCTTGGGCCTCATGAAGTTTCACCCTACAGATAAAAATGTATAGCAAGTTAATTAAAAGTTACAGTTCAACTCCGAACTGACCTACGTACTCTGCACTGATTTTGATTTCAGTTTCTGTATTGGAGTCAGTAGGACACTGGGTGTTGTTGGACACTATCACTTTTACCTATTGAGGTTAGAATCTTTTTCTGACTAAAAACTGTAAGCAGTTGAAAAGATCTCTCAATTTCTGGATTTCTATTTATCAGTTACAAATATTAACAGTTCAAAGTTCTACTATATTGTTAATCTGAAGCAATTCACAGAAGCAGAGTTCTCGAATCTTACAAAACAGCAGGAGGGCATTCGGCCCAATCGTACATATAAGGACTTTTTGAAGGAGCCTATGAATTTCGAAACCTAGATAACAAGTGGCAAATTTTTTGGTCTTCGTATGCAGGTCCTATCCTTTGCAAAGCTTTCTTTACAATCTATGTTTGGATTCTTACCATTTGTTAGAAATCTTGCAGTGTAGGTTTAACCTATTGGAATATTCCACTTATATTCATTAGGAAGAAAGTCCACTTGGATTATGTCAGAGTTAATAGACTAGAATTAACAAATTGATTACAAAACTTCTGTGGTTCTGCTTTTCTTTAATGGATTGGTTTATGATTGGAAGAAGAAAAAGCTGAGACATGTTTTTGACTGTCAGTGACACTACAGTGTATAAAATGAATTTTGAATGAACTAGTCAGATCTATTGTATCTATCTACCTTTACAAACTACAACACTGGGGATTTTAGAAACTTGCATGAGGCCACTTCAAAGCAGAAAAATCTTATTTAGGATTATTTACTTACAAATGTGCATCCAATTTCTTCTTCAGTTCACTTGACTGCAAAATAAGACAATATATCAAGAATGTTTGGTACATTATTTTCATATTGTGGAGTGCATAATTCAAGCTGTTGTTTGTTTGGTAACTAATCATTTTTTTTTGGAGGTCTGCACCCAATATTTAAGCAACATATGCCCATGAGGCAGTTCAAGTTGCTTTATTGCAGAATCACTTTCATTCATTCAGTAATAAATGGTTGAACTGAGTAGCCTCAACCCCTCTCTTACTCCATCACTGACAACCCTCAATTCTTGCAGGTGAAAAGTGCCTCACTCAGCCTGAATATTATCTATGGCTTAGCCTCCACTGCTCTGTAATACATAATTCTAAAGGTTAAAATCCTCTTAAAGAAACTCATCCTCATTTACAGCTGCTCCTCATCAGAAGCCTAAGATAGAGTTGCTTATACTGCTTCCATGCAGCTGAGAGGGTTTTTCCTTCCCTCTTTTATATAAAAAAACTGTATGGGATATGGCCATCACTGGCTGGGCTGCTATTTATTGCCCAGCCCCAGCTGCCCTTGAGAAGGTGGGTGGTGTGTTATGTTCTTGAACCGCTGTAGTCCACATGCTGTAGATAAACCCACAATGCCGCTCAGGAGGGAATTCCAGGATTTTCATTCAATATCTGAAGAAATGGCAATATATTTCCAAAATAGCTTGGAGGAAACTTGCAGGTCTTAGTGTTCTCAAGTATCTGCTGCCCACGCCCGAGACAGAAGTGGTTGTGGGCTTGGAAGTTGTATTCTCAGAAGCCTTGGTGAATTTCTGCAGTGTATCTTACAGATGGTATACACTGTTGCTACTGAGCATCTATGGTGGAATGAGTGAATGTTTGTGGATGTGGAATGCATCAAGCGTGCAAGTCTGTCTTTTGATGTCATGCTTCAAGTGCTGTTGAAAGTGCACCCATCCAGGCAAGTGCAGAGTATTCCATCACACTCTGACTTGTACCTTTTTAGATGCTGAGCAAGGATTGGAAATTAGATGAGTTACTCACTGCAGGTGTCCTAGAAATTGATAGTGGGTGATTCAGTGTTGGCAATACCATTGAATGTCAATGGATGACGGTTAGATTGTCTCATGTTGGAAATGGCCCTTGCTTTGCATTTATGTGGCATGAATGTTACATATCACTTTTCAGCCTAAGCTGAATAATGACTGTACATGAGCGGAAAACAAAGTCAAAAACCTCCAAGGTAGCAGAAATGCTCTTAAAAATCTTGGGAAATGACTTTAAAGCAGTGAAAGCACATATTCGGAATAAATATTGTAAGTACAAGTTTTTCAACAAGGCTAAAATAAAGCAGTGATATCACTCTTTCAGAAGAATTTGTAGCTTGTTTAATTGTTCAGCCCTGCCACTCTCCACTGTCCACTGTCCTCTTACCTTGTTCAATTTGGTAAGATCCAAGAGGCTACATGTCCACCGGCAGTTAAAGCCAGAATCCATAATCAAAGAAGCAGTCAATTGCATTTTAGCACATAATATCAAAACTGCCTATCCTACAGGATTTCTGCATGTTTATGAATGTGTTCCAGTTAAATGCAGATGCTGTCCCAAGTTCCTGTTGGTTTTGAGACAGAATGGCATTTTTTAATACTTTCGCCTCATGCACATACTAACAACCCACTTCAGGTGCAAGGTATTACTTTGCAGTAGATTTCTCAAATGTCATCCAAATGTCCCAACAGATCGACCTACTCATTATCAAATATACAACTAGATTTAGCTTCTATTATCCCAAACAAAGCCCATTAAAGACATGCAAATAATTCTTTCTATACTTAGAACATAGAACATTACAGCACAGTACAGGCCCTTCGGCCCTCGCTGTTGTGCCGACCTGTCATACCGATCTCAAGCCCATCTAACCTACACTATTCCATGTATGTCCATATGCTTATCCAACGATGACTTAAAAGTACCTAAAGTTGGCGAATCTACTACTGTTGCAGGCAAAGCGTTCCACTCCCTTACTACTCTCTGAGTAAAGAAACTACCTCTGACATCTGTCCTATATCTTTCACCCCTCAATTTAAAGCTACGCCCCCTCGTGCTCGCCGTCACCATCCTAGGAAAAAGGCTCTCCCTATCCACCCTTTCTAAACCTCTGATTATTTTATATGTTTCAATTAAGTCACCTCTCAACCTTGTTCTCTCTAATGAAAACAGCCTCAAGTCCCTCAGCCTTTTCTCATAAGGCCTTCACTCCATACCAGGCAACATCCTAGTAAATCTCCTCTGCACCCTTTCCAAAGCTTCCACATCCTTCTTATAATGCGGTGACCAGAACTGTACACAATACTCCAAGTGCGGCCGCACCAGAGTTTTGTACAGCTGCAGCATAACCTCTTGGTTCCGGAACTCGATCCCTCTATTAATAAAAGCTAACTTCTTTGCTAGGTGAATGGAATAACTTAACCTTAAATTACTCGCTACCACTCACTTCTTCCATCTTAGGGCCTTGATCCTGTAAGACTTTCTGGAGATCTTCAATCTGACGTTGCAGTTTTTTAACATTTTGTTTTTCAATTCTGTTTAAAAACATGAAGAATAAAAATACTAGTTAAAAGCAATTATTACTTTGGACCATCATCCTGTGTTGGTGCTAGTTTGTCAACCAAAGGCATCTGTTCAAATTCTATTTTCCTCTCCTTTACTCACACCTATTTATTCGATTTTTAGCCAACTTTTTAAAAATATTATATGCTGTGTGTCAACTGTCATGTGTAACTCTTCCTGTGAGAACATTTCATCTCATTTTCTCCACTTCTCTTCCAATGATACTCTTCAATTCACCAAGAACTGGAGACAATTGGTCTCTATTCACCTTTAAACTTTTCTGTTTTGAAAATCACTTTAACATTTGTGTTCTAATGAAAAACATCATGTCCTCGAGCAATACAGTCTATTGTTTTAAATATGTACTTTGAGAATCTTAGTTTTACCATTTCAGACAATTATTTTTTCCTATAATAAGATATTCAGCACCACATCCAATACTTCAACGGTCCTGTACAAATTTAATATTACACCAGATCTGGATTTAAACCTTTCACAAGTTTGCCACAAAACCCACAAATTGAATAAGGAAACCAAATGTGGACTCAGCACAATTACATTGCTCCCTGAAGATGAATACTGATTTCTGTACTACATTGCTAAATTATAAATACAGCCTAACTCAATATGGTCTAGTATCATCAGAATCACTAATGGACCGGAAGTTGAAGACTCAATTCCTTATCTTACCAAAAGACATTCAAGTCTACAGAACTGTCAAGCTGTATATAATAAAGAATAGTCCTATTATGCACAACTGACCACATGCTACAAAGGCCCTAATGCACGATATTCTACTTTGTAATATATCAAAATACAATTGCTATGTTCCAATATCAACTTGTGAATTTGTCCTGTTTCACCAGAACCCAAATCTAATACAGCATCTTTGAGTTAAATGTGCAACTCACTGAGGAAAACAGCCTCCTACCCAGTTTAGCAACTTTTCTGAAAAGCTTTTTCCCATCATACACTACGCAAACAACTCTAAACACGTTAAACAATGATCAATTGAAGAAAATCACGAAGAAATTTAAAACTTGTGGGAAAATATATATCACAAAGGTTAACCTTGCTGCAAGATGCAGAATGTAAATCAGATCAGTTTCCTTGCATTTAAAATTTCTCATAAGAAATGAGCAGATGAAGAGCAGATCAAATCATATCAAAATTACATTCACACCTATTTTCGGTCTCCAGCTCATTACTTGTCCGATTTGCATCATCTAACAGCTTCTGCAGTACTGAAATGCGCTCATTTTCCGATCCCTCTTGTTGCAATTGCAACATCTTGTTCTCATGTTGCAGTAAAATAAACTTCTCCCTGCACATATAAATAAATTGCAATGTTACTGTTTAACGATATGGTCATGGCATTTAACAATCATTATATTTGTGAGCATTCGCCTATTTTCCCACGAATGTTGGTTGTTGCAGTGTAATAATTATGCAATCAGTTTTAAACAATAAAGTGCAAAGCAAAGGGTGAACATTGAGAAAAGTTTGTTGCAAAGAAAGACACAATTATTTTAAACAGAAGGATCATTTATTTCTGCAGGGAATGTCCTGAACGCCTGTTTAAATTTCAAACTTAAATGGTTGAAAACCACAATAAGTTGACAACATTTGATCCAGAACTTCCTAATAAGCTTAGCGCTAATTGAGCCAGAAATTGAAACTGTTCTTACATTGAAAAGACAAGCACTGTATTAAAAACTTGATTTCCAAACTTCAGTATTAATTTTAGAGATTTCTATTTTTAGGTGGAGTAAGAATGTAAGAGCTATACCTATATTCCACAGGAAGAATTTCAGCTGCAAGATGATCATGTGAATCCAGAGAAAATTTACCTGAAGAATAAGATTTTAAAACATTAACCATTCACTGCTGACAAGCTGTTTTAACATGATAGTTCATTTTACTTTTTGATAGACAATACCATTTCACACAAAATACAATGCTAGTTTTTATGAGATGTTACAAAAAAAATGTTATGCAAAAGAAAGTGTAATGGGTATTGTCACCTTATTAATGGCATCAAACAACGTTTTGAGCATTTACAAGATGTTAGCCGAGCAAGTAATAATATTCTCATGGAATATTATGAGGAAATATATTTGAAGATTTAAAATTATTTGAAAACAAAAATTTGTTGATGATACAACACAAATTTATGCCGTTATACCAAATCAACTTAAGTTCTGTGATAAATGTATACATTTAAAGGCATTTTAAACTTCTAGGAAAAAAAAACACAATCCTATTTGTTGGTAAACTAGATCTACAGAGCACAAGAAATGAATAAATAAAAAGAAACTAATGCATACCCGATTGCAACAAGTGATCTTGCTGCACTTGAGTGCATTTGAGCTCCTCATTGGTTTCTTTAAGAGCATCACGCTCTACTATCAGTCGCTGAAGGTTTTAAAAAAAACACAGTTCAGTAAGTAATAGGCACCTGCAAGTCTGTCACGGTGTTACTACCTCATTCTCAATGAATGAAAAAGAAATATAATTAGTGTATGTAAGGCTGCGTTGCTGATTTTATAAATATCGCATCTCATCTGCTTGATCACACAAGCAGCTGAAATAAGGAATTAAGATACAGACTTAAATCATTCCAGGACACACATTGTTTGCCATAAGATGTTGTGGGAACTTTGTAGCAGTTTTCAATCTCAGTGCTAGCTAGGAAACTATTGCCTTCTTTTGCTGCGAAGAGTGGCTTTTAATATGGATAAAGGCATCTGCCGAAATCAGGAGAAATATAAAACAGGTAAGTCAAGCAACAGGCTGATAGCTATACTTTCAAGTTGTAACTTTTAGACAATATCCCAGGCACCACTATCGTCATCCTGGTTTTGTCATGTCCCACAGGCAGGGCAGACCCATCAGAGATGTTAGCACAGTGGCATAAGTAAGTCAAGAGGGAGTTGCTCTGGGAGTCCTCAACACTGACAGTGGACCCCACAAAGTCTCATGGCACCAGATCAAACATAAACAAGGACATCTACTGATAACTACCTATCACTCTACTTCCACATCCTCTACTGACGAGTCAGTTTTCCCTATGTTGAACACCCCTTGAAGGAAGGTCTAGAGGTGACAAGGGGACACGCAGAATGAACACTGGGTGGGAAATTTCATCAAGGGTGGTTCACTACTTGGATAGAGTTTAAAAGCACATAGCTGTTAGACAGGGTTTGAAGCAGGGACTGAGAGAGAAACTTGACCTCCTCATCTATCACCCTGTCACAGGTGCATTTGTCCAAGACACTAACAGGAATGACCATTGCACAGTCATTGTGGAGTCAAATATCATCTTCACATAGAGGATAACCTCCCGTGTTGTGTGGCACTACCAATGTACGAAATGGAATAGATTTTGAACAGATTTGACAATTCAAAACTGGGCATCTTAGAGGCACTGTGAGCTGTTATTAGCAAGACAACCGTATCCAACCACAATTTGCAATGTTATGGCCCTGCATTTCCTCACTTGCCATCAAGCAGGGGATCAACCCTAGTTTCACAAAAGGGAGTGGGAAGGCCCATCAGGAGCAGCACTAAAAATACCTAAAACATTAAGTGTCAAGCTGTTAACAGTATAACACATGCAAAATGCTGGATCCAGCATGAGATAACGCTAAGTAATCCCATGGGCAATAGATGAGATCAATACTCTGCTGACCTTTCACATCCAGCCGTAAATAGTGGCTGAAAGAGCAGGCAGGAACTGCTCTGATTTCAATGTCAGGAATTGTCACTGTCTAGTTTCAAAATCTAAAAACATCCAAACCTGGGCTAAAAAAGGGTGGGTAACATTGGATCACAAAGATTCCAAGCAACAATAATTTCCAACAACTAAGAATCTACTTCCTCTTAACATTCAAAGGCATACCATTACTGAATTTCCCCACTATAAAACAGCCTGAGGATTAACTGACCAGTAATTAAACCAAACCAGTTATATAAATACTGAAGCTACAAATTCCATGGAAAGTAACTCACTTACTAACTCACTAATGCCTGCCCACAATCTACAAGTCATAAGTTTGGAGTCTGAGAGAATACTTTCTACTTGTCTGACTGTGCGCTCATCCAACAACACTCAAGAAACTCAACAGCATTTAAATCAAAGTGACCCATTTGATTGGCCACCCACCACCTTCAACATTCACTTCTTTCCCACCGATGCGCAATGGCCAAAGTGTATACATGATGCATTGCAGCAACTCAGCTTGGCTCTTTATACGACATTTCCAAATATGTTAATCTCTGCAATCTGGTAGGACGAGGTAGAAGATGTGTGGTAACACCAACATCTTCTTGTTCCCCTCCAAGCAACACAACATTATGAACTGAATATATAATGCTGATCCTTCATTTCTACTGCGTCAAATTCCTGGAATTCTTTTCCTAATAGTACTCTTGGTGTATCTACCTTTTGTGGACTAGAGCAGGGTTCAAGAAGGCAGCTCACCACTCTTTCTCAAGAAAAGAAGGGATGGACAATACGTACTGGTTGATCCAACATACCTACAACCCATGAACAAATGAAGAGCAAAGATATAACCTGCTTCACTGATGCAAAATGGCAACTAAACTAGAGGATTAAAATTTATGCCTGAGTCATTAAGCCAGTTCACTGTTGGGAAATAGTATGACCATTACAAAATAAAAATTAAGATTATTCTAATATCAAACCATGAGGTCCCATCTCAAACATCTAAAGTCCTTAAAAATCTGAATATATTGTTTGTGCAAATTATACTTTCTCCACAGGTAGAAATATTTCTAACTGATGACTAAATTATTTGCTTGGTATTGCAGTTTTCTGCTTCCTGTGCGATTTTTCCTTGATCCCGTGATTCAAATAAGTCCTGAACTTTAATGTTTTCTCGCCAAATATAGAAAAGAATCACTATCCAATTGATATTTTGATAGGAAAATCACTTCAGGCAAATATTAAGGCTCATATTCTATTACACAACTTGTTGGATTCTGTCTGAGACCTATAATACAACACACAATCAATTTCATCATTCTATACTGTAGCTGCATTCTAATTCAAAAATATTGAAATACCAAACTGAGGCATGCACATTTTCTCAATTCAGCACTGTAATAACTGTCTAAAAACTTCTTTGAGTTCAACCCCTCTGTCATCATCTTTAGTAAACAGCTTATGTTACCACATGATCATGGTATTTTGTTTTACTTTTGCCCAAATACAACACTGAAACATTATAACAATAATTAGTCAAATTATAAACATATAGACTATAAAATGCTTTGTAATACCATCTTAAAATAATCTCTATTGAGGCGTAACAGCACAATACTTTTCCCCAGATATGAGCTAAGCTGGATTTTATTATCATTCTTTGCTACTCAGAGATGATGGTAGCACTAGGACTTTCTTCTTGAAGTGCTCCTTGTTGTGTCACTTCAGATGGTAATGGGGTCTGATCTAATGGGACGGGATATCAGTCAGTCAGTTGTGTTTTTATGACAATCCAACATACTTCATTTTATTTCCTCTGGTACCAATAGGACAATTTACAAAACTTATTCCAGATAATTTCATAACTTGCCATGCTGACAGCTGAATGCACGGCCTTTAACCTGCTGCTTAATGATGTAGTAGTTAAATTTTACCATACAGAATTCCAGCAACATGTACCCAAAGGTTCTGAGATGATTAGTTCCCAATTTAAATAAGCGATTCCAGATTCATGGCAATGTGAGTGACCTATACCTACCCAGTAAAATGTCCTGGTAAGCCATTCCATTCTGCCAAACATGGACCAATCATCAAAAAGGAAGAAAACTGGACCACCCATCATTGACATCAACATCAAAAATAACAATGACATATCCATTCCTGAAACCTTGCAAAGCCATCACCATCATTTGGGGGTTTGTGCCAAAATTGGAAGAGATGTTCCACAGATTAGTCAAACAACAACATGACATAGTCCATTTCAATCAAAACATACATTAAAGCCAATATCCCAGACACCACCAGCATAATCCTATGGTATGTTCTGTCCCACTGGCAGGGCAGGGGCAACAGCAATGGTGGTGTACAGTCTGGAAGGGAATTATCCTGTGGATTCTCAATATTTGGTCTGGTCCCCATGATATCCCAGGGCAAATATGGATAATGAAACCTTCTGCCACCACTCAGTTGATGAAACAGTATTGCTCCATGTTGAATACCACATTGAAGAAAGACGGAGGTTGGCAGAGACAAAAATTCCCTCTCCAAGAGTATAATGTCCCAACATGGCTCATTAGTTGGTCAAGCTGGACAAACCCTAATAGACATATCTGCCGGGTGAGGTGTTTGGCAGGTGAACAGGGAGAGCTGGATGGAATACTAAAGTATTATTTATCAATCCTCATACCGATATAGCACAAAATATAACTTAGGAAAACTTAATCAATATCAAAAGACCTGAACTTTATCTACTGGCCAGAAAGGATAAGGAACATGGCAGTTCAAACCGTTTCAGTAGGTAAGCTGCTCATGTTTGAAGAACGAAAGAAATCTAACTGTGGTTCAGTCTGAATACTAAAGGGAACTTGCCTCTTTTTCTTTCAATAATGTTTCATGCTTTTCTTCAATCTGTTTCAATTCAAAAGCCAGTTTGTCTGCTCTTCTTACTTCCTCAGACAACGAGTTGTGAAGTTCCTGAACCTTGTAATGACAATAAAGCAATGTTGCAAAATGTCATTAGATTAAATGGCACTGTTGCATTAGATTAGGAAAAGTATGGTGTTCCTCACCTGATTCATTTAGTAAATGTGTTCCTTCTTATGGCACTGGACCATAAGTCTGAAAATGTTTCAATCACTAACCTATTCCAAGTTAGCTGCTCTCAATGGAGACAAAATGGAGGTGCCGCATGTGTCTATGATCACAGACGGACAGGCAGTATTTCAGTAAAACAGCTGAGGAACTATCTCATCAAGACAATTAAAATATGCGACAAATCCTGTCCCTGACAGGTCGCATCTCAAGACTGAAAATATTAAAAATGTTTAATGGAATTTTCATGAAAGGAGTGAATCATCTAGGTTGGAGAGGTAAAAGATCATTATAATATAGAAAGCTACAAAATAATTAGCTCCTTAAAATTTAAACGATTCCAGCACTTGGTATTCAATTTCATCTTTTTCCATGTCCCCAGTTACTTAGTCAACTGTCACATCCCGATTTCAGAGCTTCTGATTCAGTCTATTTTCTGAATGGAGACTGTAAATCAATTGGAGAAATGTCTAATATTGGGTGACAATGTACATAGCCTAAGGAAGCTGCTTAATTTTACACTTAAGTTGTTTAAGTTATCTGCACAAGCAATGGTTTTTCATGAAACTACATGCTCCACTCAGATAAGGGGATTTGTGGCTAATGCTTACTTGTCTTTTGTATGCCTCCAGCTGAGCACGTGCAGCGTTAGCTTTTCGGAGCTCTTCCTCCAGACTGACTGTATTCTGCATATACATCACGTTTTTGTCCTCCAACAATTTCATTTGCCGCTTCAAATCATTCAGGTCTTCGAGTTTTTTCTTGTATGTCTCCACCAAAGCTTCTAGTTTGGTTACCTTATCTGAATAATTTCTATAAAAACAATGATCAAAATCCATAAAATGTTTTCTTGTCTGTAAAATTTCTAGAACTAGCCTTGAATTCTGTTCAGCTTGGAGACCTAGTTGTCGTATAAACTCCAATTTAGCTTAAATTTAAACTACATTCTGATACTGAAGTCTGAACATTTGCTTATATATAGCATGCACTTTGTTGCTTTAATAGATATATTACATAAAAATGTTCACTAAGATTTAAAGCATCTTTGATCATAGTAAAACTCAATTCCTTCTGTACCCTTTGCTGAATATCTTAGTCTGTAATCAACTGCAATGAAGTTCCATGTGCAAGATCAATAAAAATCACCATATTCAGAAATGAGCTTTGAACAAATTACCAAAAAGTCTATACGAGAAGGATGAACACGAGTCAAGTAATTGCAAGCTGAAGAAAGGACAATAATCATATCAGCCTAAAAGGACTAATCATCAAAGCATGAAACAAATACTTACTGGCTTTTCCAGATATCTTCCATCGATACTAGCAGACTAAATTTATAAATTCTGTTAAAACCTCTAAGCAAATAAGAATTGTGACGTAGAAGGAACATAAATAATGTCTCACTATTCTTCTGTGGTCAAATAAAAATACAAAAATTACCAATTGAAATAGCAAAGTACTGCAGATGCTAGAAATCTAAAGAACAATATACAGGAAATACTCTGAAACTAGTGAGAGAAATACAGTGTTATCATTTAAAAAGTTGGCTTTCATCAGAGTACTTTCCATTGAGGGAAAAACAACTTCTATATTAAACTGTAAACGGGATATGCACAACATTTCTGATGATACAATATGGCTAAGTCAACATCACCAACACAATATTATCCCATGCTTACTATAAATTTTGCTTCTGGAAGAGTGACTATTTTGCAAAATTGTGTTTTACAAAACAGCACAGACATCAGGAGGCAGAAAATACAAACAATGCCCTATATTTTAAAAGAAAGTCTGGATACCTGCAATAGGGCTTAATTATCAAACAATCCCTTTAACAACGAGAATCTATGGTCATCTTAATAAAATTGTTCCAAATAACTGTTTAGTGTAGATGTTCCATTAAGTAAAATAGTGAAAAAAATTCTTGATTCAGTGGTTGTTTGCATTCTCAGTGCCAGAAAGCACTGTGTTTTGCTGAAAAGTTATGACAATCTTTCAAATTTCTACTTTAATCTACTCTAACTATACCGTCAGCACATGGAAAAGTTTGCCTCAAGTTTCAGTTAAACCTTCCGAGTCCAGTAAAATGCATCACGACAAAAACTTATACCAGAACAGTCAGACCTTTTAAGTTACTATTTAGGTGGACTTTCAGTTTTTCCTCTATCCGTCCTTGTGTAATATTATTTTTAAACTTAAATTACAGGACGACAGCAGCTAATACTTAAAAGCAAAATAATGGTGATGTTATTCATTTATTTATCATGTCAGCAATCCAAATAACAGATATATTTTTTGCTCTATAATACAAGGTCATATATGATAGGGACATGTTATTCTGATACTTCAGTTAACGATCATCTTTTAACAACATAGGTTGTGGCGAATCTGTTCCTAATTACAGCAAATGTAATTCAGATGGAATCTACCAGCTGTCAATACTCCTTTACCTCATTATATCAATTTCATCTTTCAGAGCAAGATTTTCTTCTGCCAAGCTGTTTAGTTCATCATTTCTGTGCTGCATCTCAATCAATTGTCGTTCCAGTTCTTCACAATGAACACGATAGTCATCTTTTGCTGTTTCAAGCCTAAACAGAATGTTAACAAACAAAAATCTTCTTTGATATATATGAAAGAAACCCCCAAGTACTGTGACACAACCGGTAACCGTTCTGAAGGGGCAGAATGATTCACTAATTACTATATCTACAATGATATTTAACATTAACAAAGACATTGAAGATTAATTCACATTTTGTAGTGAAGCCATAATCTAATCTTGTAATTCAAAAGACAGCTACAGACTATTCAAGGTCAATTAACTGTGTAATCATCACACTTTTGGAACATAAACAAGTATTGAATTGTATGAATTTTGTGCCAACTGTCTTGTTATTCTACATTCAAGGTTTCTGAGAAGATTTGTAGCTTTGGTTGTTGACTTGCTCATCGAGCTGCTAAGCTTGTTGGCAGATGTTTCATCATCATACTAGGTAACATCATCAATGCACCTGCACTGAAGCTTCACCAGAAGGCACTGATGCTGTTACCTGGTATGGCAATGAAACATCTGCAAACAAACTTAGCAACTCGGTAAGTCAACCACCACAGTCTACATTCATTTATAAATTAGATATATGTAATTCAGGCCTAGCTTTTTCATTTGAAAAATTACATTGCACAGATTAAACCACAGCAATCAGTACTATTTGACAAAGTTATATACAAATTGTGCAGTGCATTGGAATATCCAGTTATGTCATAGACAAGTTGGACAGAGCTCCCCACTCCAACTTCCCCCATCCTGTCCCCACACGCACACACAGATGCACACAGTTTTCAGCCAAGAATGTGAGATTAGGAAGCAGTACTCCCTTAAATACTTTGCTTCCTTACCTACAAAATATGATTTATTTATAATTTTTGCTAAGCTATAAAACAATAAGTAAATTCATAAAGGCATTATACATAAATCAAACCACATCTTTCCTGATTCCCTCAGTACACTGAGTTGAAATTGAAGACATTATCAGGAAGAAAGTAACCAACAGCATATATTAGGGAATAAGAGAAGAAAAGGATGGACCACAAAAAGGAAAAGAATAGACTTGAAAATTTATAAATAAATTTATAATGCAGTAAAAGTTGTGTAGAAGATAAAAAATAGAGAAGGCAAAAGGAAAGAAAATAAAACATGGTTTTGAATAGCTTTAACTCCAGTGATGTTTCAGGGAGCTACTGTGAACCAGATTACTTAACAAACTCTTGGCATCAATTTTTGTATTCACTTTGCACTGCCATTTAAAGTGAGTGCAGTGAAAGCCTGTTTTAACCATGGTTCAATATATTACAAACTTGATTATTACAGAGGGGTCTCATGGCTCCTGATAGCAGTACGGTATTTATTTAAAGCTTAATTTTGCTAGCTAAAAGTCATTTTCCTAATGTGTTCTACCTATAATGTAGTCTCACTTTTTGGACACCAGCATCTGCATTATAACAGGCTTGCACTGCACAAGACAAATGTGGGAAAAAAAGAGAGATATTCAGTCCGAATAGTGGGCAGATAGGCAAGAGTAGTAATGCAAGACAAACGAAACCTGAAAGAAGAGAAACAAGTAAAATGCAGAGACAGAGAGCCAAATATATGGAAAAAATTGAGACTGGGTCAAGAAAGCGAGTAAGGGACTGATTTAGATAAACCAGTCTTTAGACAACAAATTTAAGTCAGATTAAAGAATTTGATCTTTGTATTTTAAATTGTGAATTTACTTTTAATTAGTGGATCTCATGTCATCCACAAAGTCAGGGCAAAACAAATGTCCTTCATTCCAATAGTTTTAATGTAGTTAAAAGGATGGGAGTGTCTGCAGGTTCTGGAGCTTTGGAAGCTCAATCTAGTGATTTTAGGCTTTGTTGACTATTTTATACAAGTTAAAAACATGTTACGATGGCAGGGGGAAAACATTATAAAAAGAAAAGGAACAGGAAATCTTAGTAAAATTAAAAGCAGACAGCAAGAAGGGACTAGGGAAAGGGATTGAGAAATCAACAAGAATTTGCATTGATGTAGGGCCTTTATTGCTGTAAAGCATCCTAAGGCACTTCACAGGTGAGTTATCAAACAAAATTTGCTATCAAGACGTAAAGGAGATATTACAGCAGGTGAAAGGGTTAGGTTTTAAGGAATGTCTTAAGAGAGGAAAGAGAAGTAGAGAAGTTCTTTTTGAGAGGGAATTGTTAAGTTTTGTAGTGAAAAATAGGAGAGGATAGAGCTTAAGCAGCTGAAGGCAGAGTCATTAATGACACAGTGATTAAAATCGGAGCTATGTGTTGCACATACACATGGCAGGAGGGGTTGAGGGTGGTGTTTTCAGAGAGAAGAACAGTTAGACCCATGAAATGTCTCTATCAAAAAGACGAAGCAGAATTGAAGGGAAGGAAGATTGGGCAAGTAGCTCTTCCACGTTTACTGTTATCCAATAGAAACATCAGGAATGTATGCAGCTGATGGAGCTGCCAGAATCATGTTGCTGCATGTGTTAATTTGAAGATTTGAGGCTTCTTATGAAGCATTTGTGAAGCTCCATTTTGCAGGAGAAATGTACAGCTTCAGTGGTGATCTTCAAGTAAAGCTATAAAATACACATCACAAATTTAACAAATTTTAATGAATACAACTGAATCATATACCTGTAGTTTTCTTCTTGTAATTGATCCAACTGAAGTTGGAAGTTAAAGTATTTCTTGCCAGCGAGGCTGTGTGGATCATCAAATGCATCTAATTGGTTTATCCTCTCTGTCATAAGGTCATACTCAGCCAATAAGCTATTTCTTTCTTCTTGCAATGTAGAAACCTAGAAGCAGAGATTTATGTACTTTAATGCTACCTTATCAAACAATCAAAAATACACATTCCCAGCATGTGATTCCATTTACGGAGATAAACATTGCACTCGTGGTCAATGGGATCTTGCGGCCAGCTTCAATTGCATGGAGGGGCTGGAAAGTAAGTTTCTGGAGATTTTGTTCTCGTTAGCCATGGCCACTTTCTTATAATGCCGCTTCGAGTGCTCAGTGCACTCAGGGACATGTCCCAGCTTGTGAACTGGACCAAGCTGTCAAATGGTCTCAGTACTGAATTGCTGCTTTTTTGCAGACACAAGCCGGAAGCTTGTCAAGGTTAAGCGATAACAAAAAGTGTAGAGCTGGATGAACACAGCAGGCCAAGCAGGGAGGACAAACAGATCAAGGGGGCGGGATGAGGTTAGTAGGTAGGAGATGGGGGTGGGGCTTGAGGTGAGAGGAGGGGATAGGTGGGAGGAAGGACAGGTTAGGGAGGCGGGGACGAGCTAGGCTAGTTTTGGGATGCGGTGGGGGAGGAGGGATTTTGAAGCTTGGGAAGTCCACATTGATACCATTGGGCTGCAGGGTTCCCAAGCAGAATATGAGTTGTTGTTCCTGCAACCTTCGGGTCACATCTTCCTGTGGCACTGCAGGAGGCCCAGGATGGACTTGTCGTCTGCGGAATGGGAGGGGGAGTTGAAGTGGTTCACGACTGGGAGGTGCAGTTGTTTAGTGTGAACCGAACGTAGGTGTTCTGCAAAGCAATCCCCAAGCCTTGTCAAGGTTGTCAGCAGTCCTCAGTCAAGGTAAGAGAGATATCTTTTGCTCAGGGAATGTCAGGACAGTAAGCCAAGGGCAGTGTCCTATATTAGTCTGGGGGGATGGGGTTGAGGGCGTGTTGGTTAGACATTGTCAGTCGGAATCAGGATCGTCAACATGTAAGGAGCAAGAAACCGAATGTCCAACAGCCTCAATGCCCAGCTTGATTCTTTCTGCCCTGCTGTGGGCTGGAATGTGAGGGAGACAGGTATTAAATGAGTTTAAAGTAGGTGCCATAGCTGTTATTGTTGGTCCAGGTGGAGAGGTGACCCATGTGAGTGAGTACACAGCACAGAGATCATGCAGGGTTAGTGATGACAGGGGGTGGGACTGGCGTGGATTAAGGCAAGTGAGGAAAATCTTGCAGGTAATAGTGAGAGTAGCAGAGTATGAGTCTTGGTGAGAGATGAATACAGTTGCACAGACAGAATAAATGTAAGGTATTGAGAGAGAAGATGGTGACACTTATGCTGATGGAGCTTGCTGATGATCAGTAAGATTTGCATTTTAAGGAAGGAGATATCTATCTCATCCAAAGCAAGAGATAGCCCAAGCGCATACATAGTTCTGGGAATTTGGTGGAATCACGGGAATTCAATGCAGAGGGGAACAGGTACTTTTTGCTTGTTTTTTTCTGGCTCATTGTTTGTAAGTTTTTTTTATTTAATAGAATAACTTTAAACACAGAATCGGGGGCCAGCACAAAAATAGTGACATCACAGGTAAACTGTAAGCTCATTGGTGGCTATCAACAACCAATTTAACTATTATAGGTTACTTTCAGGTTGAAGTTAAAGAGGGGAGATACTTACGCACAAACTAAAAGATAAAATTTTGGAAAATCAAATTAAGAACTAGGTGATTAAAACAAAGATGCCAGGCCAGATGATGTGTTATAACTGCATGGTGTCAGAGCTGTTGGACCCCACTGTGGTTCACAGTGACCAGAGTTGATGAGCTGAATTCTGAACATCAAATGCTGCACACATCAGGGAGGAGGTGAGTTACCTTGATGTTATGCTCCAGGAGGCTGTCACAGCCCTTAGATTGACTGCAATGAATTTAGTCAGTGGTCAGAGACAGAAGGGTGTAACTACAAGCGACTCAGGTTGAGGGATCCAGAAGGCAGTGCCTAAGGTACCCCAGCCCTTGTACTTGACTAACAGGTTTAAGATCTATGCTCCCCGCGTGGATGAGAGCGGGGGCTGTAGGGACGATGAGAAAACCGGCCTTAGTACAGTGGTACAGGGAGCCATTCATGAGGGGGCAGAATAGAGAAACATAGTCACAATCAGGGTTGGTATAATCAAGGAAATACACATTGTTCTCTGTGGCCAGGATCAAGAATCTCAAAAGGCTGTGATGTTTGTTTGGTGCCCAGTTTCAGGATTTCTCATCTGGACCGCAGAGGGACTAGGGGCGGGAAGGGAAAGATCCAGTTTTTATGGTCTACATAGTAACCAATGACGCAGGTAGAAAGAGGAAGGAGGTTCTGTTGAGGAATATGATCAACTAGCAGCCAAACTAAAAAGCAGAATGACAAAAGATAATTGGTTTTGGATTACTACCTCAGCAAATTGGCACAGGGTCAAAGAGATTAAACAGATAAACAAGTGGATCACAATTGGTCAGAGATAAACAAGTTTGAATGCATGAAACATTGCCACAAGTACTGGGGAAGGAGGGAGCTGTTGCAATGGAATGGGCTCGACTGAATCCTGCAGGGACCGTAGTCCTGGCAAATCAGATAACTAGGGTTGTGGTAGGGCTTTAAAACTAGATAGTGCTGGGTAGATGGGGCTGTTCAGTTTCATGAAAAATTATGGAAAAAATTAAAGAGGTGGAGGGAGGACTTTGTCAGGGAAAGGTCATGCCTGACAAGACTGTTAAAATTCTTTGAGAAATAACAAGCAGGTTAGACAAAGGAGAGCTAGTGGACATGATCTAGATGTCCAGTAGACTTTTCACAAGGTGCTGAGAAGGAGGTTGCTAAATAAGATAAGAACATGTGGTATGAGAGGCAAGATATTGACATGGATAGAGGATTGGTTGACTGGCAGAAAACAGAGTGGAATAAAGGGTTTTTGTTCAGGGTAGCAGCTAGTGTTTCGAGGAGTTTTGCAGGGACTAGTTTGGGACCATACCTATTCATGTTTTACATTAACAATCTGGACAAACAAACTGAGGGCGTTATTGCTAAGTTTGCACATGACACAAAGATAGGCGGAGGGACACAGTGTTGAGGAGGCAGGGAGGCTGCAAAAGGACTAGGACAGGCTAGGAGAGTGGGCAAAGAAGTGGCAGATGGATTAAATGTGGGAAACAGTGAGATTATCAATTTAGTAAGAAGAATAGACGTGCAGACTACTTTCTAAACAGGTAAAGGCTTTGGAAATCTGAAGGATAAAGGAATTTGGAAGTCCTCGTTTAGGATTCTCTTAAGGTTAACATGCAGGTTCAATTAGAAGTTAGGAAGGCAAATGCAATGTTCGCATTCATTTCAAATGGCTAGAATACAAGAGTAAAGATCTACTGCTGAGGCTGTAAAAGGCTTTGGTCATACCATGTTTGAAAAATTGGTACACAGTTTTGGGCCCCTTATCTAAGGAAGGATATGCTGGCAAGGAGGAAGTCCAGAGAAGGTTCAAAAGAATGATGCCAGGGATGAAGGGCTTGTCGTATGAGGTGCAGTTGAGGACTCCAAGTCCATACTCCATAGAGTTTAGAAGGAAAAAGGGATGGGATCAGATTGAAAGTTACAGAATACTGTGAGGCCCAAATACAGTGGACGTGAAGATGATTTTCCACTACAAGGAGAGACGAGCACCAAACAGCACAGCCTCAGAGTGAAGGGACAAGCCTTTGGAACGGAGATAGACGGTGGTGAATCTGTACTCATTACCGCAGAATGGCAGAAGCACCCACAGCAATCTTCAGCCAGAAGTATCAAGAGGGTACACCCTGGTCTTCCGCAAAGCTACCCAGCATCACAGATGCTAATCGCCACCCAAATCAAGCTGGAGGCACTGGTTACTGTAAAGGCAATGGGCCCTGACAGAATTTGGCAACTTGTACTCCAGAACTTGCCTTTCCCCTAGCCAAGCTGTTCCAGTACAGCTACAGCATTGGCATCTATCTGACAATGTGGAAAACTGTCCAGGTATGTCCTGTGCACAAAAAAAAGGACAAATTAAACCCATTCAATTACCAGCCCATCAGTCTACTGTCAAACATCAGTGAAGTGACAGGAGGTATCATCAACAGTGCTATCAAGTAGCACCTACTCAGCAATAACTTGTTCAGTGATGCCCAGTTTGGTTTCTGTCAAGACAACTCAGCTCTTGACAATATTACAGCTTTGGTTCACAAAGGGGTGAATTTCAGAGGTGTGGTGAAAGTGAAAACCCTTGACATCATGGCCACATTTGACCAAATGCAGCATCAAGGTCTCTGAGCAAAACTGGAGTCAATGCGAATCAGGGAGCAATCTCTTCGTTGATTGGAATCATTCACGGCATATTGAAGAGTGGATGTGGTTTTTGGAAGTCAGTCATCTCAACTCCAGGACATCTCTACAGGAGTTCCTCAGGCTAATGTTCTCGACCCAACTATCTTCAGCTGCTTCATCAATTATCCTCTCTCCATTAAATGGTCAGAAATGGGGATGTTCACCAATATTTGCAAAATGGTCAGCTCCATTCACAACTCCCGGGGTACCTACGCGGTTTATGTCCAAATGCAATATCCAGATAGGCTGAAAAGTTGTAACATAATGCCACACAAATACCAGGCAATGACCACCTCCAAAGAGATACAATCCACTGACAATGCCTTGACATTGAATAGCGTTACTGTCAATGACTCCAAGACTTTCTACATCCTGGGGGATCATATCATTGATTAGAAAATCAACTGGACTTACTGTTTAAATGTAGTGGCTACGAGAGCAGGCCAGAGGCTAGGAATACTGAACTATGTAACTGACCTCTGACTTCACAAAGGCTGTGCACTATCTACAAGACACAAGTCAGGAGTGTGACTGAATACTCCCTATTTGCCTGGATGAATGCAGCTTTGACAACACTCGACGCTCGACACCACCAAGGACAAAGCAGCCTTTTTAATTGGCACAACATCCACAAACATCCACTCCCTTCACACCAATGCTGCTCAGTAGTGGTAGTTTATACCCTCAACACAATGCAGTGCAGAAATTTGCAGAAGTTCCTGAGACAGCACCTTTCAAACTCATAACTAATTCCACTTAAAAGGACAAGGGCAGCAGAAACCAGGGAATGCCAACACCTGCAAGCTCCCCTCCATGCCAACCACCATTCTGACTTGGAAATATTTTGCCATTCCTTTCCGTATCACTGTATCAAAACCCTAGAATTTCATGTCTCATGGCTTTGTAGGTCTACCAAAAGCACATGGACTGCAATGGTTCAAGACTCACACGAATTCTATCTCACAAGGCTGCTGCTCTGCCACGCTCTCCACTTCCTGTCACTTCTTCCCTCACTGTTAACAGCTGTGCTACTCATTTTCATCTCCCTCAATCCCCCTCTTTTTCTCATTGCAGTCCATAGCAGGGCAAAGTGAGCCTTTACAGGTGACGAGTGCTCAATATTCTTCTCCTGAAGTCCATGAAGTGAGAGCAGGCTGGGACTTTTTTATTGGAGTGTAGGAGGTTTACGGGTGACCTTATGAAGGTTTATAAAATTATGAGGAGCCTGGATAAGATGAATAGCAAGGGTCTTTTCCCTGGGATGGGGAGTTCAAAACTAGGGGACACATTTTTAAGGTGAGAGTGGAAAGTTTTAAAAAGGCCATAAGGGGCAACTTTTTTGTTTACACAGAGAGGTTAATTTGTGGAATGAAATACCAGAGGAAGTGATGGATACATGTACATTTACAATATCTAAAAGATATTTGGATAAGTACGTGAAGAGGAAAGCTTTGGAGAGATACGAGCCAAGCTCAGGCAAGTGGGACTAGTTTAGTTTGGTTTGAGACCAAGATCAGTGTGGACCTATTTGTTTCAATGCTGTTTGACTCTATCTCAGGTCAGCTAACCACTACCTTCTCAGGGATGGGCAATAAGTGCTAGTCAGCCAGCGCTGCTCATGTCCCATGAGTGAATGAAAAAGCTATGGAGGTTGCATTTGATACCTCATTCACCCAACATAAAATTTAAATTGATGAGGACAAGGTGGGAAAGTTTAGCGGTGGGGATGCCACCTGCCTTTAAACCTGCCATCAGGGGGAGCTAGAATCCAGCCCTCTGTCTAAACCAGTGCTCATGAAGTTAAAAGACAGATATGCCATTTCACAGCTCAATCTCTGACTTAAATGTTTATTTGTCCAGGTGCAGCTTTGAAATCATGGTAGATCATTATCAACACAAGTAAGTTAAAACCAAAAAGAAGAAAGTACAGATAAGTTCAACTGGGATAACAAAACACAATGAAAAATAGTAAGCACTGAAATGAGGATAAAATCTCAATTACTTCTTTTTCCCATATGTTGACCTGGAGTTCAAACAATATTATTTTTCCCATCCATAAAAGATTGGGTTACATAATCAGGTTACACAGGAAGTTTATTATAATCTCCTTCTTTAGCGAAA
Source organism: Stegostoma tigrinum (assembly GCF_030684315.1). Classification (NCBI taxonomy): domain Eukaryota; kingdom Metazoa; phylum Chordata; class Chondrichthyes; order Orectolobiformes; family Stegostomatidae; genus Stegostoma; species Stegostoma tigrinum. The sequence goes on along the minus strand of NC_081361.1, from coordinate 57,240,754 downwards.
TGCTGATCAAGAGTATAATTTTACTTAAACTAATTGAAACCAGGTGAATATTCCAGGTAGTTTTGAATGAAACCCGTTGCACGTTTTTTTTTAGCTTTACCTAAGATCTATAATCATTCATTACAAAAGACGGAGGAAGAATCAATATCTGGTGTGATCTGTGTCTCCATGACTACGTGAATTAAAAAGATGACAGACCAGGCAACAAAAAAGGAAACCACAATTTTCAGAAATTAAAAGGACATTACAAGAACAACAGCTGCTAAATTTGTCTCAATCACTTCAATCATTTGTTCTGAATAAGAATTTTCTTTTGACTAAATTAAGAGTTTTTCATAGGATTACAGTATGAAATTCTTACATCATTCCTATTTATCAATGGGGGGGCACTAAGGAGTTCCATAATTATATTTTACTACTTTTAAACAGCCTCACAGTGATGGAATCACAACATTCAGATTAAAGTGGCATTCTCTCAGCTCATTTTTAAAATAATTGTTCATCGTAATTAATTAACCACAACAGAAGATAAACGTTGCTGAGTTTTGAATTCATATCTGCAAGCTTTTCATTTCAGTATCACTTTTGTAAATTGCATCATTTCAACCTGTAACCATGACATCATTGCACCAAATGGCAAACTTGGCTTCTATTGCAAGTTTATTTAACACACCAAATGGCAGGAGAAAAATATGAATTTGAAGAAGAGTTATGTTGTTGCAAAAACGTGAGGTAAAATGCACTTTCAAAAAAAGTAATTTTCTCCCCAGTTTTGGAACTCCTTCCTCCAGGACCACTCTCTGAAGAACCCACATCCCCTCCATCTTGATGGAGGCCAAAAGTTTTAAAAAGTATCTTCCGACATCAGTGGGCAACAGGCTGCAGGAAATGGAATAGAACAGTTTGAACTGAAACACCCTGACTCTAAACACAAAGCAAGGAAAGTGCCCAGTTGTATTCAACAAGTAAAACTTCAGGAATTCACCTAATAGGGTACTATGCCACTCCTAGTGCCATTGTGATTGAATAAGCCAGTGTAATACTTGTGTATTGCTTATATAAAATATCAGTTGTAAAACTAAGTGAATAAATATTGTCTACTTAACAATTCTCAAAGCATTACTCCTTTTGGTTATGAACATACTGAGACATGATTACCCAAGGCAAACATTAAATAACTTCATCATCTGACAGTCACCAAAGTAATTTGTCATCTATATATAAATAAATTTAGGAAATGTAAACCTCACTGAAGCAATTGTAAGGAAAATCGATTGGTTTACTTTTCAGCAAGTATCAAATATATGTTTTGCAGTTGTTAACATCCAATCCACATTTAGAAAGTAGACTGTTGAAAGAAAACCATCTTACAAAAAGCAAACAATATTAAAAATCAGGAGACTTTTAAAACAAATGTATTACAACAACAAAGAAAACTGTTTTCCAATTATCATGCTAACTCTTAGGGCTATGTCACATGTAGTATAATGTCTCAGTCCTTGTTGAAGCTCCTCATTACATGATTAGCACTTGATGTTCTTGCAACAGATGGCAAAGATCTGTTGATTCAGATCCATGAAATCAGGTTGTGACAATCAATTATTCTGATGTCAGCTCCTGATCACACTGGCCCAATTTCTTGTATGCAAAATCATGTAAAATATGGCACTTTGCAATTGAAAGATTTCTGAAAAACTTTTCAGTCTGAGGGTTATATAGATGTGTCACAGTCATGTCACTAAAATGCCACTAGGAATTCACTATTGCCGTAATCATCAGGAAGAATATCCTTCACTAGCAACAGTGTTAATATGACACCGCTCTTTGTAAATGCTAAGGAAAGATGTGGTTGGGTGTGTTGACTTTCTTGCAAAACAGCTTTCCTCTTTTCTTTATTTCATCCAAACAAGTTGGTTTAAAGGATTCCTGGCAGTAAACATTTTCAAACCATTAAATGGAGCTTGGTTAAAAAGAAATAAATAACTGCATCTGCCACAAAGACTTGTGGAAGTGCCATAAGGAAACTAAAAAGAAATTATAGGAAGAACATTTTAAAGATTAACACATTAGGCATTTTAAGCATGTGATTCTTTTAAAAGGTCCTCACTGCAGGTCTTCTTAAGGGTTTGTCTCAGTTTCATTAAAATGTGTCAAAGACACATAGATTAGCATGACTATGGGCCAGTAAACAGCACCTCGTCCTATTCAGGTATGTTCATAAAACTCAGAGATAGTAGGAACTGCCAAGGCTGGAGAATCTGAGATAACAAGGTGTAAAACAAGATGAACACAGCAGGCCAGGCAGCATCAGAGAAGCAGAAAAGCTGACATTTCAGGTCTGGGCTCTTCTGACCCTTTTGGCTCCTGTGGGGAGGTGGATGGTGGGGGGGCATGTGTGGGGAGATGGGTGGTTGGCGGGGGGTGTGGGGAAGGAGGTTGTGTTTCACAGACGCTAAATCAGATCAGACGTTTTTGCATACTAACCTGAATATCCAATTCCTGGCAGCGCTGAGTCAGTTCCTCCCTTCCTAGCTCAGCTTCATGAAGGTCTTCCAGGGCCTTTTTAAGCTAAAAGAAGAAAAACAAAATCAGTTAAATTGTACAGTTCTTAGAAGCAATAAGAGAAACCTGTTAACAACTAATTAAATCTCAAAGTCATTCGAAATTCTGAATGTGAAACACGTGCTACTTCCTTTTTAGCTACCTTGAAATCTAAAAGAAAATGTGATTGCAAAGAAAGGCATGAAGATATCGCCTCATAACCTATATATCGGATCATATCTTATTTCATTCTAAATTTTCAGAATTTTGTTTGTTTGTTGTAGAAAATTTCATTGATAACCCTCACATTATTTTTCAAACTGCAATTTCTAACTCCTCTGATCTGTCAACTGTCATGACAATGGCACCAGAGCTGATGATTTCAACAACTGCCTTGTCATCATCTGCATTTGCCTTCATCCCTTGCAAACCATTGTTCGTCACCCATCACACGTACCTCTTGTAGTCACACCCCAGGATGAGAACCTGAAAGCACGTCCTGGCTGTCTACCATCAAATGGGACTTAGCCACTTGAAGGGGCTCTGCTGCTCCCTTTCCACAATCAAGTTCTTCTATTACATTCTGTAGATCAAGTAATTACTGCAAATTCCTATTCAATAACAAACCATCTCGTATGACTGGATTGCATGTAACTTCTTCTATAGCATCAGATACTGAAGGCAAAATGCTCATGCATTTCTTTTTGAAAAACCTGGCTGCCTCTACCTCCTCTGGTATTCACTTCACTCCAACAATGCCTCAGGTCTCCATTTAATCAGGTTGTTTCTTCTACATACAAAATTGAACTCATTCAAGAACCATACTACCTGCTGCCTTGATTCCTTCCATTTTAGTCTCAACCAACATTATCTCCCCTTGTTTGTCAATAGTGAAAGACTGAGCATTTCCACTTAACACATCTCTCCTTCTCCATGATAAATCACTCACGAACACGCTCTACATCAAGCGTGTCCTTCCTCTCTACAGTCTTGACATACTTGGGAAGGGAAATTTTATTCACACCACCATCAGGTCGATAAATGAGTGTAATAACCAATACAAGCACCCAATGACATCAACAAGAAAATTGACGCTTGCACTTTATTTGATTATGGCTGACAAACTTTGTTTCACACTGTTTATTGACAGCTTACTAAGTGGAAGGGATACTGATATGAATTGTACTGTCATCACTAAAAGGCAGGCCCCTGAAGAATTACTTTTAAGACCCAATCCCTTGTTATCAAATACATTAACATGATTAGGTCACTGTATCTGTGCCTCCTAAGGTGGATCACTCCCTGTTTCCTGCAGCCTCTGTTCAGTCATCACAGGCGAACACTTTCTGCCCTGTTCCTAGGAATAATTTCCAAGTTACCACATCATTTGCTTCCTCAAGAAAATCTCTAAATTTCTGACTTTGCCTTCCCCCTTTCAAATTCTTTGATCCTTCTTGGCTATCAATTTGTTCAAAAGACATGTAAAGTACTTCAAGATGTTTTCTCTTTGCATGTGGAGTGTAAGAATAATCTAAAATTATCCACTTAAAGTAATGTTTACGAGGAGAGTTGCATATCAAATAACCTTTGCTCAGCTAACTGTAAATCTGCACAGCAACACTCGATCTGAATATTCCACTCAGAAAAGTTTTTATTAAATCCTGACTTCTTCACAAAAGCTTAAAAATGTAAACTATTTTACAAAACTCCCTGATGAGTGATGAACAAAGAGTTCACATATGCTGTTCACACTTTAATAAAGACCTACTAAAGAAATTGATTTTAAAGAAAAACTGAAAGTCTGATTAGAATGAAAAACTAAATTAGAATCAAAATTAATTGTGCACTAGAATTTGATTTCAAGGCTTTTTTTGAATTCCAAAAAAGCTTGAGACTTTTTAGTTACCTGTTGATCCAGGTCTCCGGAGGTTTCACTGCCAAACATTCCTGCCATTTCTTTACTCATTAGCTGAAATGTAAAATTAGCTAATTAATATTTTTTACCTTCCATGAGTTTGAACCCAGGCCTATTTGCCTTCAACACCATAAATCATTACCACCGCAGTAATACTGAAGGCAAAGACTAGTGACTTAAAGTGTTGTCGGGGATATCAAAATGTATTAGTGACTCTGATTTTGGTACAGTACACAGGACAGACTTCACTTCTAATGAAACTTTAAGGCAGAAAAATGTTTCCAATTATGAATCTACCTGATTCGTTTAGGTGCTGCATGCGATAACGACCTGCAGCCACAGTCATTTCTTATTCTCTTCCCCTAACTCTACAGGCAAGCTCCCAAACTGAAGGAGCTATACCACTGTATCAGGCAGGAAATATTTAAAATTAAATTTAAAATTAACATCAAAATTATGTGAGCAGATTGGTCAGGCATGTTCTGGCTGTAACTACCCCAAATGGTACAGGTGGCAGCGCATTAATACACAAATCAGGCGGGAATTACTCTGGTGGTCCTCAGCATTGACTTCAGATTCCATGAAGCCTCATGGCTTCAAGATAAACATGTCAATGGAGAAAGCAGAGACGAATCATCCAATTGGCACTTCAGGCTAAAGATTGCTACAAATGCTTCTGCCTTGACCAGGTTGACACTTCATTTTTAGGTATGCCCTCTTGCACTCTTCCTTGCTCCTGAAAAATCTCCTGATTACCCTGTACCATCCTCCCTTGACTGATGAATCAGGATTCCATGTTGAACAACACTTGGAGGAAGCACTGAGGGTGGCTAGACAAAATGTACTGTGGATTGGGGATTTCAATGTCCACCACCAAGACAGGCTCAGCAACAACACTACTGATTGTGCTGGACTAGGTCTGCAACAGGTGGTAATGGAACCAACAAGAAGGAAGGATATACTTGACCTCAGCTTCACCAGTCTGCCGGGTGCAGGTCCATCTGTCCGTGACAGTGTCAGTAAGGGAGATCACCTCATGGTCCTTGAGTAAATGAAATGCTGCCTTCACATTGAGAATACCCTCTGTCACGTTGTGTGGTATTATCACCACATTAGATGAATCTGATTTTGAACAGAGCTAATAAGTCAAGACTGGACATCGACGAGGCACTGCGCGCCATCAGCAGCAGAATTGTACTCCAGAAGAAATATGCAAGCTCTGACACCTGGTATATCCCTCCCTCACCATTACCATCATGCCAGGGAATCAATCCTGATTCAATGGAGAGTGTAAGCAGACATGCTAGGAGCAGCACCAGGCACCTAAAATTGAGGTGTTAGCCTGCTCAAGCTACCAAATAGGACTACATGCATACCAAGCAGCAAGCGATACATACAGCTAAGCAATCCCACAACCAATAGATCAGATCTAAGCTTTGCAGACCTGCCACATCCAGTCGTGGATGGTGATGGATAATCAAACAACTCAATGGAGGAGGAGGTTGCACAAATATCCACTTCCTCAATGATGGAAGAGACAAACACATCTACACAAAAGATAAGGCAGAAGCATTCACAGCAATCTTCAGCCAGAAGTGCCAAGTGAATGCTCCATGTCAGCCTCCTCCAATGGTTCCCAGCATCACAGATGCCAGTCTTCAGCCAATTTGATTCACTCCAAGTGATATCAAGAATCAGTTGGAGGGACTGGATACTGCAAAGGTTATAGGAGTGTTCAACGTTCCGGGAATAGTACCGAAAACTTGTATTCCAGAACTTGCCGCCCACCAGCCAAGCTGTTGCAGTACACAGTTACAACTCTGGCACCTTCCCAGCAATGTGGAAAACTGCTCAGGTAAATCCTGTACACAAAAAGCAGGATAAATCCAACCCAGCAAGCCAATTACTGCCCTATCAGTCCACTTCCAATCATCAGTGAAGTGAGGAAAGGTGTTCAGCAACAGTGCTATCAAGCAGCACCTGCTCAACAATAGTTGGCCAAGTGATGCCTAGTTTAGGGTCCACTAGGGCCACTCAGCTCCTGATCTCATCACCATCTTGGTTCAAACACAAACAAATGAGCTGAATTCCAGAGTTGAGATGAGAGCGACATTCCTTGACATCTAGACAACATTCGACCAAGTGTGACATCAATGAGCCCTTGTAAATCTGGAATCAATAGGTATTGGGGGAAAACTCTCCACAAGTTAAATTCATGGATCAAACATCAGAAGTTATTGGAAGTCAGTGATCTCAACCCCAGGGCATCTCTGCAGGAGTTCCTCTGGATAGTGGCCTCAGCTCAACCATCTTCAGTAGATTCAATGACCATCCTTCCATCACAATGTCAGAAATGAAGATGTTCACCATTGATTGCACAATATCAACACCATTTGCAATTCCTCAGATACTGAAGCAGTCCACGTTCAAATATAACAAGATCTGGGCAATTCATCCATTCATTGACAGCCCCTCACAGACAAGGATGACTCTCTCAGTGAGAGTCTGTAGGTGGCTGTACAGATCGATGTAGCTACCACAGGCTCTGTTACACTTGGGGCAGAAGTGGTTGTGGGAAGGGCCTGGTGGGGTGTTGGTCTGGCTATGTGTTGCCTTTGCTGTTTCCACCTAGCTTCCACACATTTTGCTGAGGGCGGGTCTTGAGGTCATCAATGCATTCCCAGATACTCCTGCTCTTGGACCAGTAGTTTCCAGGCATCTGTGAGAATGCTGCACTTTGCTAGTGAGGCCTTGAAAGGGTCTCTAAAGCACCTACTCTGTCCACCTGGAGCTGGCCTGCCATTTCAAAGTTGGGCGTAGACAACCTGCTTGGGGAGTCTCGTGCTGGTCATGCAGACGACGTGCCCAGCCCAACATAGCTGATCAGGGTGATCAGTGCCTCAATGCTGGGGATGTTGGCCCAGTCGAAGGTGCTGCTGTTGATGCATCTTTCTTCACAGCAGATACAGATCTTGAGCAGGTAGCATTCGTGGCTCTGCTGCAGCTCCTTGAGGTGTCTGCTGCAGACAGTCCATGTCCCAGAGTCATCTAGGAGAGTAGGTACCAGCACAGCTCTGTAAACCATGATCTTGGTGTCGTATCTGATGTTGTTATCCTGAAACACCCTTTTCCTCAGGCGGCCGAAGGCTGCATAGTGCACTGGAGTCGATGCTGGATCTCTTCATCAATAGCTGCATTGATCAACTGGACACTCAGGGTTGGACTGACAACTGGCAAGTACCATTCGCACCACACAAATCCAGACAAAAACTATATCCAACAACAGATAAGTAACAACCACCCCATGACATTCAATAGTGTTACCATCACTGAATCCCCTATCAACATCCTGGGCCTATCATTGGCCAGAAATTAAACTGGGCTCACCACATAAACCCAGTAGCTGCAAGATCAGATCTGAGGCTAGGAATACAGTTCAGATAACTCACCCCCTGACTCTTCAAAGCCTGCACACCTTCTACAAGGTACATGTCAGGAATATAATGGAATACTGCCCACTTGCCTGAAAGGATGCAGCTCTAACACCACTCAAGAAACTTGACACCATCCGGGACAAAGCGGCCTGCTTGATTGGCACCAGATCCACATGCATCCACTCTCTCTACCACCAACGCTCAGTGTGCATGAGCAGAAATTCACCAAAGATTCTGAGACAATACCTTCCAAATGCCCGGCCACCTGCAAATTCCCTCATTGTCTTAACTTGGAAATAAATTGCCATTCCTTCATTGTTGCAGGGTCAAAATCCTCAAATGCCTTCTCTAAAGGCATTGTGTCAACCGACAGCATGTGGAGTGCAGCTGTTCAAAAAGGCAGTTCACCATCACCTTCTCATGAGCAGTTAGGAATGGACAGTAAATGTTGGCCAGCCAGCCATGTCCCACAAGTGAATCATTGGAAATTGACCACTCAACCCACTTTATTTTCAATAAGGCAGAAATTGAAGACAACTTATTATCTTATTGTCCTACTATTTATTACTAAAAATATCTTATTAACAATGTATTATTCACAATACCTGAGTTTTTAAAAAAAATGTATACGTTATACAGTTAAAATCCAGTTTAAAAGTCTGTATCTGTACCTATTAAAGAATACCTTAAACTGAAGGTTAAGTTCAGCTTCTCTTTTTGGGTTGCATGATATAATATTGAACTATTATTTCAAATTTGTTATAGAACAAGCCAGTTTTAAGTTTTTAAAAAGAAATTGTATGCTTAAGCTAGCACTCACTTAGGTGACTTTTTACGCGAGTCCTAAAAATAATTAATCTCCAGAAGTTCACAAGCTAAATCATTCATATTACACCTCACCAAATGTCAAAACTAACGCCTAATATTTCACTGGCAGATCGATACTTCAAATTTACTTGTTTGTCTACATGTTGTGGTGTAAGGCTGAAGACAATTGGAAGCCTCTTCCAGAATTTTAATTGTGTATGCGCTTTCATTTCTTAATTACTAAATTTAATGTTCACCAAAATATTACCTTGAATGTTTTGGTAAGGGAAATTTCCATAGTAGTTTTAAAATTAACATTTGTGCACTGTACATTGTTAACAGCCATGCATTTTTCCATTATTATTCCCTTCTTAGGGTGTGGGCATCACTTAACAAAGACAGCATTTATTGCTCACTCCTAGTTGCCCTGGCAACTGAGTAACTTCTGAATCACTTTTTTTCGCAGCAGTTAACAGTCAACCATATTGGTCTGGCACAGAGTCGGATATATGTCACCGGACCCAAGAGCTGCATAGTTGATTTCTGAAGGATTTCAGTGAACCACATGGATTTTGCCAGTCTATCTTTGCCCTCCTTAGTGGAGAATGTCTATTGTTTTCAATAGAAAAATTGTCTTTACTGGAATTCAGATACATTTAGACTTGCTGTGCCTTACTTCTTGAATGGCGGTCATAACATTATGCTGCACGGACTCTTCTAGTGTCATAATATTTTGAATGTGCTCTGTAACACAAAAGAATAAACACTTTTCATTATCACACTCAAAAGTTTGTGTGTTTTTTTTAATTCCTCTCAGGCATCAGCATTTTGTAACTACTATGCTGTGTTTGGATTGTACATTAAGCAAAAGGATTATAAACTCTTTCAACAGTTTAGTAAATGCTGTAAAAATGAGGAGGGATCCCAGATTCAATTTCTAGCCTTTGATGAATTAGTTATCACCTGGTGAAACAAAAGAACTATTGAAGGCCTGCAGGGCTAGGGAGTGATGAGAGATTCAGGTGGGTTGGTGGCAGGGGAAAAAACTCCGACAACAACTGTAGGAAATGTGCATGTATGCACAGACACTTCAAAAATAACAGGATTGAGTTCATCCATGATGCTGCCAGTCTAGGCCTTCCAAAATTCTCTGTCTAGGCTTGCACATAAAGATATGCTTGAAGTACAAGAGGGCTGGCTATATCCATAATTCCTGACTCCAGCATGAATCAGTACCTTCAGAAAAGGAAGAGGTAAAAAAGGGTTGTGATAAAGCAAAGCAATTTGTCATTTTTTTTAGGGCATCTACAAAGAAATGTACAAGGTTAAATAGAATATATTTCTCAGAAACACACCATCAGTACATGTCAGCAATTATTCTCCATTCAAGTCTTTCTAATATTTTGTCAACTGAATCCATCATTAGAATAGAATAGAATCCCTAGTGTGGAAACAGGCCCTTCGGCCCAACAGGTCCACACCGATACTCAGAGCATCCCACCCAGACCCATCCCTATAGCCCTATATATCCCTGAACACTACGGGCAATTTAGCATGGCCAGTCCACCTAGCCTGTACATCTTTGGACTGTGGGAGGAAACCCACGCAGACACGGGGAGAATATACAAACTCCACACAGGCAGTCACCCAAGGGTGGAATCAAACCCGGGTCCCTGGTGCTGAGAGACAGCAGTGCTAAACACTGAGCCACCATGCTGGTCTAATCATTGTGACCCTTGTCCATCAAATGCTTGTCTAGCTTCCTCTAAAATGCAAAGATACCATTTGCTTCAACCACTAATCACTCAAGTACCACATTCACACTTACTGGGTAAATACATTTTTTGTTCTGCAAAATTCTCAGGACATGGAGTATATTTAAAATTTTCCTTGAAATTTAATACTCTTAATTTTGACACTCTGAGTAAAGTCATAAGTCATTGAGAAAGGTAATGTACATACCCTGCTTCCTCTCACAGTTCACTGCACATCCCAAAATCAGTTGGAGCAATCTACCTATTTCCACAATATCAACATGCTCCACGATCAGATTCAAATTTGGGCGAAGGGAGTCAGCGAATTGTTGGCCAAGCACCTGTAAATGGTCGTCAATTACTAAAAAGTATATTTGATACATACAACATTTATTGGCCAATTAAGAAAACTGCAAAGGCAGAAGTTAATTATATATACCGGACACCATCATCAAGATGAAGATTTACCTCTCTTGGCTTCAAGTGTAAACATAACCATCAATCTAGAATTAAGTTTGTCCAGATCATGAAGGCCCATAGTGCTACATTAGCTGATTTCAGAGATAGACTGTGTTAAACGTGACTTAATTAGTTTAATATTAAGATCCCAGTTGATGTTATTACTGAACAAGTCAGATCTGAGCCTGAAATTTAACTTGAATAGATCATATTTTGTTTTGTTTAAAACATTTAACTTTAATTTAATGACATTGTCTTTCACCAAAATACTAGTTCACGATGCCGCAGATCTGATTTCAACAATACAATAGAAATTTATTACACAAAAGAAAAAATGGTAAATAGGATAAATCAAGTGCGCTTTGAAACATTTCAAATTGAAAGGGAATTGAAAGGAACAATTAAGATCTTGATAGCTCTTTCCTTGATTAGTCACACAACTGAGTTTAGACTTTCTTAGCTTCAAATAACCCCTTCCAGACTCTGAGCCAAATAATTCTGGTCTTGAACTTTCAAACCAAGACCCTTACATCAAAGTAACCTATTTCTCAATAATTCTAAACTATCACTTATCTTCAGGAAAAAAAAATTGTTCTGTATATCTAACTTCCACCAAGACCTCTGCAAAAGGAGCACAAAAGTTTTCCAAGCCAATGGATTGTTTCACTGACCAAAATTTAAAAAAAAGGTTTGATGCTTCAATACTGAAAGTCAGCTCATGCATATCAATGCTTACTCTATCCATTTACAAAATGCTGCCAATATGAATAAATTCCTGTTTTCAACCCAGGGACTTCCTCTTTCATGGCTTAAAAATAACCATGGCTCCATAAATACTGACAAGTTAATCATTAAAACCCCTCTCCCAGTACAGAGACCAATCCACATGTCACTAGTTCGAAACCATAACTCTTAAACATATGACACTACTACATAAAAATAAATCTAGATATAGATATAATATATACAATATACCTTACATTACATTATATTATACTAACGAAGGATGATTAACAACAATGGATATTTTTTCTTTATTTCATTCACAGGATGTGGCTGTTACTAGCAAGGCTAGTATTTATTTTCCTTCACTAATTGTCCACGAGAAGTTGGTGAGGTACTTTCTTGAATACAATGAAATGGCTTGAGACTATTTCAATGCTAAGGCACTCAAGGGTCACCACACAGATGCTGGGTTGAGTGAGGACAGCAGATTTTCTTCCTTAAATGGCATTAGTAAACATCATGGATTGTATGTTAATCAGTTGGTATCACAGTCACTATTAAGGATAAAGTCAGAAATCAGACAACACCAGGTTATAGCCCAACTTGTTCATTTGAAATCACAAGCTTTCAGAGCGTAGTCCCTTCATCAGGTAAACTTACATACCTGAACTGATGTTGTGGAATTTGAATCTGCATAACCAGATCATTAATTCAGGCTTTTACAAGTTTAATCTAGAACTTTAACCACTACGCTATTATATCCTCATCATTTATTTACTGGAATTTGGAGGTTAGGATTAGGTTCAGATGTAATGCCTTTTATAGTTGAACAAACTGCCACATCACTACCTAGGTTTTCATTTGAACATAGTAAACATCCAGGTTTTAATGTCCAAATTTGGTGATTTCTCGTAAGGTAGCAGTAGAATGCTACAAGTACTTCATTCAGACTTGGAATATCTGAAGCAGCAAGTAAACCAATTTGATGTTGGATGGAATACTGATTTATTTGGTCATCTTTGGGTTGATCAGTTTAGGGTGATTAACTAACGTACCAAAAGTGCTCCATACACACTCATTAAATTCATTGGAAAAGATCGAACTGGTTAGAAAATTAAAGCCTTTACTTGCAAAAAGGATCTAAACTATAGACATGATTACTCTGCAAATTTATTCAGCAGATCCTGAAGCAGTGACACAGTGCTAACATATAACATTACCTCATGATAGTAATCGAGAACTATCTGGAGAATCTTCTTCAAGTTATTCATCTATGCAGAATAAGGTGAACAAAGATGTTTTTAGTTCCATATGCATAATCAATTTATGTACTTCTAAACTCTGCTGTCAAGAAATGGCATACAAGAAATACTATGATTCTGTGTCATGACAGACAAAAACTACACATCAGTCTAATTAATGATAAAAACATGAGACTATTACAGCTGCCAATATCATACACTTACTGTAATTACTTAATTGGTTGGTGCTGGAATTGTATTAGAACGCACACATATGCTACCTACAAAAGCAACCAAATATCTGTTCTTTTCAATCACTGACTATTCTACATCTTCTGTTAGTCTTAAGAAATGAAAGGTGCACAGTACCTTCCAGCAACATTTCAATATTGGGTAAATAATCCTAGGAGTCAAGGTAAGGCAAAAGAAACAATCACAATTTGGTGGAAGACACCAGGAGAATACAAGAACTTCACAATAGTAAAGGGGCAGAGGTAAGTGTTGTGGCCATCACTAAGGAGAAGGTGCTGGGGAAGCTGAGAAGTCTGAAGGGGGGTAAATCACCCAGTCTGGATGGACCACACCATACGGTTCCGAAGGGGGTACCATTGGTGGTAATCGTTCAGGAATCACTGGAGTCAGGGAGGGTCACATATGACTGGAAAATGGCTAATGTGACACCACCATTTAAGAGAGGGCAGCAGAAGGTGGAAAATTACAGACTGGTAAGCCTGACCTTGGTTGTTGGTAAGATTTTAAGAGTCCATTATTAAGGATGAGACTGCAGAGTACTTCAAAGTGCCTAGTGAAATAATCAGTACAACTTCATGGAGGAGAGATCATGCCTGGCAAATCCGTCAGAATTCTTTGAGGAGGTAACAAGCAAGTTAGACAAAGGAGAGCGAAGTGATGTGATTGGATTTCCAGAAGGCCTTTGACATGGTGCTTAAAAGTAGGCTGCTAACCGACATAACAGCCCATGGTGTTAAGGGCAAGGTACTTGCACGGACAGAGAATTGGCTGATTGGCAGAATCCAGAGAGTAGTAATAAAAGGGCCTTTTTCAGGATGGCAGCTGGTGACTACTAGAGTTTCACAGGGTCCAGTGTGGGGACCACAACTATTCACGTTATACATTAACAACCAGCACAAAGGAACTGAGGGCATTGCTGCTACATTTGCAGATGACAGAAAGATAGGCGGAGGCACAGGTAGTGTTAAGGGGAGAAGCTGTAAAAGGGCTAGGACGGGTTAGGAGAGTGGGCAAAGAATTGGTAGATAGAAAACAGAAAAATATGAGGTTATGCACTTTGATGGGAAGGATAGAGGCATAGACCATTTTTCAAATGGGGAGAAGCTTTGAACATCTATAGCACAAATGAATTTAGGAGTCCTAGTTCAGGGTTAACATGCAGGTTCAGTTGGCAATCAAAAAGGCAAATGGAACATTAGCATGATTTCAAGAGGGCTAGAAAACAAGAGCATGAAATACTGCTAAGATATTCTGGACAGACTGCATTTGGAAAATTGTGATCAATTTTGGGCTCCATATCTAAGGAAAGATGTGCTGCATTGGAGGGAATCCAGAGGAAGGTTATGAGTATCATCCTGGGGATGAAGAGCTTGTCAATGTGAGGAGCAGTTGAGGACTCTGGGTGATTTGGAGAGAAAACATAGGTGATCTGATTAATAAAGTTATGGATGACACAAAGAACAGGGAGCTGCAGATAGTGAGGAGGATTGCCAGAGGATACAGTAGAATGTAGATGGTATAGAGACTTGCGCATAGAAATGGCAGATGGGGTTTAATCTGGACAAAAAAGGCCGTGAGGCAATTCATTTTGGAAGATCTAATGCAGGAGGGAAGTATACAGCAAAGAGTAGAACACTTACTAGCATCAACATAGAGAGACCCAGGTCTACAGGTCCACAGTTCCCTGAAAGTGGCAACACAAGTGGATAAGGTGGTCAAGGCGGCATTTGGCATGCTTGTCGACATTGCTCAGGGTACACAGTACAAAAATTGGCAAATCATGTTGCAACTGTGTAGAAGTTTAGGCCAGACACATTTGGAATATTGTGCGCAGTTCTGGTTGCCACACCACCAAAATAATGTGAGGCTTTGGAGAGGGTACCAAACCAGGATGTTGCCTGGTTTGGAGGGTATTAGCTATGGGGAGAGATTGGACAAACGTTGTTCATTTTCACTTGAACATCGAGGGATGAGGGGTGACCTGAAAAAAAGTTGACAAAATAATGAGAGGCTCAGATAGAATGGACAGTCTGAGTCTTTTTCCCAGGATAGAAATGTCAATTAGTAGGGGATATGGGTTTAAGGTAAATGGAGTCAAGTTTAAAGCAGATGGTAAATAGAGGATGATAAGTGCCCAAAGCAGAAGTGCCAGAGGAGGCAGATAAAATAGCAACATTTAAGAGACATCTTGATAGAAATGCAAATAGGTAGGGAACTTGGGGAGATGGACCAGACAGAGACAAAATATTCAAATTTGGAACGGCATCATGTGTTGGCGCAATCTTGGCAGGCCGAAGGTTCTATTCCTGTGCTGTATTGTTCTTTGTACCCAATGGAGTATAGAAGGATCAGGGGGGCTGGGATGGGCAGGAGTCTCATTGAAACTTACTGAATACCCTAATTTATTACAAAATTGCACAATATATTTCACTACTGAATTAACAGAAAACAGGTATAAATGATGCGACAAAAACTGGCATTTCAAAAGCCTTAGCTGAAATGAATCAGAGATAACTAAAAAAAACACTTAAATATTCCGAGATAATAGGAACTGCAGATGCTGGAGAATCCAAGATAATAAAATGTGAGGCTGGATGAGCACAGCAGGCCAAGCAGCATCTCAGCAGCACAGAAGCTGACGTTTCGGGCCTAGACCCTTCATCAGAGAGGGGGATGGGGTGAGGGTTCTGGAATAAATAGGGAGAGGGGGGAGGCGGACCGAAGATCCTCTCCACCTATCTTCTTTTCTCTCCATCTTCGGTCCGCCTCCCCCTCTCTCCCTATTTATTCCAGAACCCTCACCCCATCCCCCTCTCTGATGAAGGGTCTAGGCCCGAAGCGTCAGCTTTTGTGCTCCTGAGATGCTGCTTCACTTGAAATATTCCACCACTAGCGGGATTTTCGGATGATGAAAGCATCAAGTTAATTACTTTTCATTTTGTACCTTCAATCTCGAGTTTTCACCCACATCATCTTTAATGCGACTCAGCCATAATTCGTTAAACCAAGATGGGTCTCTGCAAAGGTTGCAACAGCAAAAGAAACTGGTTAAACCCATGCCATCTGGCCATTTGGCGATTTACTTGGAGAGACTAGATATTATGTTTATGGTGAAGCATAAATGGAACATGAGGTAGACAGAGGGCAAACTTGAAAAGGGATTACTTTATTGTGTATCCTCTCAGCTCCACAGGTTCCTCTCGCCCCAGGTTCCGGTCACCTGACCCACTCTCTTAAAGGGGTGACACACTATCAATTACAAACATAACACAACTTTCCCTATTCAGCACTTCTTTTTCTCTTACCTTTCCTCAGCTTTCATAAGAGAACAAGCAATAGATACAGTGGAACCCACCAGCATGCATTGTTACATTAGCACTGTAAAAGTGGAACAAATTAAGGACAGATCAAGCAATCCTCAACTATTCATGAGGTGCGGAGAGCTATTAGCAGCAAAAAAATTGTATACACACGCTCAAAGCAGCCACCCCTAAAAGGAATTGATAGTGTCCAAAAATTGGAGAGAGGCAAATGTCATTCCCTTGTTCAAAAAAGGAAATAAGGATAATCCTGGAAATTACAGGCCAGTTAGCCTTTCGTCATTGGTGGGCAAATTATTGGAAAGGGTTCTCAGAGATAGGATTTATGATCACTTGGATAGTCAGCACGGATTTGTGATCAGTAGATCATGCCTCACACACCTTACTGAATTCTTTGAAGAGATGACCAAACACGTAGATGAAGGTAGAGCAGTGGATGTGGTATACTTGGATTTAAGTAAGGCGTATGATAAGGATTTCCATGTAGGCTCATGCAGAAGGTAAGGAGGCATGGGGTATGGGGAAATGTGGCAGATTAGATTCAGAATTGGCTGACCCTTAGAAGACAAATGGTGGTAATGGAAGGAAAATATTCAACATGGTGCTCATTTATGAGCTGTATACCACAAGGATCTGTTCTGGGTCCTCTTCTATTTGTGATTTTTGTAAATATTTGGGTGAAGGAGCGGACGGGTGGATTAGTAAGTTCGCGGACGATACGAACGTGAGTCGTGTTGTGGGCAGTGTGGAGTGCCGTTTTCGGTTACAAAGGGACAGTGATAGGATGCAGAACTGGGCTGAGAAGTAGCAGATGGAGTTCAACCCTGAAAAGTGTGAGGTGATTCATTTTGGAAGGGAAAAACTTGAAAGCAGAATATAGGGTTAACAGAAAGATTCTTGGTAGTGTGGAGGAATTCCAGGATCTTGGGGTTCATGTCCACAGTTCCCTGAAAGCTACCAAGGTGGATAGAGTTGTTATGAAGGTGTATGGTGTGTCAGCTTTCATTAACAGAGGAATTGAGTTCAAGAGCCATGAAGTTATGCTCCAGCTATACAAAAGCCTGGTTTGGCCACATCTAGAGTATTATATCCTGAACTGGTCACCTCATTACAGGAAAGATGTGGAAGCATTGGAGGAGATGCAGTGGAGGTTTATCAGGATGTTGCCTGGAATGGAGTGAAGGTCTTACAAGAAAAGGTTGAGAGAGCTTGGGCTTTTCTGTTTCGAGCGACGAAGGACGAGAGCTCCTCTAGTTTTCAGCGGCAGCAGCGCGAGCCAGAGTGTCAACAGGAAGATAAGGTTGTTTTTCTTTTCTTCAGTATAAAACTTACCTTGTGCAGCAGAGGCCATTGCTCCATTTTTTTTTGCAGCAGCAGGAGCAGTGACAGCGAGGACCAGGGGAAGGTAAGTTAATCCTTTAAAAACTTGCCTCATGAATAGGCGGAGCGCATGCTGAGCAGGAGCGGACATGGGACACGGGACACCTGAGTAAGTGAGGTAATATATTTGTGTGGTTGCTTTTCCCAAAACACTACTTAGTTAGTGTCTCCCACCCATCCTCCTCCTCTAATCAAAAAGAAGGTTCTGAGCACCGATTCGGTAAGGTTACTAGTTTGTTCTATTCAATAGTCTGTTTGGGAATTCAGAACAATGGGAATGGATGTTCGGGCAGTTGCATGCTCCTCCTGTAGAATGTGGGAGGTAAGGGTCACCACTAGTATCCCCACTTACTTCATCTGCGGGAAGTGCACCCAACTCCAGCTCCTCGGAAACCGCATTAGGGAACTGGAGCTGGAGCTGGATGAACTTCGGATTAGTCGGGAGGCTGAGGGAGTAATTGAGAGAAGTTACAGGGAGGTAGTCACACCTCAGGTACAGGAACAAGGTAGTTGGGTTACAGTCAAGGGACGGAAAGGGAATAGGCAGGCCGTGCAGGGATCCCCTGTGGCCGTTCCCCTCAATAACAAGTATACCGTTTTGGATACTGTTGGGGGGGGGGGGGGGGGAGGGAGGGGAAACTTACCAGGGGTAAGCATTGGGGTAGAGGTTTCTGGCACAGAGTCTGTCCCTGTTGCTCAGAAGGGAAGGGGGGCAGAGGAGGAGAGCATTAGTCATTGGGTACTCCATAGTTAGGGGGTCAAATAAGAGATTCTGTGGGAACAAGAGAGACTCACGGTTGGTGTGTTGCTTCCCAGGTGCCAGGGTCCGTGACGTCTTGGATCGTGTTTTCAGGATTCTTAAGGGGAAGGGTGAGCCGCCCCAAGTCATGGTCCACATAGGCATCAATAACATAGGTAGGAAAAGGGATGGGGATGTAAGGCAGAAATTCAAGGAGCTAGGGTTGAAGCTTAGAGAGAGAACAAACAGAATTGTTATCTCTGGTTTGTTACCCGTGCTACGTGCTAGCGAGGCGAGGAATAGGGAGAGAGAGCATTTGAACACGTGGCTACAGGGGTGGTGCAGGAGGGAGGGATTCAGATACCTGAATAATTGGGGCTTGTTTTAGGATAGGTGGGACCTCTACAAAAGGATGGTCCACACCTGAACCAGAGGGGTACCAAAATCCTTGGGGGGGGGTGCGGGGGAAGAGATTTGCCAATGCTCTTCGGGAGGGTTTAAACTAATTCAGCAGGGGGATGGGAACCTGAGTTGTAGCTCCAGTGGACAGGAGGCTGAGAGTAGTGAGGTCATGAATTAGGTTTCAAGGTCACAGGAGTGTACCGGCAGGCAGGAAGGTGGTTTGAAGTGTGTCTACTTTAACGCCACGAGCATCCAGAATAAGGTGGGTGAACTTGCAGCATGGGTTGGTACCAGGGAATTTGATGTTGTAGCCATTTCAGAGCAGGGACAGGAATGGTTGTCGCGGGTTCCGGGGTTTCAATGTTTCAGTAAGATCAGGGAAGGTGGTAAAAGAGGGGGAGGTGTGGCATTGTTAGTCAAGGGTAGTATCATGGTGGCAGAAAGGACGTTTGATGAGGACTCGTCTACTGAGGTAGTATGGGCTGAGGTTAGAAACAGGAAAGGAGAGGTCACCTTGTTGGGAGTTTTCTATGGGCCTCCGAAAAGTTCCAGAGATATAGAGGAAAGGATTGCAAAGATGATTCTGGATAGGGGTGAAAGTCACAGGATAGTTTGGTATGTGGGGCTTTAACCTTCCAAATATTGACTGGAAACACTATAGCTTTGAGTACTTCAGATGGGTCAGTTTTTGTCCAATGTGTGCAGGAGGGTTTCCTGACACAGTATGTAGATAGGCCAACAAGAGGCGAGGCATCATTGGATTGGTACTGGGAGATGTACCAGGCCAAGCGTTAGATTTGGAGGTAGGTGAGCACTTTGGTGATAGTGACCACAATTCGATTACGTTTACTTTAGCGATGGAAAGGGATAGGTATATACCGCAGGGCAAGAAATATAGCTGGGGGAAAGGCAACTACGAGGCGATTAGGCAAGATTTAGGATGGAGAAGGAAACTGCAGGGGCTGGGCACAATTGAAATGTGGAGTTTGTTCAAGGAACAGCTTGATAAGTATATACTGTCAGACAGGGAGGAAGTGGTTGAGCGAGGGAGCCGTGGTTTACTAAACAAGTTGAATCTTTGTCAAGAAGAAGAAGGAGGCTTATGCAAAGATGAGGCGTGAAGGCTCAGTTACGGCGCTTGAGAGTTACAAGTTAGCCAGGAACGACCTAAAGAGAGAGTTAAGAAGCGCCAGGAGGGGACCTGGAAGTCTTTGGCAGGTAGGATCAAGGAAAACCCTAAAGCTTTCCATAAGTATGTCAGGAATAAAAGAATGACTGGATAAGATTAAGGCTAGTCAAAGACAGTAGTGGGAAGTTGTGCTTGGAGTCCAAAGAGATAGGAGAGGTGCTAAATGAATATTTTTCATCATTATTCACACAGTAAAAAGACAATGTTGTCAATGAGAATACTGAGATACAGGCTATTAGACTAGAAAGGATTGAGGTTCATAAGAAGGAGGTGTTAGTAATTCTGGAAAGTGTGAAAATAGATAAGTCCCCTGGGCCGGATGGAATTTATCCTAGGATTCGCTGGGAAGCTAGGGAGGAGATTGCAGAGCCTTTGGCTTTGATCTTTATGACATCATTGTCTACAGCAATAGTGCCAGAAGACTGGAGGATAGCAAATGTTGTCCCCTTGTTCAAGAAGGGGAGTAGAGACAACCCTGGGAATTATAGACCAGTGAGTGTTACTTCGGTTGTGGGTAAAGTAATGGAAGGGATTATAAGACATAGGATTTATAATCATCTAGAAAAGAATAATTTGATTAGGGATAGTCAATGCGGCTTTGTGAAAGGTAGGTCGTGCCTCATAAACCTTATTGAGTTCTTTGAGAAGGTGACCAAACAGGTGAATGAGGGTAAAGCGGTTGATGTAATGTATATGGATTTCAGTAAAGTGTTTGATAAAGTTCCCCACAGTAGGCTATTGCAGAAAATACGGAGTCATGGAATTGAGGGTGATTTAGCAGTTTGGATCATAATTGGGCTAGCTGTAAGAAGATAGAGGGTGGTAGTTGATGGGAAGTGTTCATCCTGGAGTTCAGTTACTAGTGGTGTACCGCAAAAATCTATTTTGGGGCCACTGCTGTTTGACATTTTTATAAATGACCTGGGTGAAGGCGTAGAAGGGTGGGTTAGTGAATTTGTGGATGACACTAAAGTCGATGGAGTTGTGGACAGGACGGAAGGATGTTGCAGAAGACTGGCGGATGGTGATACAGAGGGACATAGATAAGCTGCAGAGGAGGGTTGAGAGGTGGCAAATGGAGTTTAATGCAGAAAAGTGTGAGGTGATTCACTTTGGAAGGGGTAACAGGAATACTGAGTACTGGGCTAATGGTAAGGTTCTTGGTAGTGTAGATAGGTGACAGATCTCGGTGTCCATGTGCATAGATCCCTGAAAGTTGCCACCCAGGTTGATAGGGTTGTTAAGAAGGCATACGGTGTGTTAGGTTTTATTGGTAGAGGGATTGAGTTTTGCAACCATGAGGTCATGTTGCAGTTGTACAAAACTCTGGTCCTCATACTTGGAGTATTGCTACAGTTCTGGTCGCCACATTATAGGAAGGATGTGGAAGCATTTGAAAGGGTGCAGAGAAGATTTACCAGGATGTTGTCTGGAATGGAGAGAAGGTCCTACGAGGAAAAGCTGAGGGACTTGTGGCTGTTTTTGTTAGAGAGAAAAAGGTTAAGAGGTGACTTAATAGAGACACACAAGATGATCAAAGGATTAGATAGGGTGGACAGCGAGAGTCATTTTCCTCGGATGGTGCTGGCTAGCACAAGGGGACATAGCTTTAAATTGAGGGGTGATAGATATAGGACAGATGTCAGAGGTAGGTTCTTTACTCAGAGAGTAGTAAGGGTGTGGAATGCCCTGCCTGCAACAGTAGCAGACTCGCCAACTTTAAGGGCATTTAAATGGTCATTGGATAAACATATGGAGGATAATGGAATAGTGTAGGTTAGATGGGCTTCAGGTTGGTTTCACAGGTCGGCGCAACATTGAGGGCCAAAGGGCCTGTACTGCACTGTTATAAACCTACAGCACAGGAAGAGGCCCTTCGGCCCTCCAAGCCTATGTTCTATGTTCTATGAGGTGACTTGATAAAGTTGTCTAAAACGACCAGAGGTATGGATAGAGGAGACAGCCAGTGACTTTTTCCTGGGGTGGACGTAGCTATTACGAGGAGACATAGTTTTAAAGTGAGTGGAGGTAGATATGGGGAGACGTAGAGGTAGCTTATTTACTCAGAGAGTGGTCAGGAACAGAATGCTTTGCCCGAGCAGTTAGTGGAGTCGGTTTCATTTGGTACATTTAAGCGGCTATTAGATAGGCATATGGATCATAGTATAAGGTAGGGGTGGAGGCTGGATAGGCCTTAGGATTAGAGTAAAAGTTCGGCATAACATCACGGGCCGAAATGCCTGTATTGTTCTATATTCTAGCTCACTGCCAAAAAGATATTGGCACGTTAAAACTGTCAACTTCAGCTGGCAATGTCACGCTTCTCTTCAGATTGCCCCTCCTCCTCTGAATACAACGTTGCCTCCCAACCCAAACTAAAGTCATTAGCTGGCTCAGTCCTTCCTGCAAATAGTTAGCTGCGTCTAGGGTTGCAACTGGTATCCACAGCTGATTGTTTATTTCGTCATGAGGCCAGTGTATCAATTTGCACAACACTGGGATCAATTCCTGATTTGGTAGGAATTCAATTTCTATTGCTTGGGAAATGTAAAAGTTACACTTACATTTGGTGCAATACTTGTGCTATTGCAGCTCCACTAATCAAATCGTAAGCATTTTGACACGCTGAGGACACATCAAATGTCTGTAACTATGAAGAAAACGCTCAAATTACACAAAGCAATTTGTAAACTTTGTAGTGTAAGTTATATTAATATACTCAACCAACTTACATACTTTCCATGGACCACAATATAATGTATAATTTAAACAGTAATTTCTGTTGCAGATTTTTCATTACATCAGAAAGGTATAGTTGATTCTTACAACAGAGTAAACAAGGGCAGCATTTTGTTTCATATTTCATGATGGATCATGGGTTTCTTTCATAACAAATCTACTACTGTGTTATTTTTCATTATGACTTGAGATTTTCTCACAATGAGTATGTTAGATATCAGATTTTGCCATTAAATTAAACATATCAGACTTATACAACAGGTACGAAGGGAAGGTTTTCAACAGCCATTACAGAGCTTTGAGATTACATGGCAGAAATGACCTGTGCATTTTTTTAAAAAACCATCTAAGATCTCCAATCGTGTTTACGTGTCTTTATGGAAATGCCCTGACATTGATTAGAAAATCTAAAAAACTACTAAAAATGTTAAGTGAATTAATATTTCATTTTAACAAACTAAAAAAAAAATCAGTACTCGAGCCAATAAACGCAATGTTGGGCAGTATTCTTGTCTGATATTCTCAGATCATCAACATTAATACCAATGCTTCACCTACAGTACATAGTTAATGTTAAATAGCTCAAAATGTTGGAAGGATTGAATCCATTATACTGATGAGTCCTTTCCAAAAATTCTAACTGACACATCAGTCACACAGTTATAATTCTAGTGTGCCCATATTTGAGAGCTGTGTGCCTTCACATTTAAACATAAGGCAGAGTCCCATGGAAACTGATTCTTGAACCTCATTACTTTGACTGGCAAAGTGAAGAACGTAAAGATAAACATGTATTTACATTACATTATGCACATTGTCCCCAAGCACATTACAGTCTGTAAAGTATTTTTAAAGGCATAATCACTGCTGTAGTGAATGAAATACACAACAAACTCCAGTATCAGAGGATCAGAGAATCCTGGATGTGAGTTTGCTCGCTGAGCTGGAAGGTTAGTTTTCAGGCGTTTAGTCACCATTCTGTGACGAAACGTCTGAAAACTAACCTTCCAGCTCAGCGAGCAAACTCACAATCCAGAACCTCAACCTGAGCTACAAATCTTCCTCAAAACTCGCTAATCAGAGAATCCCTAGTGTGGAAACAGGCCCTTCGGCCCAACAAGTCCACACCGAACCTCGGTGCATCCAACTCACAACTATTCCCCTATAACCCACCTAAGCTGCACATCCCTGAACACTATGGGCAATTTAGCATGGCCAATCCACCTAGCCTGCTTCTTTCTTTTTATTCTTTCTTTGTACGCAGCCATCATTGGCTAGGATGGCATTTGTTGCCCTTGAACCAGGTGGCTTGTTAGACGATTTCAGAGATGAATTATGGGTCAACCACGTTGCTGTAAGTCTAGATCAGGTAAGGAGATTAGCAGTAATGCAACAATAACAAGTAATCAGTCTTTTTAACTAAAATGAAAATGGAAAACGCTGGAACGCTGTAGGTCTGATAGCATCGGCTGAGGGAAAAACACAGAGCTCTTTCTCTCCCTACAGATTCTGCCTGCCTTTTAAGTGTTTCTATGATTTCTTACTTTCATTTCAAGGCTTTTGCTTTTTGCATCAATAGTACTGTTGCTACTGGAGAGCTTCCCCACGTCTAAATGACCAAAGTGAAGGTTTTCTACTCTCTGCAGCTGAAATGGGAGATTCCCACCCTTTTCTCAGCTTCTCTGGATAAATCCCACTACTTGCTGCCTTAATAAATTACTTCTGCTTTTTTTTGGAAAAGGTTTTACTAAATAATTCTCATTGCCTCTGACTTTTATAACAATGCCAACTTTAATGAAGTTTTTTCTGTTCTGGCTCATTCCTGCTACCTACATTTCCACAGTTTTTCTGCAACAAATAATAGTCTTTCTTTTCCATGTGTAGCTGAACTCTTTACATTGGGATATAAATAAGTACTTCTTTCCTTTACAGTCATTTTAATAATGGATTTCCCACATCTATTGCAGCCTTAATAAAGTGCCCTAAATTTCTTCTTCCTTTTGACATTCTGCGCTTAGGCTTTGAATGTGCCCCTTTATCGCTTTAATTCTAGCTACATGATGTCCCCAGGTCTGCGGCCTTCATTTGAAGTACTTTTGTGGCCATTGATTTTCCTTGTTGTAGCCATATCTCACGTGCCTTCCCACT
This sequence comes from Stegostoma tigrinum, assembly GCF_030684315.1. Classification (NCBI taxonomy): domain Eukaryota; kingdom Metazoa; phylum Chordata; class Chondrichthyes; order Orectolobiformes; family Stegostomatidae; genus Stegostoma; species Stegostoma tigrinum. Next base: position 57,215,708 of record NC_081361.1, on the reverse strand, counting down.
AAGGTGGCAACGGTTGGCTCAATCTACAGGTACTTTTCAATACTTCTAGCTCATAAATCTGTACCATCTTTCCAATTCCTTCCTTACCCACCATGTATTTTAAATTTTACTCACAATGACTCCAATGTCCATTCACTTTTCAGGTAAAACGCAACTCAGGACTACTGCAGATCACTGGCACATGATAGACTCCGCAAAAGCTTTGGAGTGACTAATGTTTCATCTCTAGGGAATTCCTAAGTTTCCTGCTAGGAGTGCATGTCTTACAGGCCTGACATGTTTTTCCCATTGACTGTAGATTCTACTATTTGAATCTTGCCATTAGGGTTTCTTCTGAAGGTTTCTTGAATTTTCAGCCGTTCCTGCTGCTGACTGTCTGCATGAACAGGATTCTTAAAGTTGTACCTTAAGAAAATTTCAAATCTCCACTGCAGCCAGCATATGTCATGAGGTACTAAAGGAAATTCATACTGCTGCTTACCACATTGTATGCACATTTTTCACTGCTGATAAAAGTCTAAAGGTAGTAAAATGTTTTATCACATTATCACTTAAGGTAAGGACCTGAAAGGAGAGCGTAGCGTTGTCGGGACATTATTTAGGTTCACAATGAAGAAATTAAAATCATTAAGTTTTCTTTTGGTGCAAATTCACAAAGGCAAAACTCCGCTCCTCCTACCAACCATTCCCTCTGGTAATTGTCCCACAGTGGAGTTAGTTTACCTTGTGACGTCATTCATCTTTCATTCTGAATCTTTACTCTTAGGAAAATTCTTATATTTGGAATACAATTTCTGTTCCATAAATATTTCTTTAGACTTTTATCAGGTGTCACAATTTATTTTTAAAAACAGAAAAGATACCATATTATTTGCCGGGTCATAATTCTATTTTCTATATCTATAATCTTTTAATAGAGATGTTATGGTATTCTAAAGCTAAACGTTTATTTTACACATTTCATTGCTGCAGCATTAATGTTTACTTTAAGCTTGCAGGTGAAATATTAGCTCCTTCACAGTGTCAGAATTAGCCTTTTATTAGTTCACTCTCTATTAACTAGCTTAGGTTGCCAGCTCTTTTCTACAGAAAGTCAGCAAATTAAAGAATGGCCAAGACAGAAGTTGATTTTAAAATTAATCAGGTAATAGGCTTTTAAATGACTGTAGCTTGATAGAAGGAGAAACATGGGCAAATGTTTAAGTCCAAAGGTGTTTGAGATTACCTTCACTACTTTATAGTTCAACTATGTTTCATCCACCAGCAACATTAATTACTATTCAATTAATAATCATGTTGCTCTAATGCTTGGGGATAAATCTTCCGGTTAATGGATTGATATAGATGGTGAATTAGCACCCTGACAATGTGAACCCATGTGGAATTACCCAGGAAATTTAAATTTTGGATGGCAATTCCTCATGATAAGTACTTATCATGATTCTCCACAAATATTTATGACTTCTAAGTTGGAAGTTAACAATAGCCTAACACACAGGTAACGCCAAATCTGAAGCCTCTGTATCACTCCCAAACCTTAGAACTATTACCCAAGCAATGTAGCCTTCTGACCCACTAACACACTGTATCTATCAAATCTCATATCCATTCATTCATCTATCCACTAATGTTACAACTGGCTCTTTAGACTTAACATGAAACAACTAGCGCCATAAAATAAAAGGCAAGGGTGACATGTGTTCCCTCAACTATACTCCACTGGGACAGCGCTCTCTGATGGACATAACGACACACATTTCTGTGTAAGTTGAAGGAATACTGAAGAGAGTCATGTTATGAGAATTTTCCAATCCAGCAGTGATCTGACCATCAATGCCACTGCTCAGAAGATCTGTCTTTTTTAAAAATGTTTTAGATAGTTTCCAGATTATTTTAACTTTTGAGACATTTTCCAAGGAATGTATTTACAAATAGTTTGAAAAGAAAGTCATATATGAATCCAGTTAACATTTAAAGCTGAAAATATCAAATCTAAGAAATGAACATAATTTAGCCTGATTCAGGATTCACTTAATTACTTTAGGACAATGGCTTTTTCAGTTCATTTATAATAGTGAGTTCCACAGTTGTGTGTTGAATAAGAAGATCAACACAAACACATTAACAGCTTTTTCCAATGAAATAGCAAATTTTGAATAGAGAATAAATCATTTGTTATTTCACTGAATAAGTCCCTTCAAACCTTTACTATTTTCGACCAAAACAGTTGGCTAAACATACTAAAAACACATTGAAATGGCAACCGTATCTTATAGAAAAGGTTTAAATGCAAAGTGCACTTGATATAAAAGTAGAAAATACCATAGTTAATTTTAAATTTTCTGGACCATCCATCAACTCGTTACTCCACTTCTATAAAAGAATCTGTACAAATTTATTTGTAACACTGACATTAAACTAAGAACTGGAAAAAAAACTTTATTCTTTAAAATGTGCAGAAATATCTGCACAAAATTCCTGTGATGGAACCACCATTTTGTCAGAACTTGTCACCACTGTGAATTCACAAATCATTTGGATTCCTGCTACTTGTATTGCATTCATCGTGACAAGATAGTCAATTATACAGTGGGTATAACTGTCTTCTATATTGGCATTGATAACTCCCAGAAACAGCAACTGCACTCTTAACTAACTGCATCATTTCATCATTTGCAAAAATTAAAATTGCCTTGCATGTAGAACATTGTGGGAAGTAAAGGAAGAAATATTTGTATTATCTATAAGTACGGGTGAGGTGCCTGATGACTGGAGGGTGGCTAATGTCGTACCTTTATTTAAGAAGGGTTGTAAGGAGAAATTGTGGAATGAGAAAACCTGCAAGTCTGACTTCAAGATAACAAAGTGTGAAGCTGGATGAACACAGCAGGCCAAGCAGCATCCCATGAACACAAAAGCTGACGTTTCGGGCCTGGACCCTTCATCAGAAAAGGGGGATGGGGAAAGAGTTCTGAAATAAATAGGGAGAGAGGGGGAGGCGGACTGAAGATGGATAGAGGAGAAGGTAGGTGGAGAGGAGAGTATACGTGGGAAAGTAGGGAGGGGATCGGTCAGTCCGGAAAGTTGTGGGTAGGTTGTTGGAGCTGATTCTAAAAGATAGGATTTATTAGCATTTATCGAGTGAAAAATGGATGAGGAATAGTAAGCACGGTTTTGTGCGAGAAAATAGTTTCTCACAAAATTAATTGAATTTTTGAGCAAGTTACCAAAAAGGTCAATGAGGGCAGAGTATTGACACTGTTTATTTGGACTTCAGCAAAGCTTATGACAAGGTTCCACATGGTTGACTAATTAGTCAAGTTAGGTCACATGGGATTCAGGTTGAGTTTGTCAATTGGATACATAATTGACTTAACGACAGGAGACAGAGTGGCGGTAGAAGGCTGCTTTTCAGGCTGGAGGCCTGTCATCAATGGTGTTCCACAGGGTTCAATTCGGGGTCCTCATATTTTATCTGTCATTTATATAAATGATTTGGATGAGAATATAGAATGCATGGTTAGGAAGTTTGCAGATGACACCAAAATTTATGGCACAGTAGAGTGGAGAAGGTTTTCTAAGATTACAAAGGGATCTTGATCAAATGCGTCAACGGGCTGAAAAATGGCAGATAGAGTTCAATTTGGATAAACGCAAGGCATTGCATTTTGGTACAACAAAGAAGGGCAGGACTTATTACAATTAACGGTAGGACCTTGAGTAATGTTGTAGAACAGAGGGACTGGGGTAATTCTTTGAAATTTGCATCATATCTACACAGGATGATTAAAAAGGTGTTTAGCACTGTTGCCTTCATTGTTCAATCCTTTGAGTGTAGGAGTTGGGAAATCATGTTGAGTTTGTATAGTGCATTGGCAAGGCCTCTTCTCGAGTACTGCGTCGAGTTCTGGTTGCCCAGTTATTGTAAGGATATGATTAAGCTACGGGGGGGGTTCAGAAGAAATTTACCAGAAATTTGCCAGTTATGGAAGATTTGAATTATAAAGATAGATTGGGACTTTTTCCACTGGAGCATAGGAGATTGAGAGGTGACCTTTATAAAATCATGGAGGGGTAATGATAGGGTTAATGGAAGGTGTCCTTTCCCTCAGATAGGAGATTTTGAGACCAAGGGAGCACATTTTTGAGGAGGGGAGAGATTTATAAGTGACACAAGGGGTACTTTTTATTTTTACACAGGTGATTTATGTGTTGAATGAACTTCCTGATGAAGTCATGGATGCGGGAATACAATGTTTAAAAGACGCTTAGGTAAATACATGAATAGGAAAAGATTTGAACAAACATTGGCCAGGAGCAGGCATGTGAGACTAGTTTAGTTTGGGATTATGTACGGAATGGGCTGTTTGGTCTGAAGGGTCTGTTTCCATGCTGTATGACTCTAAGACTCTATGTGGTTCATCTCAAAATGAAGCTCTTATTACCATAAACCACCATGTTAAAATACTCTTTCATTTTTCTTTCATATTGACCTATACACATTGGCCTTATGTGAATTTCAGGACACACCTCAAACTTTTATAAAAACACAAGAGCCAGGAGTAGGCTATCTGGCCCTTCAAGCCAGCTCCACCATTCATAGAATCATGGAATCATAGAATCCCTACAGTGTGGAAACAGACCCTTCGGCCGCACCAGCCCTCAGAGCATCCCACCCAGAACTATTCCCCTATATTCCACCTAATCTACAGATCCCTAAATATTATGCGCAATTTAGTATGACCAATCGCCCCAACCTGCGCATGTTTGGACTGTGGGAGGAAACTAGAAATAAGATCATGCTGACTTTTTTGTGGCGTCAGCTCCACTTACCTACATAACCCTTAATTCCTTTACTATTCAAAAAGTTATCTTAACTTTAAAAACATTCAAAGAGGAAGCCCCAACTACTTCTACAAACTCACAACCCTTTGAGTGAAGAAGTTCTTCCTCATTTTAGTCCTAAATCTAGTCTGCCTAATTTTGAGGCTATGCCCTCTGGTTCTAGTTTCACCCACCAGTGGAAACATCCTCCCTGCTTCTATTTTATCTATTGCCTTCATAATTTTATATGTTTCTATAAGATCACCCCTCATTCTTGTAAATTCCAATGAGTATAATCCCAGTCTGCTCAATCTCTCCTCATAAACCAACCCTCAGCTCCGGAATCAACCGAGTGAACCTCCTCTGCACTCTCCAGTGCCTGTACGTCCTTCCCCAAGTAAGGAGACGAAAACTACACACAATACTCCAGATTGGCCTCATTAGCACCTTTTACAGCTGTAACATACCCTCCTTGCTTTTAAACTCAATACCTCTAGCAATGAAGGTCAAAATTCCATTTTCGTTAATAATCTGTTGCACCAGCAAATCACCCTTCTGCAATTCATGCACAAGGACACCCAAGTCCTCTGCACAGCAGCACACTGTAAATAATCATCCTTTTTACAGATATTCCTATCAAAATGGATGACTTCACATTTATCACCAGTGAATTCCATCTGCCAGACCTTTGCCCATTCACTTAAACTATCTATGCCCTTCTGCAAACTTTTAGAGTCCTCTGCACACTTTGCCCTACACTCATTTTAGTGTCATCGGCTAACTTTGACACACTACACACGGGTCCGCAACTCCAAATTATCTATGTAAATTATAAACAATTGCTGTCCCAGCACTGATCCCTGAAGCACATCACTAGTTACTAACCACCAATCAAAAAAATACTGATTTATCCACACTCTTTGCTTCCTGTTAGTTAACCAATCCTCTATCCATGCCAATACATAGCCTGTAATGCTGTGGACCTTTATCTTATGCAGCAGCCTTTTGTGAGATGACATAGATCGGCTTTCTTATGCACTATAACCTTAGATAGTTCCATGGAAGATACCCAATACCATGTGTGCTGTAGATTTCTGCAATCTTTCTCCATTTATAAAATATTCACTTCCATTCCGCCTGCCAAAGTACGTAACCTCATATATTCTCACATCATATTCTGTTTGCTAAGTTTTTGCCCACTCATTTAACCGGTTTATATCCCTTTGCAGACACATTGTGTCATCCTCATCACATGCCTTCCCACTTATTTTGTATCATCTACAAAACTTGGCTGCAGTAAATTCACTCTCCTTATGAAAAACACGAATACATATTATAAATAATTGTCACCCCAGCACTGATCCCTGTGGCACTCCACCAGTTACAGTTTGCAATCCTGAAAATGCTACCTTTATCCCAAGTCTCTGCCTTTTATTAGTTGGGCAAAGTACTTTTTCAAACAACTTCAAGAAATCCAGATATATTTTCACCCCTGCTTTCCTTTTGTTTCCTTTCTGTTATTTCTTCAAAGAATTCTAATGAACTCATCAGATATGATTTCACCTTCAGAAAGCTGTACTGATTCTGCTTGATTATTTTATGTGCAATACTGGTTATACCTATTAATCAAGAGATTAGAGAAGAATGTAACATGGTTAATACATTAATCATTGGTGGATTTCATTTGCATTTGGACTGAACAGAAATGATGTACAGGATGAATTTCTGAGGTTTGTTATGGATGGTTTCCTCGAGCAGTATGTTGAGGAACTGACTAGAGAACAGACTATTTCAGATCTAGTACCTAGGTCTGGTGCTAATTAATAATTTTGTAAATGAACTATTATAGATGAGTGGCTATGATGTGATTGAAGCTTACACTATGTTTGAAAGCAAGGTAATGTAATTTGAAACCAGTTAAATTTGAATATAGGAAATTATGAGGGCAAGTGGATCAAATTGGCTGAAGTGGATTGTGAAAAATATTGTAAAATACAAGTCTATATCTAGGTAATGAGTAATCTTTAAATAATTGTATGCATTTATTTATAGCAACTACACATTTTTTAAAGATATAATGACCCTCAAAATGTCAAAGGAATTTAGGGAGTGTTTGAGATTAAAATTATAAGAAAAGGCCTATAAGGTTTCGCAAAATAGTAGCACACATAAGGAGTGGGAGGATTTTTGAATACAGCAATAGAGAAACAAGAAATGAGAATGGAATATAAATGTAAACTAGCAAACTTAAGAATGGACTGTAATATCTTTTACAGTTATGTGAAAAGGAAACTTTTAAGTAAGACAAATATGGGTCCATTAGAGGCAGAGTCAGGGGAGCATTTACAATGGGGAACAGAGAAATGGCAGAGAGGCTTAATTATTACTTCGTTTTTGCCTTCACTGAACAAATTACAATAATTTCCCAGGCTTAGAGAATGAAGGGATGACAAAGAATGAGGAATAGAAGAAAATTAGTTTTAATAAGAAGGATGTTGGAAAATTTAATAGGACTGAAGTTTGATAAGTCAGCGATTTGCATGTGGAGATCAAATATAATATTTCCAGGTTTGTCGATAAAACAAAGTCACTTCACCAACATCTTCCACCCCAACCTCAAGTTCACCTGGACCATCTCCAACACATCCCTCACCTTCCTGGACCTCTCTGTTTCAATCTCAGGCAACCACCTAGAAACCGATGTCCATTTCAAGCCGACCGACTCACACAGCTACCTAGAATACACCTCCTCCCACCCACCTTCCTGCAAAAAATCCATTCCCTATTCCCAATTCCTTCGCCTCTGCCGCCTCTGCTCTGAGAATGAGGCATTCCACTCCCATACATCCCAGATGCCCTCATTCTTCAAGGACTGCAACTTCCACCACCCCCCCACCGCCGCAGTGGTCAAGAACACCCTCAACCGTGTCTCCCGCATTTCCCGCAACTCATCCCTCACATCCCGCCCCCACAATAACTGCCGAAAGAGGATCCCCCTAGTCCTAACATATCACCCCACCAACCTCCAGATACAACGCTTCATCCTCCGACACTTCCGCCATCTACAATTCGACCCCACCACCAAAGACATTTTTCCATCCCCACCCTTGTCTGCCTTCCGGAGAGACCACTCTCTCCGGGACTCCTTTGTCCGCTCCACACTCCCCTCCAAAACCACCACACCCGGCACCTTCCCCTGCAACCGCAGGAAGTGCTACACTTGCCCCCACACCTCATCCCTCATCCCCATCCCAGGCCCCAAGTGACTTTCCATATCCAGATGTTCACCTGCACATCTGCCAATGTGGTATACCACATCTGCTGTACCTGTTGTGGCTTCCTCTACATTGGGGGAAAAAAAGCGGAGGCTTGGGGGACCACTTTGCAGAACCGCCAAGCTCGGTTCGTAATAAACAACTGCACCTCCCAGTCGCAAACCATTTCAACTCCCCCTCCCATTCCTTAGACGACATGTCCATCCTGGGCCTCTTGCAGTGCCAAAGTGGTGCCACCCGAAGGTTGCAGAAACAGCAACTCATATTCCGCTTAGGAACCCTGCAGTCCAATGGTATCAACGTGGATTTCACAAGCTTCAAAATCTCCCCTTCCCCCACTGCATCCCAAAATCAGCCCAGCTTGTCCCCGCCTCCCTAACCTGTTCTTCCTCTCACCTATCCCCTCCTCCCACCTCAAGCCGCACTTCCATTTCTTACCTACTAACCTCATCCTGCCCCCTTGACCTGTCTGTCCTCCAGTACTGACCTATCCTCTCCCTATCTCCCCACCTATACTCTCCTCTCCACCTATCTTCTCCCCTATCCATCTTCGGTCCGTCTCCCCTTCTCTCCCTATTTATTTCAGAACCCTCTCCCCATCCCCCTTTTCTAATGAAGGATCTAGGCCCGAAATATCAGCTTTTGTGTTCATGGAACGCTGCTTGGCCTGCTGTGTTCATCCAGTTTCACACTTTGTTACCCTAAATAGGACCTGTTTTGTGTGGAAGATGCAAAAGGGCTTTAAGAGGACTTGGAAGACAGTGAGTGGATAAGAACATGTCAGATGAAATATAATATGGAATGAAGAGTGTTATCCACTTTGTTAGGATGGTCACATGTGCAGAGGATTTCTTAAATAGTATGAGAGTACATTGATTTCTAAATACCATTGACCTAAACAGTTATGGAAAATAAAACCCGAAAGAATTGCAGATGCTAGAAATCAGAAACAAAAACAAAAATTGCTGGAAAAGCTCAGCAGGTCTGGCAGCATCTGTGGAGAGAAATCAGAGTTAACGTTTCGGGTCCAGTGACCGTTCCTCAGAACTATTGGTAGCTAGGAAAATGTTGGTTTCAATGCAGAAGATAGGGTAGGAGGGGGGAGTAAGTGGTAAATGGCGTGTGAAGATTGAGCCCAAAGAGACAGAAGAAGAGTTGGACAGACAAAGGAGTGGATAGCAACCAGCCTGGGAGAATAAATAGCTACCAATGGGAACAATTACTGACTAACAATGGATTATGTATAGCAGCAGATGTTGTGATTATAAGTCCTTGTGTGTCGGGGTTGGGATAAGGACATGGGAGAAGGTGCCTCAAGCCTAACAACACTGAATGCAATATTGAATCCAGAAGAACAGGTATGGAGATAGGTTGGAAAAAAGGCACTGAAGTAAATGATCAGCCAAGATCTTATTGAATGTTGGAGCAGGATAGATGGGCTGAATGGCCTACACCTACTCCTTTATTCCTATCCTGAAAGTACTGACCTGAAGGACAAGCTATGTACATTGACTGGCCTCTAGTGCTCTTTATAAAAACCTAAAGCACTGTGGATGCTGTAAATGAGGAACAAAAACAAAGTTACTGGAAAAGCTCAGTCAGTCTGGCAGCATCGGTGAAGGAGAAAACGGAGTTAATGTTTCAGGTCCGGTGGCCCTTCCTCAGAACACTCTAGTGTTCATTCAGCGTGAGACTTTTGCAAAACAATGGAGACTGTCATATCTAAAGTAAATGTCAAAACTCCTCAAATGGCATTACAAGTAAATTCTAAATCAGATTTTAATTCTAGTAAAAACACAAAGCGCTGAAGAAACTTAACATACTTGAATGTTAACCCTATTTCTGTTCCGAGTCCAATCAGACACTCCTTATTGTCACCAGATGCAATAATAGCAACACGATCTTACTTAAAGCATACTGATTGGTAGCAAATACCACTGATGATTGTTGCCTTGACATTAGAGGGAGAAAAAACAAGTTACATAAAAATTTGTTAATGAGTGAATTATGTCCAAAGAGAAATATTCTTTCCCTCCCACAGCTGATATTGAATAATTGAAGTGTTTTGAGCACAGCCTTTCATAGGCCAAAGAAAGAAGGACACTTCAAGGTGCAGACTTTTGGAGAAATCATTTGAACTACAAATTTACTATCCAAGTGAATTACCATCAAAGCAATGTTTTGCTGCAGAACACAGCAAACACACAGCTTCATCCAGGTGTTAAATTACCCACACTGAAATCAGGCAAGAAATGCAAGGCCGCCAACAGCTGGTAGGCAAAAATGCTTCACTTCTCAAGCAAATTTTAAAAGTTTTTAAAACTTTTCCAGTGTTCTGAAATAACCTTCATGTCTTGTGATAATAAGAAAACCTGATTGTTATTTGGATCAAAAAAAACCATAGTATAGGCAAACACACACCACAATGTTTCTGAAAAGTGTGGGGAAAACGGATGTACTTAACCTATAAGCCATCAGATTTCAAATCTGGATGTTCTGCCAGGCAATAAACTTGTTTGTTTTTTTGTGTTTCTTAAGTAATCATAAGGAGTAGTTCATTATGCATTGGAATGAAAACGAGGTTATAGCCTGAAACATTTGCATGGTATGTCACCAGCAATTAAGTATTTTTTGTGAACAGCAAGTGAATTCAAAGATAGTTGTTACAATCTGGTTGCCATTTAGTCTTTTTCTTTCCTTTCTGCTGTGTGGGCTCAACATATTGGCATCAGCTTTGCCGAATGCTTAGAAGCGCTTAGTTACGGAAATGAAATTCTGCCCTCTCAACTCCAAATTGACTCGAGTTTTTAAAAATGTTAATTGCCAAGCAAATCACCTTTTCTATTTCAGCTAACAGTGAAACACAATCTTGGGACAATCAGCTGTTATTCGTCGATTCTCAGGACTTTTTCAGCATTGTCTCAGTTGCCTAAAAAAAAGGCCTTGATGTTTACAAAAGTAAAATACTGGAAATGCTAAAAACCTGAAGGGTAAATTAATAAATAATGTTCAGAATGCTGAGCACAACAGGTGGAGAGAGAAACCAGATAAAGTTACATGAACGATGGAACAGGATGGACAGGATGGACAGGATGGTGGAATGGGTGGACACAGATGAAATTTAATGCAGAGAATGTGAAGAGAAACATTTTGGGAGGAGAGGTGGCATATAGGAAATTGTTGCAGGAAGAGACGTAGAGCTGTAGATGCACTAAATTTTGAAGGTGTCAGGACAGGTTCAGAACACAAGTGCCAGTAAGTTATAATACACTAGCTCAGAATCAGCTGGAGGAATTACTCCAGCTATATGCATAATACTTTAGGAAAGATGAAAAGGCATTAGAAAGAGTGCAGAAATAATTTACAAGAATGGTTTCAGTGCGATGATATTATGGCTCGAAGGGGTGTATTTTGTCCTGGTTTCTTTTAAAATGAAAGAAAGGTTGAGGCAGAGGTAAGAAGCAGTCTCTTCATAGCCATTAAAGTAAACAGCTTATGTGGCCTGGGGTTATTTTTAAAATTTAGAACGACAGAAGCATGGTGAATGGGAGGTATCATGGGGCCCACAGAACCAGCATTTTTAGGTTTAGCTTTCAACAGTTGCTGGAGTCTTGAAGCTGGGGGTGTAAGCTCTTTTTCCTCTCTCTGCTTCAGCTAAAAGCTGGGGTTCTCTTCCTGCTGCTAGAATTGCATGTGATGCAATCTATTTACTGAATTTGTCTTTGCCAAGGCTATGTTTCTGTAATGTTACTTCGTTGGAGCAGTTAATGAGTAGTAGCTAGAATATCTATTATTTTGTAAAGCATTTTGATCGTTACAGTTAAGCCATTTTAAAAATAAAAATTCTGTATTTTAATCATAGTATGAAAATTATGTATGTTTTGGTTAACGTTGAGGAGTTTTACCAAATCGAATTGCACATCAAATGCAATGCCTTATGCTTAACTTTAAAATAAGAAAAGGTTTGGATCTAGTTTATCTTAATATACTTTGTGGGGGCTTGGTCTGGTCCATAACATTAGGGAACAAGGCACTTCAGTTACACAGATAAACTGGAAAAGTCAAAGCTATTTGCCTTAGAGATGTGAAAGATTAAGAAGAACTGTGATAAAGTTGTTCAAAATTGTGATGGGTCTGAACAGAGTAGGTAAGAAAAGACTATTCAATTGCGAAAATGGCAAAAAGAGCCAGAGGTGACATGGGTCATGTGAGTAGTATATACTAAAGTTTACCCAACATATTGTCATCATCTGAAATCCACTGTACAAGAGTGTGGTGAAGAAAACACTCGCAGAGTTGTGAGGAAATGATGAGGCAATAGATTAGCTGAGGTGGACACCCTGGTTCACATGGCTCCTCTGCAGAATTACAAAACAGTTGTAGCGCAATGATTCATTCTATAATTTTGTACTTTGGTCGTATTCATCACAAGTTTAGCCTCAGTGAAAATCTAAAATGTACCGTAATGACTTAGATCAGTTAACAAGGGGAAACATTCGAAAGTACTTCAACGCAGTGTCATTAAACAAAATTTGATACTAAGACACAAATTAGAACCATGGGCCAAAGATTTGATCAGTGGATTTTCAGTAATATCCTAAAAAAGAGGTGCGAGGTTAGGATGTCAGGACCAATCATTCTTGGATAGTACTTTCTTTCCAGGGGAAAGTACCTATCTGCTCAACATTTGTTTGGCTTTTTTCCAACACTGACAGCCCAAATCAGAAACTCAGCATTATGAGGAAGATGACCAAATATTGCATCCATGAGGAAGATGACCAAATATTGCATCCATGAGGAAGATGACCAAATATTGCATCCATCAGTGCCAAGGAACCCAACTGGTTACTGCTCCAATGCATTGAACCTCTTCACTGTAAAACTATTGTTTAAAATTAACAGTATTTTAGGAATTTATTCATTCAAGTATCACACTAAGTCTTAAAACACAAAACATTTTGAGAGGAAGTTTTCCCTGTTTTAAGTTCTGAAGTAAAACTCAAATCTTATTTGCTACACTATGATGAAACTGGCATTTTCGTTGACATAACAAGGTGCAGTGCTTGATGAACACAGCAGGCCAAGCAGCCTCAGAGGAGCAGTAAAGCTGACGTTTCGGGTCTAGATCCTTCTTCAGAAATGAGGGAGAAGAAGGGGATTCTGAAATAAATGGAGAGGTAAAATGGGGGGAGGCGGGTGGAAGATGGATAAAGGAGCAGATAGGTGGAGAGGAGACAGACAGGTCAAGGAGGTGGAAGGGGGATGGGTCTGGGTGGGATGCTCTGAAGTTCGGTGTGGACTTGTTGGGCCAAAGGGCCTGTTTCCACACTGTAGGGATTCTATGATCGATATACATTGTTAAACCATGACTTCCACATCACAAGTCTCAAATTTTCTATCAATTACAGCATAAACATAAATGCAGTAGAAACATAGATGCCATGCAATCATATCTGCACATATCCTCAGAATTATTAAAGCACATCTACAAGCCAGATGTCCATTCACAATCCCCAAGAAGGAGTTCAACATAGCATTATACAAACATATAAATTAGGGACAGATGTAGGCCATATGGCTTCTCAAAGCCGCATTCAACTAGATCATAGTCGATCAAATGATGAAGAAGGCATATTTTGCTGGAGTATTTCGGATTCACTCATCAGGACAAATATAAGCATTTTAACAGGACCACTCTTATACGACAGGAAAAGGGGATGCTGATTGATTGCCAAGTTGACAATGGCATGGTGGCTCAGCGATTAGCACTACTGCCTCACAGCACAATGTAACCCAGGTTTGATTCTACCCTGGGCAACTGTGTGTGGAATTTGCACGTTCTCTCTGCGTCTGCTTGGGTTTCACTAGGTGCTCCAGTTTCCTCCCACAATTCAGAAATATGCAGATTATGTGAACTGGCCATGACAAATTGCCTATAATTTCTAAGGATGTTCAGGCTAGGTGGGTTAGCCATGGGGAATGTAGAGTTACAGAGATGAGGTGGGTCTGGTTGAGACGCTCCTGTGCAGGTTGGTGTTGACTCAATGGGCCAAATGACCTGCTTCCACACCATAGGGATTCTATGATTGGCCAAAGTTTTGCCATTTAGAAAACAGTGGAAAACTGCAGGATTCTCAAACGCCTAGGTGATTCAAAAAAAATGTCTATTACTTCATGAACATATTCATTTTGTTTGTAGAGAAGAAGCATCTGCATATAAATGCATACCACTCCTAGCAAGCTCAAATAATTATCTTGAATTTGTTGTTCATTTAGAGCTCACCACAAGATTGTTCAGCAAATGTTGCCTAACATGGAATCACATTTAATGGTAAATTTTACAGTACCATCATGATGTCAGGCATGTAATGCGTACATCCTAATGACTGGCTGATTGAATTAAACTGCATGTTCCTTCAGTCCTTAATAATGGGCATATGCAAAATGTACCCAACTGACACATGCATTCACAAAACAAATGTCTGGTGCTGCATGTAATCCCTCAATTGGGTGATATTAATGTTATCTTCAAAATGAATCTAATATTAAAGATGACCTGATCATCATAATTACTAAATTTACACCTTACACCATCTATTGAGCATACTAATCTCAACTGAGTGTACAATTAAATATTGATGTTAAATCTTAACTTTATTGCAGAGCTCACAAGAGAATGAAATTAATTTCTAATAAAAAGCAAACTAAATTAAGGATAAAGCTACACCATTGGAAAAAGCAGAGAATACACAGATCATTGGTTTCACAGCTTGTAATATGGCCTGATTTAACTTAAATATACTGTATTCATTATTTTTAATCTGAACTCTATCCAGTGATCAATATAGAGAAACAAAAAGTATTCTAGATGCTAGAAATTTGAAGTAAAAAAATCAGAAACTGTTGGAAATATTCTGGTCAGGCAGCACCCATGGAGACAGAAATAGTTACCATTTCAGATTGATTACCTTTGATTAGAATTGACAGGATGCCAACAAACTGAAATACTTACTCTGTTTTTCTCTCTCCATAAGAGCTACCTGAATTGACAATCTTTCATTTTCAAATAAAATGAAATCAATTCTACCATTAGAATAAATGGATAATAAGAAATAATCTTTCTGTAAGCTATATTCTGCCATGGACAGTTAATTTTTAAAAGCAAGAAAACTTACTTTCATCTAATGGATTTAAACAACAACTGAAGACATTACTAATCTGTAATTTGATTCATGGAATTAGCTAGTTTTACATGAAAATTAATTTACATGACTTAATTTTCCTCAGAATGTATCCACACATTAAAAACTTTTAAAATCTAAAAGCATGTTCATAGTTGACAATGCGTGGCAAAATAGGCAATTCTTTGATTTGACTGTTAATAGCCTATTTCATTAATATAAAATATTTTAAAGTATGAATCCTGCCTTTGAGTTTGAGAATTCCCAAAAGCGGAGATCTATTTTTATTCTCAGCCATCTGCAGTTAAACTACATCTTCCTGTACAATACCTGGTCCAGGCACAGCATGGTTGAACGCAACTGCCTATTTCGAATGTGTTCCTTTAAATTGTTCTGTTTCACTATACTTTAAATATATTTCAAGTACAATTGTTTTAAAATAAAGAATAAGTGCAGGATGCAGTTTCATTAATATTGACAGTGAAGAAATTGGCTCCAGCTCATTTAAACATTACTTTAAATCTGTACAATTTTTCCCGTGCAATACGAGATTTATAAAACCCGCTCCTGTTACACTATTTAAGTTTAGACTGACAAAACACAACATAACCTCGGTGGTTGAGGGCTCTTTGCAGTGTTTTCGAATAACACAATTGCTGTCGACAACAGTCGCTGTTTTGCTCGCTGAGGGCCATCATGGCTGTTTGAAAGCCTGACATTACACCTGTACTGGAGGACAGTCCAGGTGAGTCTCTCAGCACCGGGCTGCAAAGCAGCAAGCAGCCTCACTGCGCTTCAAGTTGCACTCACTTACCCAGATTATCAAACTGTCGCACAGGTCTGATTTATTCACTTCCATCAGCCCTCAGTTCATTAGTTTTAAAACACACACACACACACACACACACACACAACTTATTTTAACCTGAATCTTCGCTCTTCCGTCTGAGTCAAAGGGAAATTATGCCACAGATCGACAGCCCAATGGCCACTGAAAGCAACGACAGCTGGATAACCATTCGTCGACGTAGGGTGACCGACATTTGCACTGTCCATTCAGGACCCGTGTGTTATTCCAGCCCCGCCCCTAAACCTGAAACGAAGCGTCTCTCACGTCCAGCCAGGTAAACACTGCCAGAGTTTCAGGTAATCCTGCTTTCAGAAGCGTCCAGTGTGCAAACTGGAGTTAAACAAAAAAAAACAAAAATAAGTACAAGGTATGCAGGATATGCAACCTCAATGTTTTTAAAAATTCCACTCGTTTTATATCTATTCCAAAATGGCATTTTGGCATTTAAGATGTTTTTAAATTTAACAAAACTAAGGCTTTTCACTTACTTATGCTGTAAATGTAACATCGCAAAATATTTTAATAGTATATACTACACGGCCATAACAGGCGTATTAAGATTTTAATCTGCCGTCAGGGGATTGGCTGATGAAACATGAACTGCTTTTGTATTTGATTGACTAACCAACTAACCAATCCTTGGAAGGTGATAATGGGAACTGCTGTTGCTGGAGAATCCAAGATAACAAAGTGTGGAGCTGGATGAACACAGCAGGCCAAGCAGCATTTCAGGAGCACAAAGGCTGACGTTTCGGGCCTAGACCCTTCATCTGATGCTCTGATGAAGGGTCTAGGCCCGAAACATCAGCTTTTGTGATCCTGAGATGCTGCTTGGCCTGCTGTGTTCATCCAGCTCCACACTTTGTAATCCTTGGAAGTGGAGAACCAGCCTATAAATAGCAGCAGACAGAGTATCGTTAGTGTATTATAACACAGTGGAGAGCTGGAGGAAGACAGGAGGCCAGCAGCAACAGAGTAGGAAAGCTGACGTTTCGGGTCGGGACCCCTCTTCAGAGAAGATTTTCCTCCAGCTCCGCACTATGCTATCTTTGACTCCAGCATCGGCAGTTCTTACTATCCTTACTCTGCCCTGGCTGAGTGGGATTTTTCAGTTTTCCCAGTAGAATGTTTCCCCAGCAATTACACTTCAATGTCCAGAGAGGGCAAATTGCTGCCATCATTGTTAATAACATAGAATGTTTCAAATACGTAGCAGGTCAGACAGTAGCAGGAGAGAGAATCAAGAGTTAATGGGGAAGATCTGGACGCACTCGGAAGCTATCCAAGATAACAAAATGTGAAGCTGGATGAACACAGCAGGCCAAGCAGCATCTCAGGACCACAGCTCCTGAGATGCTGCTTGGCCTGCTGGTGTTCATCCAGCTTCACACTTTGTTATCTTGGATTCTTCAGCATCTGCAGTTCCCATTATCTCGGAAGCTATCCATACGTCCATAACTAAATTAAGGCCCAAAGTTCTGAACAATGACATTTCCTCAGAACTAAAAAGAGATACAGATGTAAAATGTTTTAATTAAGGACTTTTCTATTTTTTTCCTAAGCATTCAATGCTATTCAGAAGAGGTTTGTACCCACGAGATGGAAAAGTTTCACCTCACAAAAGAAAGCAGCCAAGAACATCTGAGGAGGTTAAGAGACAGCATAACATTCAACGAACGGGCTTGTAAAACCACAAAGAACTGTACAGATTCTAAAGACTGGCATCTCCAATGTTGGTGGGTCCAGTGCTGGTAGCATAGCAGTGGTGGGGTTTCATCTACACTGATGGCAGTGTCAGCGAGGTGGGCCCAGTGGCAACAGATGGCACCTGAAGTGAGACAATTCTGACGTTGGTGGGTCTGGAAAGACAGCTGGATGACAGCGGTGGACTGAAGCCTTGAAGTTACAGCAGATGAAGACCAAAGATGGACTCTCTTTCAGTTATACATTTTTTTCTATTTTTAAATTGTTTTAAGTTATTCAGAGTGGCGCTGAAGCTTCTCACTATATTTTCTCTTAAATACAAGTGAGGATAAATCATTCAATCAATCAGTCAAGATCCCACAGAATAGAACAAATAGAAAAACCAATACAAAGATCCACAATAATAAGATAACAAAGTGTGAAGCTGGATGAACACAGCAGGCCAAGCAGCATCCCAGGAGCAAAAAGCTGATGTTTCGGGCCTAGACCCTTCATCAGAGAGGGGGATGGGGAGAGGGAACTGGAATAAATAGGGAGAGAGGGGGAGCCGGACCGAAGATGGAGAGAAAAGAAGATAGGTAGAGAGGAGAGTATAGGTGAGGAGGTAGGGAGGGTATAGGTCAGTCCAGGGAAGACGGACAGGTCAAGGAGGCGGGATGAGGTGGTAGGTAGGAAATGGAGGTGTGGCTTGAGGTGGGAGGAAGGGATGGGTGAGTGGAAGAACAGGTTAGGGAAGCGAAGACAGGCTGGGCTGGTTTTGGGATGCAGTGGGGGGAGGGAAAGAACTGGGCTGGTTTTGGGATGCGGTAGGGGAAGTGGAGATTTTGAAGCTTGTGAAGCCCACATTGATACCATTGGGCTGCAGGGTTCCCAAGCGGAAAATGAGTTGCTGTTCTTGCAACCTTCAGGTGGCATCATTGTGGCATTGCAGAAGGCCCATGATGGATATGTCATCTGAGGAATGGGAGGGGGAGTTAAAATGGTTCGCAACTGGGAGGTGCAGTTGTTTGTTGCGAACCGAGCAGAGGTGTTCTGCAAAGCGGTCCCTAAGCCTCCGCTTGGTTTCCCCAATGTAGAGGAAGCCACACCGGGTACAATGGATACAATATACCACATTGGCAGATGTGCAGGTGAACATCTGCTTGATATGGAAAATCATCTTGGGGCCTGGGATAGGGATGAGGGAGGAGGTGTGGGGGCAAGTGTAGCACTTCCTGTGGTTGCAGGGGAAGATTTCGGGTGTGGTGGGGTTGGAGGGTAGTGTGGAGCCGACAAGGGAGTCGCGGAGACAGTGGTCTCTCCGGAAGGCAGACAAGGGTGGGGATGGAAAAATGGCTTGGGTGGTGGGGTCGGATTGTAGATGGCGGAAGTGTCGGAGGATTGATGATGCGTTGTATCCGGAGGTTGGTGGGGTGGTGTGTGAGAACGAGGGGGATCCTCTCAGGGCGGTTGTGGCAGGGGCAGGGTGTGAGGGATGTGTAGCGGGAAATGCGGGAGACGCAGTCAAAGGCGTTCTTGACCACTGAAGGGGAAAGTTGCGGTCCTGGAAGAACGTGGACATCTGGGATGTGTGGGAGTGGAATGCCTCATTCTCAGAGCAGTTGTGGCGGAGGCAAAGGAATTGAGAATAGGGGATGGAATTTTTGCAGGAGGGTGGGTGGGAGGAGGTGTATTCTAGGTAGCTGTGGGACTAAGTGGGCTTGAAATGAACATCAGTTTCTAGCTGGTTACCTGAGATGGAGACCGAGAGGTCCAGGAAGGTGAGGTATGTGTAGGAGATGGCCCAGGTGAACTTGAGGTTGGGGTGGAAGGTGTTGGTGAAGAGG
Organism: Stegostoma tigrinum; assembly: GCF_030684315.1. NCBI lineage: Eukaryota > Metazoa > Chordata > Chondrichthyes > Orectolobiformes > Stegostomatidae > Stegostoma > Stegostoma tigrinum. Next base: position 57,196,048 of record NC_081361.1, on the reverse strand, counting down.
ATGAACTGTTTGAGCTCCTCTGGGGAGCAAGAGGCGGCGCCGATACAGTCATCAATGTAACAGAGGAAGAGGTGGGGTTTGGGGCCTGTTTAGGTGCGGAAGAGGGACTATTCCACGTAACCTACAAAGAGGCAGGCATAGCTTGGGCCCATGCGGGTACCCATGGCCACCCCCTTTGTCTGTAGGAAGTGGGAGGAATCGAAAGAGAAGTTGTTGAGGGTGAGGACGAGGTAACAAAGACTATTACATTCCATGACCTTACCTCGGTATTACTACCCTCTTCATACTCAAGATAAGAGTACAAAGACCTGTGCCTAAAACGAGTGAAACTCCACACAGTATTGCGGGAGTGTTACACTATTCGTGGTGCCGATTTTTGTTTTGGATGAGATGTTAATTAACACTTTTGTGCCCTCTTAGAGTGGATCTGAAAGATTGCATGGTGAAATTTTGATGTACAATAGGACAGTTTTCCTGATGTCCCGACTAATATTAATCCTTGAGATGACATTACAACAGATCACAGTACTGTTGTGGGAGTTTGCTGTGACCAAATTGTCTACTGCATTTCCTATATTACAAAATGACTACACTTCAAAAATACTTCACTCTCTGCATAGCATTTTTAGACATTCAGTAATTGTCAAAGTGGCAATCAAAATGCATGTCTTCTTTCCATATTGTAAAGTGCCTGGTTAGTTTGGAGGAGTTCAACATCAAGATGTCAGTTCCATCTCTGAAAAACTACGTTGTGAAGCAATGACTGATTGTAGGGACATAGTAGGAACTGCAGATGCTGCAGAATCTGAGATAACAAGGTGTGGAACTGGATGAACACAGCAGGCCAAGCAGCATCAGAGGAGCAGGTAAGCTGACGTTTCGGGCCCAAAACGTCTGCCTTCCTGTTCCTCTGATGCTGCTTGACCTGCTGTGTTCATCCAGCTCTACACCTTGTTATCACCGATTGCAGGGAGGTTTGGCAAGTACTTTGTCAACAACACTTATATCTGCAGTTATCAACTGCATAAATACAGGCTTGAGTCCTGGCACATGTGTTATGAAAACTTTGGGACCAAGATTCAAGTACAACCACGGCTGGCTTTAAAAAAATGAACACATGGAAATATGACAGTTTGATTCCAATGTATATAGTTTTTCTATGCTCACAGTGGCATTTGTGGAGTAGCACAACTAAAGCTGATTCACTCTTCAGAGATGCTGACAAATATGCTGTCAATTCTCAGCATTTTGTTTCCCTCCATTCTTGCTGTTCTGTATATACCAAATAAGAAATAATTTGATCCATGCCAGTGATCCCTGGTAGTTTTCCTATAACTGATGGAACACTGATAGTTACCAGGCTATCCTTCTACTTGATTTTAACATGGGTGTCATTTTGGTATCTTCCAGTCCTCTGTAATCATTTATGGAGAAGATTATGGTGAGACCTTCTTCAATGTCAACCTAACTTCTACCAGAAACCTGAAATGAATCTAATCTAGATTTGTGACTTTTTAATTTTCAATTATGCCACCTATTTAGTACCTGTTTTCTATATGTGCAAATATCTTATTCACCACCTCACTCATGCCCTTCACCTCCATAGTTTACAATCATTCATAATTTGTAATTTCAAATTTTATGTCCAACCTTCTACCAATGGTAAAAACCAAAAGAGCTGTAAATCAAGAACAAAAACAGAGTTACTGGAAAAGCTCAGCACATCTGGCAGCATCTATGAAGGACAGGACAGAGTTAACGTTTTGGGTCCGGTAGCCTTTCCTCAGAACGGTTCTGGGTTCAGTATTATTTTAACAGGTAACTTACCTCATTGTAACATCCACCAGCAGCAGTGCTTAACAATACACAAGGAAGATATTAAGAAGTTTAAAACCAAGGAAGATATTTGCGATATCAAATTACAGTTCCATGACCATGAATAGCAATAGAAAATAAAGGAATTCAGGGGCTTGGAATTTATTTTCGTTTATACGATAGCAAGTATTGGGCAGGTTTGTGCGTCACTCAACCACCCATTTACAGCAAACGTGGCTACATGATAATTTAGATTGTTTGCACTGCTTTCACATGATTACCAAAACATCTGTTACTAATGTACAAATTTCCATTCCTCATGCAAAAGATATTTCCTTAATTTAGTCAGTCAAACATTTAGGTACAAACACAGCCCTAGGTCGAATGATTTCCACATAATTAGTATTTTTGCCATTTGACAGTGGCTTTCTTCAAAAGATATTTTGAATTTTTCGACCTATACTAAGCTTCGCCAAAGACATAATCTGAGCGTGCACAAAAGATTTTTGAATATTTCCTCTCCAGTCTGTTTCAAACTGTTGGAACTGGCAGGGCATTCTTAATGATGATGAAGGGAGTAGATGAGATAGACAGGAAGGAACACTTGTCCTTGGCAGAGAAATTAGTGACCAGGGGCAAGCCAATAAACTAAAAGGCAGAAGGTCTAGAAGGATGTAACGGAAAAAAAATCACTAAGAAGGTGGTGGGAATCTGGAACTCCCTATCTGTAAGGGTGGTAGAGAAACCATTATAACATTTAATAAGAATTTAGATATACATTTGTAATGCCAAGGCATCCAAAAGCTATGGGCCAAGTACTGAAAAAAAGAATTAAAATAAATAGGTGTTTTTGACTGGTGCACATTGCAGGGGCTTAAGGGCCTTCTTATGTGCTCTAGACCTTATGAGTCTATAGCTAATACAGTTGGTTCTTCTGTTAACGTGTGTTCCAACAACACAAATTGGCTGTAATGTGGTAGATGAATAGGGAATGCTATTTCTAAACATGAACTTGTGTTGGCTATGACATGATTTCATCAGTGTGCAGAGGAGGACATGTCAACATCGCATGATCATTTCACAGGCTTTGTCGTAAATACATACAATGTTACTGCCGAAAAACTCGCCATGCCATATCACATGATCATCTTGTGGACTTTGTTATGAAGTGCTTTCTCTGTGACAGATACAGTACAACCACCTCCACCATCAAGTCATCATGACATTTTTTCAAGGTAAAGTGTTAAATTTCCTTTTATGTCATTATTAGATATGAATTAAACATTTATTCAAATTGTGCTATCCTTTGCGTTAGACTTGTGAGTGATTTTTTGAGCGATTTGAGTGCTTTTTTTTGGTGGTGTGCCCCAACCCCACTTTTCCCATAGGTCCCGTTATTCTATAGTTAATTTTCTGTAACGCGGTCGCACAGGAACGCAACTATCACGTTATAGCAGAACTGACTATAGTCTCACTGCTGGAAGTGGCCAGAGGCTCTTAGTGCAAAAGATCATGACAAACAGCAGCTTATTTGTTATTCAGCTTTGTCATCACTTAATACTGTCCTTAGTATAATGAAAGAGGAAAGTTCCCATCAGCAAGGCTAGCCCAAAAAACAGTATAATTGAGATGAGGAAATTCCAATAGACACAGAAACAAGATTCACATATCATCTCCTACCAAAAAGAAATGATCTGCTGCTGGTTCTTTCTAATAAATGAAATAGTAAATGTTCCATCAGGGCATTGCTTATTTTCTTAAGAGAGAAGCATCATTGAAATACAGCTAACTCCTGGGATGTATTCACTAGGTGATGGAAGTTTCATGTGGCAAAAAAATGAGGACAATGACAACTTACATCGCCAATAATGGATGATTCACTGTATGGGGCATCAGTTAGCTCAGATGGCTAGACAGCCAGTTTGCAATGCAGACTGATGCCAACAGATGGGTTTATTTCGTCCACTGGCTAAGCTACCATGAGGATTCTTCTTCTCAACCTCTCCCCTTGCCTGAAGTGTGGTGACCCTCAGGTTAAACCACCAACAGTCTTCTTTGTCTAATGAGAAAGCAGCGCTATGGTTTGATAGGACATGGCAACTTTAGCTTTTATTTACCGTATATGTCGTTATAGGTAGGATGCACACTGCATCCACAATTTCCTTAGGTAGTTAAAGGCTATAATTGCTCTATCGCACCCAGATAACTGAACTAGACAAGGACATGTTGTGTCAGAAATATCTACTAATGTTTCTAAGTCTCCGAAGATGTCTGTGCTCCAAAACATTCTCTTCTAAATACTTGACAATATTCACAATCAGATTCAGTGAGAAATTTTTGATATTTAAAAGTTCTCCATTTAGTGAACTTTTTCAAGGCTCAAAAACTCATATACTTTAGGATGATCTGCTGAAAGATAGTTACCTTTCAGTGAGCTGATACTTTCATTGTTTACTTACCTTTCAAAATATATACACAGATACACTAGTGTTTGAATGCATAAATAATGCATAGATGATTAATCCATTGCAAACTTTCATCACATTTCACTATTCTGAATGTGTAACTTCAAAGTAGAGCTTCATAAAGAGAGACAATTGTTTGATCCTTAAATTAGTTTTGCTAATCTTAATTCCTTACAAACATGAGAACTTGATTTTCAATAAACCTCTAATCATAAAAAGTATAATGGCACAAAGCAAAGAGAAGTGTTAATGGATTAAATGGAGAAATAAAAGGTAGGCCTAGAAGATGTGTAAATGGAAATAGCAGAATAATTACCAACAGCTACCATCTAAAATAAAAAAAAGATTAGAGACTCTGGTATGAAATTGAAGTCACTTTTGAGATCAGAATGGCTAATCAAAAGATAAGTAAAGATAAGATAAGGCCATTCAGTCCCTTGAGCCTGTTCCACTATTCAACAGGATCATGACTGATCTGTGGCTTAACTCCAATATCTGCTTTTGACCCAGGTCGCTTAATACCTTTGCTGAGCAATAAAGTCGGTATTTGGTTTTTGTGTCAGTAATGTGGGGGCCTGCTATGTGTCCGAAGTTAAAGAGTACTTGTAAGTATTTCTGCAGCCATGGTGATTTCCATAAAGGAAAACTGAGGCTTAGCTTTAGAATAAAGAGTTCTTTTTAAGCTTATAGAATCATAGAATTTTACAGTAGAGACCATTTGACCCATCCTGTTTGTCCCAGTTCCTGACAGAGCAACCTAGCTAGTCCCAGTCTCCGGCCCTATCTCTGTAGCTCTCTGACTTTATCCCTTTCAAATACATATCCAGCTCTCTTTTGAAACCTCCGTTGGAATCTGCCCTTATCACTTTCCCACGCAGCACTTTCCACATAAGACCATAAGACATAGGCGTGGAAGTAAGGCCATTTGGCCCATCGCATCCACTCTGCCATTTAATCATGGCTGATGGGCATTTCAACTCCACTTACCCGCACTCTCCCCGTAGCCCTTAATTCCTTGCGAGATCAAGAATTTATCAATCTCTGCCTTGAAGACATTTAACGTCCCGGCCTCCACTGCGTTCCATGGCAATGAATTCCACAGGCCCACCACTCTCTGGCTGAAGAAATGTCTCCTCATTTCCATTCTAAAATTGACCCCCTCTAATTCTAAGGCAGTGTCCCCGGGTCCGAGTCGCCCGCCTAACGGAAACAACTTCCCAGCGTCCACCCTTTCTAAGCCATGCATTATGTTGTATGTGTCTATTAGATCTCCTCTCAACCTTATAAACTCTAATAAATACAATCCCAGGATCCTCAGCCATTCGTCATATGTTAGGCCTGCCATTCCAGGGATCATCCATTGAATCTCCACCGGACACGCTCCAGCGCCACTATGTCCTTCCTGAGGTGTGGGGCCCAAAATTGGACACAGTATTCTAAATGGGGCCTAACTGGTGCTTTATAAAGTCTCAGAAGCACATCGCTGCTTTTATATTCCAACCCTAACATGCTAACAACTCTCTGAGTAAAGAAATTTCTCCTCTACTCACAGGAAATATCCATATCTTGGAGAAATATTTAATATTTAGCTTGATTTTAAGTTGTGCCACGTCATGCAAAGTCCTTTGATAAAGATGCAAGCACAGACTGCTACTCTTGGAAAGGGAAGGATACAGTGAAACTAGATGACCTTTGAGCAAAGAGTTGGTGATAGTCCCAGACCAGAACATTGGGATAAACCCCTTAAAGCTGAGTTTGTTTAAGCCCAGATGTATAATAGCTTCAAGGAGAAGTAATAGAACATAGAACATAGAACATGGAACATTGAACATTACAGCACAGTACAGTCCCTTCAGCCCTCGATGTTGTGCCGACCTGTCATACCGATCTCAAGCCCATCTAACCTACACTATTCCATGTACGTCCATATGCTTATCCAATGACGACTTAAATGTACCTAAAGTTGACGAATCTACTACCAGTGCAGGCAAAGCGTTCCATTCCCTTACTACTCTCTGAGTGAAGAAACTACCTCTGACATCTGTCCAATATCTTTCACCCCTCAATTTAAAGCTATGCCCCCTCGTGCTCGCTGTCACCATCCTAGGAAAAAGGCTCTCCCTATCCACCCTATCTAACCCTCTGATTATTTTATATGTTTCAATTAAGTCACCTCTCAACCTTGTTCTCTCTAATGAAAACAGCCTCAAGTCCCTCAGCCTTTTCTCGTAAGACCTTCCCTCCATACCAGGCAACATCCTAGTAAATCTCCTCTGCACCCTTTCCAAAGCTTCCACATCCTTCTTATAATGCGGTGACCAGAACTGTACACAATACTCCAAGTGCGGCCGCACCAGAGTTTTGTACAGCTTCACCATAATCTCTTGGATCCGGAACTCGATTCCTCTATTAATAAAAGCTAAAACACTGTATGCCTTCTTAACAGCCCTGTCAACCTGGGAGGCAACTTTCAAGGATCTGTGTACATGGACACCGAGATCTCTCTGCTCATCTACACTACTAAGAATCTTACCATTAGCCCTGTACTCTGCCTTCTGGTTACTCCTACCAAAGTGCATCACCTCACACTTGTCTGCATTAAACTCCATTTGCCACCTCTCAGCCCAGCTCTGCAGCTTATCTATGTCTCTCTGCAACCTACAGCATCCTTCATCACTATCCACAACTCCACCGACCTTAGTGTCGCCTGCAAATTTACTAACTCATCCTTCTACACCCTCATCCAGGTCATTTATAAAAATGACAAACAGCAGTGGACCCAACACTGACCCTTGCGGTACACCACTAGTAACTGGTCTCCAGGATGAACATTTCCCATCAACTCCCACCCTCTGTCTTCTTTCAGCAAGCCAATTACCGATCCAAACTGCTATATCTCCCACAATTCCATTCCTCCGGATTTTGTACAACAGCCTATTGTGGGGAACCTTATCGAATGCCTTGCTGAAATCCATATACACCACATCAACCGGTTTACTCTCATCTACCTGTTTGGTCACCTTCTCAAAGAACTCAATAAGGTTTGTGAGGCACAACCTTCCCTTCACAAAACTGTGCTGACTATCCCTAATCAATTTATTATTTTCTAGGTGATTATAAATCCTATCCCTTATAACCTTTTCCAACACTTTACCAACAACTGAGGTAAGGCTCACTGGTCTATAATTACCAGGGTTGTCTCTACTCCCTTTCTTGAACAGGGGAACCACATTTGCTATCCTCCAGTCGTCTGGCACTATTCCTGTAGACAATGATGAGTTAAAGATCAATGCCAAAGGCTCAGCAATCTCCTCCCTGGCTTCCCAGTGGACCCAAGGATAAATCCCATCCGGCCCAGGGGACTTATCTATCTTCACCCTCTGAAGGATTTCTAACACCTCTTCCTTGTGAACCTCAATCCCACCTAGTCTAGTAGCTTGTATCTCAGTATTCTCCTCGAAAACATTGTCGTTTTCTAGAGTGAATACTGCCGAAAATACTCATTTAGCACTTCCCCTATCTCATCTGACTCCACACACAACTTACCACTACTATCCTTGATTGGGCCTAATCTTACTTTCGTGATGTGCAGTTCTAGTCCATAAGTGAAATTTATGTACATGTTAGAAACTCAAGTAAAAGCAAAATACTACAGATGCTGGAAATCAAAAACAAGCACAAATGATGTACAAAAGAACTCAGGTCAATTTCAATTCTGAAGAAGTCATACTAATCTTGAAATCTTAATTCTATTTCCCTCTGCATGGTCACTGACACCGACACCCAACTTTATTGTTTAGCAAAGGTAATAAGTGACAACAGACCAAAGGCAGATATACGGAGTTAGGCCACAGATCAGTCATGATCTCATGAATGGTGGAACAGGCTCGAGGGACTGAATGGCCAATTTCTGTTCCTAGGGTCCTTTATATCACAGTACGAAACTGAGTTTTTCCCAGCAGTTTCTGCATTTGTTTTGAAGTGTTAGATGTAGGGATTCTAATGTGGGTACTGCACCATGGTGGGTTCAGGAACTATACAAGAGCTACTGCTTTTCTTTTCATCTGATAAAAGAGAATTTTGGGATTAAATCAATTATTCTTTTACAGTGTTTAAAAAACTTTGAAGTGGTGTTGTAAGTATAATGTTTGTTTACTCTTTTTTAAATAAATGTTTTTGTTGCTCAAGCATAACTTGCAGCATTACATGCTACTGTTTCAGTTAGAGATCACTTTGTTGAACTTAAATATGATTTATGAAGCCACTTCAGACTGGAATCTGACTTGTCCAGTCATAACATTAGTTGGGATAGTAGTAGTACACTATACAAGTAAACTGTTGCTTCATCCAGAAATAATGTCTGGGCGTTTGTCAATGCATAGATGTTGTGTATTTAGGGCTTTCAATAGGAAGACACTATGGGAAGGAGGGGGTAGTTTGCAGTGATTGACGAGTAGAAAATGGGCTTATCAGTGATAGACAAGTTGGTTTTGTGCAGGGAAGGTCATGTCTTACCAACTTAATAGAATTCTTTGAGGATGTGACAAAGTTGCTTGATGAGGGAAAGGCTGTAGGTGTCATATACATGGACTTCAGTAAGGCGTTTGATGAGGTTCCCCTTGGCGGGCCAATAGAGAAAGTGAAGTCACATGGGGTCCAGGGTGTGCTAGCTAGATGGATAAAAAACTGGCTGGGCAACAGGAGACAGAGAGTAGTTGTGGAAGGGGGGTTTCTCAAATTGGAGACCTGTGACCAGTGGTGATCCACAGGGATCTGTGCTGGGACCACTGCTGTTTGTGATATATGTAAATGATTTGGAGGAAGGTATAGGTGGTCTGATTAGCAAGTTTGCAGATGACACTAAGATTGGTGGAGTAGCTGATAGTGAAGGGGACTGTCAGAAATTACAGCAGAATATAGAGATTGGAGAGTTGGGCGGAGAAATAGCAGATGGAGTTCAATCCGGGCAAATGCAAGGTGATGCATTTTGGAAGATCTAATTCAAGAGCTACCTATACAGTAAATGGAAAAGCCCTGGGGAAAACTGATGTACAGAGAGATCTGGGTGTTCAGGTCCATTGTTCCCTGAAGATGGCAACGCAGGACAATAGGGCGGTCAAGAAGGCATACAGCATGCTTTCCTTCATTGGACGGGGTATTGGGTACAAGAGTTGGCAGGTCATGTTAGAGTTGTATAAGACTTTGGTTCGGCCACATTTAGAGTACTGTGTCGACATATTACCAAAAGGATGTGACCAGCGATAATGAGAACTGTAGATGCTGGAGAATCTAAGATAACAAAGTGTGGGGCTGGATGAACACAGCAGGCCAAGCAGTATCTCAGAGGCAGAAAAGCTGACATTTTGGGCCTAGACCCTTCAACAGAAAAGGGGTTGGGGAGAGGATTCTGAACTAAATAGGGAGAGAGGGGGAGGCGGACTGAACACGGATAGAGGAAAAGATAGGTGGAGAGGAGTGTATGTTTGGGGAGGTAGGGAGGGGATAGGTCAGTCCAGGGAGGATGGACAGGTCAAGGGGGTGGGATGAGGTTAGTAGGTAGGAAATGGAGGTGGGGATAGGTGAGAGGAAGAACAGGTTAGTCAGGCTGAGACGAGCTGTGCTGGTTTTGGGATGCATTGGGGGGGAGGGGAGATTTTGAAGCTGGTGAAATCCACATTGAACTGATGTCCACTTCAAGCCCACCGACTCCCACAGCTACCTGGAATACACCTCCTCCAACCCACCTTCCTGCAAAGATTCCATCCCCTGTTCCCAATTCCTTTGCCTCCACCGCATCTGCTCCCAGGATGAGGCATTGTACTCCCGCACATCCCAGATGTCCTCGTTCTTCAAGGGCCGCAACACCTCCCCCGCAGTGGTCGAGAACGCCCTCGACCGTGTCTCCCGCACCTCTTACCTCACACCCCGCCCTCGCAATAACCGCCTCAAAAGAATCCCCCTAGTCCTCACATATCACCCTACCAACCTCCAGATACAATGCATCATCCTCCGACACTTTCGCCATCCATAATCCGACCTCACCACCAAAGACATTTTTCCCACCCCACCCTTGTCTGCCTTCCGGAGAGACCACTCTCTCCGCGACTCCCTTGTCCGCTCCACAATCCCCTCCAACCCCACCACACCCGGCACTTTCCCCTGCAACCGCAGGAAATGCTACACCTGACCCACACCTCCTCCCTCACCCCCATCCCAGGCCCAAGATGACTTTCCACACCATCAGATGTTCACCTGCACATCCGCCAATGTGGTACACTGCATCCGCTGTACACAGTGTGGCCTCCTCTACATTGGGGAAACCAAGCGGAGGCTTGGGGGCCGCTTTGCAGAACTCCTAAGCTCAGTTTGCAGTAAACAACTACACCTCCCAGTCGCGAATCATTTCCACTCCCCCTCCCATTCGTTAGACAAGATGTCCATTCTGGGCCTCCTGCAGTGCCATAATGATGCCACCCAAATGTTGCAAGAACAGCAACTCATATTCCGCTTGGGAACCCTGCAGTCCAATGGTATCAATGTGGATTTCACAAGCTTCAAAATCTCCCCTCCCCCCACTGCATCCCAAAATCAGCCCAGCTTGTCCCAGCCTGACTAAGCTGTTCTTCCTCTAACCTATCCCCTCCTCCCACCTCCATTTCCTACCTACTAACCTCATCCTGCCCCCTTGACCTGTCCATCCTCCCCGGACAGACCTATCTCCTCCCTCCACACCCATAATCTCCTCTTCACCTGTCTTCTCCTCTATCCATCTTCAGTCTGCCTCCCCCTCTCTCCCTATTTATTTCAGAATCCTCTCCCCATCCCCCTTTTCTGATGAAGGGTCTAGGCCCGAAACATCAGCTTTTGTGCTCCTAAGATGCTGCTTGGCCTGCTGTGTTCATCCAGCTCCACACTTTGTTACCAAAAGGATGTGGATGCTTTGGAGAGGGTGCAGAGGAGGTTCACCAGTATGTTGCCTGGTATGGAGGGTGCCAGCTATAAAGAAAGGTTGAGTTGATTAGGATTATTTTCATTAGAAAGATGGAGATTGAGGTCTACAAGATCATGAGGGGTATAGACAAGGTGGATAGCAAGAAGCTTTTTCCCCAGAGTGTGGGTCTCAACTACTAGGTGTGATGAGTTCAAAGTGAGAGGAGGAAAGTTTATGGCAGATATGCATGGAAAGTTCTTTACACAGAGGGTGGTGGGTGCCTGGAACGCGTTGCCAGTGGAGGTGGTAGACGCAGATGCGATAGTGCCTTTTAAGATGTATCTGGACAGGTACCTGGATGGGCAGGGAGCAAAGGGAAACAGACCCTTAGAAAATAGATGACAGATTAGGACAGAGGATCTCGATTGACACAGGCTTCGAGGCCGAAGTGCCTGTTCCTGTGCTGTAATTTTCTTTGTTCTTTGTTCTTAGTCCAGGGATCACAAATTCAACATTTCTCTCAGACTGCTGAAAGGGAAGCTGAAAATGGTTTGATGCAGGCATCACAAATATCAAATGATTATAAACCGAACAGAAACTAGGAGCAATAGTATACTATTTGACCCTCTGAGCTTGCTGTGCCATTCAGTATTACCAAGGTTGATCATCCACCTCAAAGCCATATTTCTGCTTACAGTCCATACTCTAAATTGCCTTTAATATCTAAAAGTTTGTTAATCTTTCTTAATATACTCATTGACCCAGCCTTCTCTGGTAGTGAATTCCATAAATAGACCATCCTTTAAGTGAAGAAATGGTCCCTCACCTCAATCTTAAATGGCCTACCCCATACCCTGAGACTTTGATCAACGGTTCTCGACTCACAAACAAGGGGTAATATTCTCTCTGCATCTACTCTAACCCTGTCAGATCAACTAAATCTACTCTCATTCTAAAATCCAGTGACTACAGACCGAGTCAAACCAATGTCCCCTGACACGCCCGTCCTCCCATCCCCGGTACCAGCCTGGAGAACATCTGTTGCACTCTGTTTATGCCAAGTGTATCCTATCTTAGATAGGGAGACCAAAACAGCAAACAGTACTAAAGGGGCAGTCTTACAAAGGCTCTATATAAACGCAGTCAGACATGCTTATTTGTAAACTCAAATCCTCTTGCAATGAAAGCCTACATACTATGTGGTAGTTAGCAGGATGGAGCAAAGGGCAAACAAAATCTTCCCATAATTCTGGAAGGAAAGAGGTGAAAGTAAGAAATGAGAACTGGAACAATCATGCTAAGCATCCTGTCAACCATGTTGAAGGAACCATTGTTACATTGAAAGCACTGGTATAAAAAATGGTCAAAACAAATATGACAGACGTAGAAACTAGGTGAAGAAATAAAAGCATATATAGGACACTGAGTGCAAGCAATTGCATTCGATGTAGCCACAGGAGTCGGTGGGCTTGTAGTACATATCAATCAACAGGCTAGTATCACAATGGAGATAAAGTGTTTGAAGGACACAAGGGAAGAGTTGGAGGAAATGGGCATGGTGAAGGTGAAAGAAATGCAAAAACAAAGTTGATGGAATTTTCCAGCTTTAGATATTGGCAGGGAACAGAACAAATACAGTCATCAATTTACTAGAAAAGAAAGTGAGGGAGGCAAGACTTGAACAAAGAATATTTCACAGAATGATCGAGGGATTCAGCTACATAATTCTTTGAAGTTTGCATCACATATGGACAGGGTGATTAAGAAGGCATTTAGCATCCTTGCCTTCATTGCTCAGACCTCTTGAGTATAGGAGTTGGGACGTTTTGTTGAAGTTGTACAGGATGTTGGTGAGGCCTCTTCTAGAGTATCGTGTCCAGTTCCAGTCGCCCTGTTATAGCAAGGGATATTATCAAGCTGGAAAGAGTTCAGAAGAGATTTACCAGGATGTTGCTGGGAATGGAAGGCTTTAGTTATAAAGAGAGGTTGGAACGATTTTCACTGGAGCGTAGGAGGTTGAGGGGAGACCTCACAGAGGTTTATAAAATCATGAGTGGTATAGATAAGGTAACTGGCATGTATCTTTTCCCTAAGGTCAGGGATTTCAAGACTCGGGAGCATATTTTTAAGGTGACAGAAGAAAGATTTAAAAAAGACGTGAGGGGCAATTTTTTTTAAACAAATAAACAGAGTGTTTCATGTGTGGAATGAACTTCCAGAGAAAGTGGTGGATGTGGGTACAGTTACAACATTTAAAAGACATTTAGATAAGTACATGTATAAAAAATGTTTGGAGGAAAATGGGCCAAGTGCAGGCAGGGAGGATTAGTTTAGTTTGGGATTATGGTCGGCAAGGCCTGGTTAAAGTGTCTGTTTTGTGTTGTATGATTTGCAATGCTAAATGAAACGTGTATATATTTTTTAAATTCCTATTTAACAGCTGTGTTCATTTGTTTCATGTAAACATATCACATGACACATCACTATCATTTTAATTGAAATGCTTTATTTTGAAGTACAGTAGCCACTCACTATAACTCTAATATATACATAATCTTTACTAATGCTCCAACATAAAGCTCATAAGATGCCTATTTTCCAACCATAGTCCAATCTGTACATAAAAGTTCTACAGATAGAGAGGGGCTACTGTACATTACTTACATTATAAAACAACATTTTTGTAAATATTCTTACAAAGCCAGTTACACATAAGTTTAACAGCATAAACAGACTAAAAGCAATAAGTTCCACTATTACATAGCTTTTTTTGAAAAAGAACCTACAAATTCCAGTGATTTTATTGTGCCTGCATCAGGACGCGGTTTTTCGTAGCGATTCTCGCAGAAGTAGTTTTATCAAGTCCAAAACTACCTTGATGTTCTGAGGACCAAATCCATGTGTGATTAAATTATATGGGTGTTCCTGCCACATAAAACTGTCCATGATTGTGTCAAGATCTTCAATCACCTTTCTGGAGAAAATAAAAGAATTTAGTAAGCCTACGTGAAAACTTTGTAGGTTCTTTCACAGTTGCTACATTGGATGCACTTTTCTAAAACAAAAATCAAATAACAAATCATGTTTCCTGGAATGAGGAATCACAACTCAAAGGAAAGCAATATCCTTACACTATTTCAACTGAGGCAATGATTTACTTGGCATTGGAAAGAAAAGGTAACAATAAAAACTGAGCTTCACATGACAAAGGTAGATTTAATGCTTATGCTCATACGTGGTTAAAAAAAATCAAAACAGAACCGACTGAGAAAACATTTAACCAAACATTTCATTAATTTTACTTTTTCATATGTCTGCCTTCTGCATGCAGTTTTCATGACATATAGCTATTTGTTTATTATTGTTTGTCATTGATAAGTTGATATGTCTAGATTAAGAATCTTAAATGGCGAGGGATAAACAAGTGACTGAGGGAATAATTAAATTGAGAAATATTAGCAATGTTTCACCAAATCAAGTTTGATGGAAAGTTTAAAATGCATATTTGCCTGTAGTCAAGTGCAGGAATTGGGTTCTGATAAAATCAAAATATGCAGTAAGATTTTTTTTGGTAAACCTTTGTACTCAACAAGGTTAGGCATGTTCATACAGCAGAATTAAACATTTGATTTTTGTTTGAGAGAATCATACAGCACAGGAGGAAGCCACTCAGACTACTGTGCCAATGTCACCTCTTAGAAACAGTTATCAAATTAGTTTTACTCCTCTTTCTTTACAGCTCCGGAAACATTTGCTTTTCAAACATATAACCAATTGACAACAACATTGACAACAAAGCAGAAAGTAATAGACCAAGATAATAGAATGTGAGGCTGGATGAACACAGCAGGCCAAGCAGCATCTCAAGAGCACAAAAGCTGACGTTTCGGGCCTAGACCCTTCATCAGAGAGGGGGATGGGGAGAGGGAACTGGAATAAATCGGGAGAGAGGGGGAGGCGGACCGAAGATGGAGAGTAAAGAAGATAGGTGGAGAGAGTATAGGTGGGGAGGTAGGGAGGGGATAGGTCAGTCCAGGGAAGAAGGACAGGTCAAGGAGGTGGGATGAGGTTAGTAGGTAGATGGGGGTGCGGCTTCGGGTGGGAGGAAGGGATGGGTGAGAGGAAGAACCGGTTAGGGAGGCAGAGACAGGTTGGACTGGTTTGGGGATGCAGTGGGTGGGGGGGAAGAGCTGGGCTGCTTGTGTGATGCAGTGGGGGGAGGGGACGAACTGGGCTGGTTTAGGGATGCAGTAGGGGAAGGGGAGATTTTGAAACTGGTGAAGTCCACATTGATACCATATGGCTGCAGGGTTCCCAGGCGGAATATGAGTTGCTGTTCCTGCAACCTTCGGGTGTCATCATTGTGGCAGTGCAGGAGGTCCATGATGGACATGTCATCAAGAGAATGGGAGGGGGAGTGGAAATGGTTTGCGACTGGGAGGTGCAGTTGTTTGTTGCGAACTGAGCGGAGGTGTTCTGCAAAGCGGTCCCCAAGCCTCCGCTTGGTTTCCCCAATGTAGAGGAAGCCGCACCGGGTACAGTGGATGCAGTATACTACATTGGCAGATGTGCAGGTGAACCTCTGCTTAATGTGGAATGTCATCTTGGGGCCTGGGATAGGGGTGAGGGAGGAGGTGTGGGGGCAAGTGTAGCATTTCCTGCGGTTGCAGGGGAAGGTGCCGGGTGTGGTGGGGTTGGAGGGCAGTGTGGAGCGAACAACCGAGTCATGGAGAGAGTGGTCTCTCCGGAAAGCAGACAGGGGTGGGGATGGAAAAATGTCTTGGGTGGTGGGGTCGGATTGTAAATGGCGGAAGTGTCGGAGGATGATGCGTTGTATCCGGAGGTTGGTAGGGTGGTGTGTGAGAACGAGGGGGATCCTCTTAGGGCGGTTGTGGCGGGGGCGGGGTGTGAGGGATGTGTTGCGGGAAATACGGGAGACGCGGTCAAGGGCGTTCTCGATGACTGTGGGGGGAAAATTGCGGTCCTTAAAGAACTTGGACATCTGGGATGTGCGGGAGTGGAATGTCTTGTCGTGGGAGCAGATGCGGCGGAGGCGGAGGAATTGGGAATAGGGGATGGAATTTTTGCAGGAGGGTGGGTGGGAGGAGGTGTATTCTAGGTAGCTGTGGGAGTCGGTGGGCTTGAAATGGACATCAGTTACAAGCTGGTTGCCTGAGAGGGAGACTGAGAGGTCCAGGAAGGTGAGGGATGTGCTGGAGATGGCCCAGGTGAACTGAAGGTTGGGGTGGAAGGTGTTGGTGAAGTGGATGAACTGTTCGAGCTCCTCTGGGGAGCAAGAGGCGGCGCCGATACAGTCATCAATGTACCGGAGGAAGAGGTGGGGTTTGGGGCCTGTGTAGGTGCGGAAGAGGGACTGTTCCACGTACCCTACAAAGAAGCAGGCATAGCTGGGGCCCATGCGGGTGCCCATGGCCACCCCCTTAGTCTGTAGGAAGTGGGAGGAGTCAAAAGAGAAGTTGTTAATAGACCACTCTGTTTTACTTCTCTTTATGATTTGTGAACAAAACAACTAATAATCCAAACTTCAATTTTTTGATTTTTATTCCCAAATTTTAAAAAAAATTTCTCCCTTACATTGACATGAATTGAGAATCAGTCACCAGAAAGAAACCAAAAGAGTAGCAATAAATGTGTCTTTTTGGAAGGAAAGATATTGCTAGTACCAGCGGGATCAATGTTTGGGCCCCATCTATTCACAACATATATCATCAATTTGAATAAGACAATTAAATGCAATATTTCCAAGATTGTTAATAACACAAAACTAGGAGGACCTGAGTGGTAAGAATATTGTTTCAAGTCTATTTCGATAGGTTAAGTGTTAAGTTAACAAATTAAGTTAAATACATGGCAGATGCGGTATAATTTGGTAAACGTGAAGTCATCCACATCAATAGGGAAAACAGAATCGCAGAATATTATTTAAACAGTGATATATTGGTAAATGTTGATGTACAAAGGGACTTCGGGTCTCCTTGTACACCCATCATTGAATGCAACTATGCAGGTGGATCTTGCATGCAAGGGATTTCAGTATAGGAGCAAGGATGTTTCCACATAGCTGTACAGGGCCTAGGTTAGATCCTGTCTGGAATAGTGCATGCAATTTTGGTTTCCTTACCCAAGGAAAAGTTACACCTACCACTGACAGAATTAAGTGAAGGTTTACCAGGATGTAATGACAGCTTTGTTGTATGAAAAGAGAGTGGATCAATGGGCCTGTTTTTACTAGAGCTGAGAAGAATGAAAGAAGGATCTCATTGAAGTTACATACAATTCTGAGAGGATGCAGAGATGATGTTTCTCTTATCTGGGAGGGGGCTCTAGCAGCAGGGATTTTTGTCTCAGTATACAGTGTATATTCTTTACGACTGAGATGAGAAATTTTTTCACTGAAGTTTGTAAGCCTGTGGAATTCTTTACCATAAAAGGTAGTGGAGGTCAAATCAAATGAATATATTCAAGAAAGATAGATTGATTTCTGGACACAACACAGATATAACATTGAAATAGAGGATCAGCCATGTTCATGATGAATAATGGCATAGGTTTGATGGGTCAAATAGGTTATTCTTGGTCCCACTTTCCATGTTTCAATCCCACATTCATCTCTCAGACTTTATCTCTGGATACTCTTTCCTTGCCTCTTCATGTCTTCTCTTCACAATTAAGACATGGCGCAACTATCTCTACCATAGCTATGTAACTTGAATTTCCTCTATAGCTATTCATGTTTGTCTATTACTCCAGAACTAAGGTAGTTCCCTATATTTTTTCCACTTTGATGCTCTCTAGCCCTTATTTTCATTCCCGTTCCTTCCTATCACCTCATAGTTTTACCTTACATTCAGTCCCTACCTCGATACATCATTACCTTATTGCATTTCTATTTTCATGCCAGGTATGAATTAGCCATTGGAGTAGCCAACAAGTACCCCCCATAGCATCATCAAGATACTTGTTGTGCCTCATGGAGAGCAACCTCAATTGTCCCAACCTCCTCCTTCAACAGCCTTGTGGGCTAATCTCACAAACTGTCTTCCAACTCCACTAAATTTGACCAATCAGTTGTGAGTGTACATGGAGTATAGTAAGGGGATGAGTTAAGCAGCCTTGCGGGGCACCAGTGTTGAAGATTATTATGGAGGAAATATTGTCACCTATCCTTACTGATTGAGGTCTGTGGGTCAGGAAGTTGAGGATCCAGTTGCCGAGGGGGAGCAGATCCTAGATCTCGGAGCTTGGAGAGGAGTATCGCTTTGAAGACAGAGCCAAAGCCAATAAATAGGAGTCTGTCATAGATGTCCTTGTTATCCAGATGTTCTTGGATGAGTACGGGGCTGGGCGATGGAGGCTGCCGTGGACCTGCGTAGGGCTAGCGTGATGGCATTTGCCGTGGACCTGTTGCGACGATAGGCAAATTGTAGGGCCATTCAGTCCCTTGAACCAGCTCCACTGACTGACGAGAGACTTCACATCCACTCTCCTGCCCTTTTCCCCATAACCCTGGATTCCCTACTGATCAGAAGTGCATTTATCTCAGTCTTAAATGTACACAAAGTCCTACAGCTTTCTGCGGCAAGAGGTTCCCTCCGACAGAACAAATTCCTCCTTATATCGGTCTTAAACAGGCATCCCTTTAGTCTGAAACTGTGCCCTCAGGTCCTAGACTCTCCTGTGTCGGGAAACATCCTCTCAGCATTTGCCATGTCAAGCTTCTTGAGAATCCCACATGTTTCAATGAGATCACTGCTCACTCTTCTAAATTTCAACGAGTAGAGTACCAGCTTGTTCAACCTTTGCTTAGAAGATAATCCAACTATGCATGGGATCATCCTAGTGAACCTTCTCTGAACTGCTTCCAAGTAAATAATACCTTTTCTTAAATAAAGGGACCAAAATGACCCACTATTATAACACCCTGTACAGTCTGCAGTCTATCTTACACCTAAGACCTCCCTATACTTATAATCCAATCTATATTAAATAAGAGTTAACATTCCGTTATCCTTCCTAATTACCTGCTGCACCTTCTATATTTTATGCACATGTACATCCAAGTTGTTTTGTGCTGCAGTTTTCTGTAGCTTTTCTCCATTTAAATAATACTGTTCTTTTATTGAACAACCACACATTTTCCCACATTATACTCTATTTGGAAACATTGTGGGCTGAAGGGCCTGTTCTGTGCTGTACTGTTCTATGTTCTATGTTCTATGGCGCTCACTTCCTTAAATTCTCAATATTTCTCTGTAAACTGTCTGTACCCCTCTTGAAACTTGTCATTCCACCTATTTTTGTGATGTTTGATCACAGTACATTCACATTCTTCCTCCAAGTCATGAATATACATTGTAAACAGCTGCAGTTCCAGCACCGATCCCTATGAAACTCCATCATTTATAGGTCGTCAACCTGGAAAAGTATTCCTTAGGCCCTTCACTGTTTCCTGCTCATTAGTAAATTTTCCACCTATGCCAATATACTACATCCAATACCACGGGCTCTTATCTTTTGACTTAACCTTTTGTGAGGTGCCAGTCGAATACCTTCAGGAAGTCCAAATAAAACACATCTACTGGTTCTCCCCTATCCACTCTGGATGAGATTTCCCCAGAAATTCTAAGAGATTAGCTAAATACAATTTCCCTCTTATGAAGTCATGCTATGTTCAATTAGATTACAATTTTCCAAATGTTCTATTACTTCCCTAATAATCAATTTCAATATTTTTCAAACAATAGGCGTTAGGCTGATTGGCCTTTAGTCACCCACTATATGCCTCCCTTTTTGAGCAAGGGTGTCACACTGGCAGTTTTCCAAGCCTTTGGCACTTATCCAGAATCCAAGGACTTTTGGAAAATTACAACCAACAGATCCACTATCACTTTGGTATCTTCTTTTAGATCTAAAGATGCAAGCCAGGGGACAGGGGACTTAACTGCCTTTAGCCCCATTAGTTTGTCAAAACTACTTCTCTAGTGACAGTAATGGTACACAGTTTCTCCCTGTATCCTTTAGTATTAATGGGATGTTTGAGCTATCTTCTACCATAAACACTGAAGTGAACTGTGTGTTCAAATCCTCTGCCATTTCCTTGTTCTCTATAACTTTTTCAAACAAAGAGTGGTGCGTATATGGAATTAGCTGCTGGAGGAAGTGGTAGAAGCGGTTTCAATTACAACATTTAAAAGACGTTTGGACTGGTACACAAATAGGAAGGGTTTAAGAGTATTATGGGCCAAATGCAGGCAAAAGGTTCTAGTTCTGTTTAGCATATCTGGTCAGCATAGATGAATTGCACTAAAGAGTCAGTTTCCATGCTGTATGATTCTGAAACTGTCTCCCCAAATTCATTTCCTAAAGAGTCTATGTTCACTTTGATCTTTCTCTTCTTTTTTATATATTTAAAGAGCTCTCACTGTCAGTTTTTATATTCCTCACGAGCTTGCGCTTGCAGTTTACTTTCCTTTGTTCAGAGTTGCTCATGGGACATTACTGCCCTAATTTTCTGTTTACAATGCTCCTGAAGTAAGCCATAATGTTAACATGTGAAAAAAAAAGCCCTATCCATACACACATACACACATATGAGGTCCCTCACTGCTGAAAAAAATCTGACAAAGATTGCTTTTTGCAAATGATTTTAGTTCAGGAGGACTGGTAAATCATTTAAATAATATCCCAAATGTGATTAAATGGAAATGTATAGATGAGAACTGTACCAGAAATTTTGAAATCTTTGAAAATGCAAACAAGGTTGTTTTACTTTGTATTAAAATTTAGTTCTAAAGCTGTGACACCAGTCCAAATTTCAGCTAAAGTAATTTCCACCTAAATACATCATTCTTTACTCCCACCAAATGCACACCCAATTCAAAAGAAAGGTTCTGGTGAGACGTTATTAAAATATAATTATTTATCTGTTGACAAGAACAGTTTCATGTTTGACCTTATATGTATTTTTTGAAAGTTATCGAAAGGAGATACAATATCCTTTGTGTTTTGATTATCAAGTATCACCTTTCTAACAATAATCTGTCCACCATGCTTTAAAAAAAATTCACACTAGCCCCAATTCCACTGTCTTCTGAGGCAGAGGATTCCAAAGTGTGTCAACCCTTAGGGAGGAAAGGATATCCTTACCTCAGCCCTCAAGGGAAACTTATAACTTTAAAACTGGTTCTGCACGTACCATAAGAGCAAACATGCTTTCCATGTGCACCTTGTCAAGACCTTTCTGGATCTTGCACATTTCAACTGAGTCACCCCTCCTACTTCTAAACACTTGTGGAAACAATCCTAGTCTTTGCGATCTTTCCTCATTAGGCAACTTGTTCACTCCAGGTATCAATCTAGTAAACCTCTCCAGCACCTTTTGTAATCTTCCTTAAGTAAAACCAAATATTATTTGGAATATTGCGTGCAGTTCTGGTCGCCCCATTACAGGAAGGATGTGGAAGCATTGGAAAAGTGCAGAGCAGATTTACCTGGATGTTGCCTGGTCTGGAGCACAGGCCCTATGAAGAAAGACTGAGGGACTTGGGTCTGTTCTCATTGGAGAGAAGAAGGCTGAGAGGGGGATTTAATAGAGGCATACAAGATGATCAGAGGATTAGATAGGGTGGACAGTGAGAGTCTTTGTCTGAGGATGATGACTTCAGCTTGTACAAGGGGGCATAGCTTCAAATTGAGGGGTGATAGATTTAAGACAGATGTCAGAGGCAGGTACTTTACTCAGAGAGCGGTAAGGGCGTGGAATGCCCTGCCTGCCAATGTAGTTAACTCGGCCACATTAGGGGCATTTAAACAGTCCTTGGATAAACATATGGATAATGATGGGATAGTGTAGGGGGAGGGGCTTAGATTAGTTCACAGGTCGGCGCAACATCGAGGGCCGAAGGGCTTGTTCTGCGCTGTATTGTTCTATGTTCTATGTTCTAAGAAGCTCTTCACTCACCAGTACCTCAGAAAAAAAAACCCTAAATGTGACAGTATAAATTTTTCAGCTATTCATATTAGCCATCCCTAAACACTGACAGTAAGATTGCAACTTGTGCTATATAAGACAGTTATATAATTCTGTTAGCTATTCTAGTGCTGTAGAGCTGGTCACGCAGAATATATCCAGCTAAATTCCATGTTTCTACTTGATTCAGTAGCTGTTCTTCCTTTCGGCAAATTGGGGGAAATGTTGCCAAATGTTTATAAAAATGTGTGAAAATAAGTAAGAACATAATTTCTGAGTGACATTGGTGTATAAGCCTCTACTAAATTGAGCAAGTCACTAAAAATATTTGATGTGTGGCACAACTGAATCACCAACTCGCCTTTGTTGGATTGTATGAGGGAATTTTAAGAACGAAAATTGCTATTTGATGCTACTATTTCTCCAATCAGGAAGTTCTTAATTGGAATGAGCCAATCACAACGTGCACAACTCAATTTGTATTTAAAATAAAAAATCTCATTACTTTAATAAACTTAAAAATGGTTCACTTGAAGCAATTTGAAATTGGACAACTAGGATGCCTGAATTGCTTCAATCATTTGCTGAAGGAAGGAAGGAAGCAGGTTCAGACACCCCAATAAGTCAGCTTTGCGAAGACTGATGTTTCAGCTGGAAGCAATCATGAAGAAATTTGTTTGTTTTCATTTATAAAACAAGTTCTGATGTTAAATATAATTAGAACACCTTATTCAAACTATCACGCAAAATACAACACAACTCAGATGTCCCAATCAATTTTGGAAGCAGTATGTAGAAAATATGTGTTATTTTGAAAATTTCACTATTGTAAACTGCGCATAATAATTTGATATTTCAATTGCTCGTAAAATGTTAACGTACTTTTTAATGAATTCTAGAAATTTACTTTACAGTAATAGTATTTAAAAAAAACGTGGTTGTGATTAAATAGATAAAAGTGAATAGTTTTAAAGGGCTCTTCTTTCCAACTTATTCCAGATAAAATTTAGATTAAGAAAATGTTAAACTTTGTAGCATCTAATCATCTGTATTTAAAAATTATAATATTTTTAAACTATATTCTACATTCTTTTGACTGGGCGAAGGCTTAGAGGTCTGCTGGGTACCATCAATGCAAATCTTTCAGTACTTTGCATGAACGGAAGGGAAAATGAAAGGAGGACTTCCACTTCTCCACCTGCCAAGAACAGTTTTCACTCCCACTTTCCTACTAGGGAATTAGCTATATATCATAAAACTCACCTCCTGCGTGAATAAAAAAGTCAGCCAAGCTTGGGATTCATACTCAGGTCTTCTTGTGATGGTCCAACACTGAACTCACATTAGCTAATTACCTTGAGTTGTTCTCAATTAAATACAGAGATTTGC
This sequence comes from Stegostoma tigrinum, assembly GCF_030684315.1. Taxonomy (NCBI): domain Eukaryota; kingdom Metazoa; phylum Chordata; class Chondrichthyes; order Orectolobiformes; family Stegostomatidae; genus Stegostoma; species Stegostoma tigrinum. The sequence goes on along the minus strand of NC_081361.1, from coordinate 57,172,458 downwards.
CACTTGCCTTGCTGCATATATTTCTGAAGCTGCAGCGTGCTCTGCTATCGTGCTGGCACATTCATCGACAGGAAAGTACCCAAGGTTGAGCTGATGAAAATTTTCAGTCAGTGTTTTTGCTTCTCCTTCACAGAGTCGAGTAAATGATGTGTGTAGTGTCCGGTCATAGCCAGTCACAGGCAAATCCAGAAGCTGGCGAATGTCAAAGCGGTTATCTCTCCTTAGCCTTAGGTAGCTTTTAATGACTGTTTTGGACATTTTCTCAGGAGGGATAATACGTCTCCTAATCTCCCCCTTTGTTACAGGATATTTAACTTTTCTCTTTTTGTCATCTGCTGAGGGGAGCAAAGCAGGTACATGGGCAACAACAATTTGTTCTGCAATAAAAACAAAGCAATGGTGTTAGATATTTTCTGATTTTCAACTGAGGAAGCAGTATAAAACTACAACTGACTAAGATAGGATCATGAAATCCACTTTTATTTATCTTTGAACTTGATAATCCTTGACTCTCATGAAATGAATGGAAATATGAATCAGTATGTGGGCTTGTTGGAAAACATACTCATATCTACAATACACTGTGGTGACTTCATCTCATTAAAATATGATTGAAGCTCAACAGAATTAAAGTTCCAGTGTTCCAGTCTTTCCCCTATATTCTGATTATAAAAAATAATATTATACACAACCGTCTGTCTCATTCAAGCAAAGTTTACTTGAGAAGGGAAAGGTCATTAACGTAAGTGTTTCAATGATTTCTCTTATATCTTCCTATATGTGATCAGTACTTAGTTCAGTGTTAATAAAGCAATTTTAAGCAACGTTGCTAATGTGTACAAATCAGATATTTTTAATGAGGTTTGATTGTGTTAATAGTACTGTTTAAACATTTCAACATATTAATAAGCTATATAGTTTATTGTCAAAATGTTAATGCGAAAGGAAAATGGACAATTACAAAGTTGCAGATGCCTGTTAAAATATTATATAAAGGTTAGTGATACAAGACAGACAACAAGAGCTTCTTTAAATATCTAAAAAGAAAGAGGGAAGCCAAAGAGAACAAGCTCCTTAGAGAGTGAGGCTGGTGAAATTGTAATAAGAAATTGGAAATGGTAGAGGAGTTGATTAAATACAATGCTTTGGTCTTCCCAATAGAAGATACTAATAGCATTCCAGAATTACTAAATATTTCAAGGGACAAAATGTGAAGAGGAAATCAATACAATAATTAATACTAAAGAAAAAGTGTTAGGGAAACTGGTGGAGCTAAAGCCTGATAAATCCCCTGGACATGATAGAATATATCCTAGGATATTAAAGGAAGTAGCTACAGAGATAGTGGATGCACTGGTTAGTTATCTTACAAGAATCCCTTCAGTTCTTGAAATGACTCAGAGGATTGGAAACTTGCTAATGCAGTACCTTTATTTAGAAAGGGAAGGCGACAAGTAACTATAGGCCAGTTAGTTTAATGTCTGTTATTGGGAAAGTGTTAGAGTCTATTATAAAGTAATAACACAGGAGTTAGAGATACATAATATGATCAGAGTCAGCACAGCTTCATGAAGGGCTTCTGTTATTTGTCACAAATTTGCTAGAATTCTTTGAGGAGTTAACAAGAAGGATAGATAAGGGCAAAGCAGTAAATGCAATATATATCTACTTTTAGAAGGCATTTGATTAGGTCGCACACATTTGGCTACTTAATACGATAATAGCCCATTTTTCAGTGAATAACAGGAAAGACCACTGGAATGTTGGCTTTTATTTCAAAGGGAATGGAGGTTTTTTTTTGAAATATACAAGGCACCAGTCAGACTACAGCTGTAATACCATGTACAGGCTTTGCCCCCTTATCTGAGGAAAGCTATATCAGGGTTGGATGTAGCCCAAACAGGATGCACAAAACTGATCCCAGGTATGGAGGGCCAGTCTTATCAGGAGAGGTTGAATAGACTGGCCTGTACTCACTGGAAAAGAAGAATAAGAGGTGACCTTCTTGGAACATCGAAGATTCTTAGGGGACTTGATGGGGTAGATGCAGAAGGGTTGTCTTCCCTTGTGGGACAGTGTAGAACCAGAGGGCAAAATGTCAAGATATTGGTTTGCACATTTACGTGATGAGAAGGAATTTTTTCTCTCAAGAGGATAGTGAATCTGTGTAATTCTTTATGCAGTTGGGTATTGAGGCTGGGTCATTAAGTTTATACATACATAAATATATACATGGATTCAGGCAGATTTTTAAGCAGTCAGCGAATCACAATAATGGGGAAAAGTGAGGGATGAAGATTATCACATCAGCCGTGATTGCAATGAATGGCAGAGAAGATTCAGTGGGCTCAATGGCCTACTTCTGCTCCTGCATCTTATGGCCACTGGAATGATGGCTTTTATTTCAAAGGGAATGGAGAATAAAACCTGGTCTTATTTTGAATTTGACATAAATTCTACTTAGGATAAAAGAAATGTATCAAACAAAGGTAAATTATTATGAACAAATTATATTTTGTCATTGGGAAACTAGGTTTACCAAGCACATCAATGACAAAGAAATCCTCTAAGGGTAAATTTTCCTCTTACTATTCAACCTTACATTTCTACCAATATTATGTTTATTATTGCTGATATAATCTCAACCTTCTTTCTTAAATGGATTTACCTACAAAACTTTAACAAAATAAATTTAAAATATAATTGTACATACTGCATTCATCATTCTGAAAAAGTAATTACTTTAAGGTATCTTGATCGATTTGTGATTTTACAAAATTTTTGAAAGTAGAAAAGTATTACAGGATTTCCATAAATTAAGTCTATGTTATTAAGTTTGAAACTTCCTAGTTGGGTGGTTTTTAAGAAATAAACTGTACCTTCATCCATTGCTGCTGCATTAAGCATATTACAAGATGGATATGGATTCACAATCATTAACTCTGGTCCTGAATCTGAAACTTAATTTTAAAAAAGTTAAAAACTAATATAAGGAAATTGTTCTCATATAATATTCACATTTTCTAGAAATATATTGCTATGTTAACATAAAGCCCATTAAACGTGGGTACACCCTTCCTTTTGCAACCAAGACTCAGAAACCAGGACACTGAAGAAAAGGACTATAAGCAAAGAAATGTAGTTCAGATTGAATATGGCCTCTTTGTTTATATCAAAAGAAACACTAATGCACAGGTCTAAAATTATACTTTTGTAAAAAGAGCATTTTTAAAAACATATTTTCATGGAATATCACCACTTGTTACTCAACCTTAATTGCCATTTAACTTGGTTGCTGGCTAGGCCATTTCAGAGGTTGGTTAAGAGTTAGCCACATTACTAAGTGTCTGAAATCACATGTGAGCCATAAGGACTTTTATCCCTAAAGAACCTTAATGCGAACCGGATGGGTTTTTACGACTATCTCTTAGTGAGACTAGCGTTCAGGTCCATTTTTATTGTATCAATTGAATTTAAATTCCACTAGCTGCTCCGGTAGGATTTGAACCCATTAGTCTGGGCCTCTGTCCACTAATCTTGTGGTATTACCTTTACTGTCTCTCTGCATTCCCTTTTTTCCCCCAAAACCTCTGTCATGGTATTAGCAGAAACAATACTCAGAGTCAGAATCATACTAATGTGTTTGTTTTAATGGAGAAATATCTCCATTTACATCAGAATTTTTTTGAGAACCAACTATCTATAAATTCATATTCCAAGGAATATCCAGGACACAAATTTTCTTCTCAGCTTTACAATGGGTAAGGCAAAGATAAAACTGTCACATTAGAACAGGAAATACTGGAATTAGCAAATTGGTAAAGGAGTAAAGAAATCCCAGCTTCCTTCATAACTACATGTGCACGATCACGTTCTCTATTACCAACACAACATTGCCAACTGCACAACATTTCTTCCTGAGAAGGAAGGCTTAATGTTTGTGGAAAATCTCATTTATGCTCCAGACACGACTAGGTAGACTTTCCACAAATGCAGTGCCCTGAGATCAATAGTTAGGGTGATTTACAAATTGTATTATGGCTTTCTAGCAAACTGTTCACTCCATGGCCATACAGTTGTCATGCATCTCCAGCTAGTTGCGTGTGAGATCAACAGCACAAAACCGTCTCAACACCAATTCTCAAACACTAGAGTTGAAAAACCCTAGCCACCAAACCAATATGTCGTAAAAATCCTGCACTTTGAGGACATTATAAAATCCATATAAAGTTGGCTAGACCAGTTCATTTGATTTTTGCTGCCATTAAATAATTTACAACTCAATAAAAAGGCATCAAGTCTTGAAGGATTTTGTTATTCCTTCTACAACCCCTAGACTTTCCAAGATTCACAGCTAACTAACAAGTACTATGAAATGTGAACTCTGCTCTAATATAGGAAATATAGGCAACCAATTTGAACACTGTAAAGTCTCACAAACAGCATTAAAATGTTGGTCGTATTAGCCAGGATAGTGGGGAGAATGCAGAATTCAACCAATCTACTTATGAAAACAAATCCTGCAGTTGAAGATGCATTTTATTTTTTAAAATTAGATACCTTCTGTTATTCTGTCTTCCATATCTTGCTCACTTTTGTTCCTTTCCAGCGCTGCTGTTATAAGGAATACTGTTATCAGAAAAACTACCATCTTGCATATTTTTCTTTAACCTGAAAATTTTTTTATACAAAGGTATCAAATGTCTCAATTAATTTATGCAATTTTTCAACCAGGCTATTCATGAGGAAAAAGTGAAATAGGTTTAGTTTCAGCCTGATATTAGCTCAAACTTTTGTTAGAGATACCATATGAATTTTTAATGATTGAAAGCAAGAGTACAATTTAATAAATCTGCAGTTCTTTTAAATTTCCTTTAAGGCAGTAAGTTTGATTTTCCCTTTCAGCACCTCATTCAGCCAGAGTGCTCAGAAGCATTTGTGTCTGTAATCGTGTGAAAAATGGCCTGGATTGATTGAGGTTTCACATTGGCAATAGTCAGAAAATCAGCCCCGTGGTCCTCAAGTTATGATTTATAAACTTCTCACTAGAAGTAGTACTTGTAAATGACACTACACAAGAAAATTATATAACCGCTTTGACATTCGCCAGCTTCTGGATTTGCCTGTGACTGGCTATGACCAGACACTACACACATCATTTACTCGACTCTGTGAAGGAGAAGCAAAAACACTGACTGAAAATTTTCATCAGCTCAAACTTGGGTACTTTCCTGTTGATGAATGTGCCAGCACGATAGCAGAGCACGCTGCAGAATGGCCTACTTCTGCTTCTGTATATTTTGGTTTTAATGCAATACCAGAAGCAACAAACCCACAGAATTTCAGGATTAATATTGGATCAGTCAGTCTGATAATCCAGAAACAGATCTTCACAGGAACCTGGAATTCTTTCTCCTCTCCGCAAACCTTGCAAGTCGATGCCCAAATATTCCAGCTAAGTGCATAATTGTAAAGTTCTTAATAAACCAAACTCCAGTAGTACCCCCGATATAATAAAATGTGAGGCTGGATGAACACAGCAGGCCCAGCAGCATCTCAGGAGCACAAAAGCTGACGTTTCGGGCCTAGACCCTTCATCAGAGAGCTCTCTGATGAAGGGTATAGGCCCGAAACGTCAGCCTTTGTGCTCCTGAGATGCTGCTGGGCCTGCCGTGTCCATCCAGCCTCACATTTTATTATCTTGGATTCTCCAGCATCTGCAGTTCCCATTATCACTCCAGTAGTACCCCCAGTTAGCACTGGATATCTCTGACTTTTCTCCCGTCAACACGCAACCAGATTCACTGGGCTTAGATAAGTTGGTTTGTTACTATAGATAACAAAAGCATACATTATATCAGGTAAACAGAATAGTTTGTGTGAAGAGTATTCCAAATAATTTAGTCAGGAAACTCTTAAGTATATTGATTAGTTTTTTTTTTAAGTATACACGTAGGAGTTTTAAATTGGTAGCGGAATCAAGGTGTATGGGGAAATGAAACCAAACAAAGTAGCCTCTCTGTCTACTGACATTGACCCATCAGCTTAACTCTACTATCCCAACTCAATAGTATTTATCTCCTTTTTGCCCTGTTTCTAGACCATAACATGAGGTCAATTCACCAGCTGCCGAATGACACAGCATTAGTGAGAAAGTTTTTGTGAGAATTAGTGAGAATTGTTTGCAATTAACTGTAAGGAAATTCCCAATGTCAAGAGCAAGATGTCCCATTTTCCAACCAAGTGCTGAACAACAAGACAGAATTCTTGCTAGGCACTGGTGAGAAGCTTATTTGCATGTATAAGCCTGAATTTACATCCTCATAATTACAACCTCTCATGTCATTGTTTGCAGTTTCCCATTTTCCCACCCAAAAATAGACACTAGACGGTGGAAATTCCTGACAATGGAAGTGAGTATAGAAACCTGGTGACTCCAGCTCACTACCTGCTCCTCAGGCCATCCACCTTTAACAACAGGCAATCTTTAACCAACATCTCAGGGCATCTCCATGGACACCTTCTATCCACTTGGCTTAGCAAAGTGAGGTAGAAATTGGCATAGTGAGGTACAAACTGGAAAGGGGAGGTACAAATTTCCCTTTATCCAACATGTCTGGACGAACTGACAGAACAGTGCACTGTAACTGCATTACTGCCAGCATTTGAACAGGTGCACGGCTACATGTTAAAAATGGTGGTAGTGCCAAGACTCTTGGAAGATTCCAGCAGTGTATTTCTGCCTGTGGAGAGTGGGAGAATGTGACAAGAGGAGAGCCACTTGGGTGTAGGACATTGGTAATCAAGCAAGATTGGGATAGCATGATAAAACTCATGGGGGCACAGAGAGAAATTCGCCAGAAGTGACAATTAGCTGATTTCTGATAAAATTCAGAACTTAACATATGACTAGTATTTGTTCCTCAAACTGCTGCAACTACAGTGAATTTTGAAGTAATGCCTGCTTAAAGCTATGGCATCTAACGTGCAACTTAGGAATCAAAGACACTCCAAGCAGAATTTTATTTCATCTGCAACTTTCACACAAGAGAAAATTTGTACTGTACACTGAAGACAGAATAGTTAGAAATCATAATAAACGTGAAAGCTCACTCACTTCCCAACACTTCAAGTGTTGCCAAAACTGCTGCCCATCCACCAGCACTAAAATACAACCTTGCATTAGTTTGGATTCCAGAATCCAGTAGCAAGTCTTCTTTTCCACTAAGATTCTCTGTCAAAACTTCAACATCAGATTCATTTGCTAAACGAACATTTGAGAAGATTTCATCCACTACATCAGCTTTCAAAACAGTGTGCAAGAACTCTGGCAATACAAAAATGAGGCATTGTTAGGGCCATTTTTTGAATTATTTACTATACTTGTTATAAATCAAAAGTATTTTAAATCTAGATTTGACATGAACTATTAATCAGAATATCCTACAATTTTCAATCGCAATGCTGTTCGACATTGTTGACTTCATAGCTTCGCATTAGTTTAAAAATGTAAAATTACCCACGATTCCTCTGCAAAATTATAAGTTGTGGCCTGTGACAAAAATTAACTGAATTGATTTTGCTTCTATCAGAGCTCTGATGCAAGTCATCTAGACTTGAAAAGTAGGCCTGGTCTCGTTCCTCGGATGTAGCCTGGCCCCACTCTCCAGCAGTTCTAGCATTTGGTACAGATTCTAGCATCTGCAGTAGTTTGCTCCTTTCCCAGTGAAGTAAGGCAAATAAGCAGTTCATCCAAAGTAAAAAATGTAAAGTAAAGATAACAGCCCATGGTATCCAAGGAAATTTGGCTAATTTAAAGGCAGGAAGCAAAGGGTGATAGTCGAGAGGTGTTTTTGCGACTAGAAGCCTGTGTCCAGTGGGGTTCCACAGAGATCAGTGTTAGGCCCTTGCTATTTCTGCCTTATGTGAAGGATTTAGACTTGAATATAGGAGGGTTGATCATTGCGTTCTAGAACAATACAAAAATTGTTAGGGTGGTAAATAGTGAGGAGGAAATCTTTTGACTATAAAAGGATACAGATGGGCTGATCGGGGGCAAATAGAATTCATCCAGATAAACGTGAAGTGATGCAATTGGGTAGGACAAACAAGACAAGGAAATACACGATGAATGGTAGGATTCTGGGAGGTACCACGCATCAGCAGGACTATAGTGTGCATGAACATCAGTCCCTTTCAGTTATCAGAACAGGTGGATAAAATGGGTAAGAATGTAAATTGTATACATGCCTTTGAGTCGAAGCACTGAATTTAAGAACAGAGAGGTTATGCAGGAACTGAATAAAACATTGGTTAGGCCACAATTAATATATTGCGTGCAGTTCTGGAATCTACACTATAGCTGGGTATGACAGCACCGCAGAGGGTGCAGAGGAGATTTACCATGATGTTGGCTGGGTGAGGAACTTTTCAGTTATGAAAAGTGATTGGGTTGTTTTCCTTACAGCAAAAGAGACTGTGAGGGGACATGGCTGAAACATATAAAATTATGAGGGACATTGATAGGTTAGATAGAGAAAAACATTTCCCCTTGATGCAGAGATCAATGATCGGGGGACATAAGTTTAAGGTAAGGGGCAGAAGGTTTAGAGGAAATGTGTGAAAAAACATTTTCACCCAGACGGTGGTGGGAATCTGAAACTCACTGCCTGTAAATGTGACAGAGGCAAAAATCCTCACCATTTAAGAAGTACTTAGATGTGCAGTTGCGATGCCAAGGCATGCAAGGGTACAGGACAAATATTGGAAAATGGGATTAAATGGGATTAGGGGTCTGTTTATACTGGATGGATGCAATTGACCAAAGTGCCTTTTTTTCTGTGCTGTAGTTCTCTACAGCTCTATAAAAACAAAACTTTAGTTGCCTGTCTAACATCATAGCATAAATCTGTTTTATGTGTTTTTTGAGAATATATTATTTTGTCAATTAGAAAGAAAAAAAGATACAAGATGCAGTATACTTGCATCGTTACTGAAACATCAAGTTAATTGAAAACATAGGAACACAGAAATTAGGAGCAGAAGGCTGCCATCAACCCATTGAGCATGCTGCACCATTCAACTAACTCATCGCTGATCTTTATGTCAATACCATTTTCAATACTATACCGACGTCCATGATGTCTTTAATACTTATAAATCTATTGATCGCTGTCTTGAAAGTACTCAATGACTCAAAGTTTTCACAGTTCTCTGGTGTAGAGAATTCCAAAGACTCACTGCCCAAGGTGAAGAGATTCCTCTTCAATTCGGACCACGTGATCTACCCTTAAACTGAGACTTTGTTCCTGGTTTTGAACTATCCTACCACATCCCCACTCCACTGATCAGCCAGGGAAACATTGTTCATCAACCTTGTTGAGCTCTTTAACAGTTTTTTATGTTTCAATGAGATTACTTCCTTTGTCTAAACTCAGAGAACATGGGCCTAGTCTCCCTAAATCTTCCTTCACAGGATATTTCTGCCCGTCAAAGCATAGGCTAGCAACCTTCCAATGCAACTCCTCTGTGGTAAGAATATCTTTCCTTAGCTAAGAAGACCAAAACTGTACACAATAACTCAGAATTACAAAATACAGAATCACTCATGGAAAACTTTGGTTCAACAGCAGAATCTTAAAAATGTTGTTACCTAAAACTCCCTCTTGCCCAGATGATTCAGATGGATGATACTGTAATTCGGGATTGTCAACGTCAGAATTTACACGATTATGGGTTAAGGGCCTGACACATTCAGAATCTAAAAGTGGTCCAAGATTCGATCCATTTTGGTCATGATTTGCCAGCTTGGCTGACCCAGTGCAATACTCTCCAGGTGACACATCTGATGGTTTCATGGTATTCTCTACCAAACTTTCAGTTAAGCAAGATCCTCTGGATATAGGATGGGGGGAGTGGTGTAGTTCTGCAATGTGAACTTTGCCATTATTATAATGAGACATTAATGATGAACCAGAACACTGATCATCAATTGATGATGTCCGTTTTCTGTAGCCATTTGATATACTGCATGTCTCAGTTAGAGATAGTTTGTGTGCAGGTGATTGTCCTACAACTAAGGAGCTGTCACCCAAGTGATATTTTTTCAATTCTCGACTTTGACTTCTGTTTTCATCTTTCATTACACATTGGTCATTAAATTCTGAGATCTCCTCTTTTTCAGTTTTTATATGCAGGATATCTGGTTTCTTGCCAGCTTGTGTTTCACCCATTGCATCATCAGAACCTAATTTCCCTTTGTCACTATCGAGCATGTCAGTTTCTCTCCAAGACTGATGGGTCAAAGGAAATTGAACAACTGAAGCTCCATTCCGGACTGTTTTATTGTCAGTAGGTAGAAAAGGCTTACAAGAGCCATCAAGTGAATTAGTTTCTTTTGTTAAATCATCATCTGTAGTCTTAATTTTATGCGGTTTTCTTATTTGAACAGCTGATGCTAAGACATCTTCTAAGTGCTTGGATTTCAAAGGCAGCTGGCCTCTGGATTTATCTTGATCACACGTTAACTGACACATGCCTCCAGTCCACCAATGGTAGGAATGGCCAGCTTCACATTCCCATAAAACAGCCAGGATTCCATTTTGGTGTTCTTCAACAATCTCCCTCCAGGTTGGGGTAAATGAGCATTGGTTACCATGACAATGTGACCAAATCACCAGCAGTTCAAGGTGTTCCCGGGTCAAGTGAAACACTGAATTGGAATAGTTGTCCTTCAGGAATGTATAATCTTAAAAAAAAAAGGAAAAATTGTTCAGAATTTCACAAAAAATGTAAATGTTTGTCAGAATCTTTCAAACACATATAATTCAACTCACCTTTGGGTTTGACTTCCATATTTCCAATGTCAAATTCTTTCTTTTATTGCCTGTAACAAATAACAAATTAGAATGCAAATTTGCTGGTCTCAACCACATTTAAAATGAAAAAAAGGTTTTCTGCTCGGAAAAAAAAACATAAAATTGGCTGCTCCCATCTCTGACACATCGCCAACCCTGATCAAGGCTAAAAGGACAAAATGAACTTTAATTCATCTCTATTCAGAGTGATAAGTACCACTCACCCCTCATATTTGATGCAGATCTAAACTGACTCCCAGTCTCCCTTTACTAGAGAATCTGAAACTCTTAACTTGGGTTTAAGTGTGTTTATTGTCTCGTCACTCCCTACATCTAAATCCCTCCAATGCTTGAAACTCTTAAGAATTCTCATTTTCCCCAATGCTGCATTTATGCATCCCAACAGCTGCATTCTCAGCATGCAGACCCCAAGCTTTTGGAGCTTTCATTTGACCTCACTATCTCCTTCCTCCTGAAAATCCATTTTCTTGAGCAAAAGTTTAGTTACCCTTCTCAACATATCCTGCTTCAGCTTGATGTTAACTTTTCTCCAATTACTGTACACTTCAATGAGCCATACTTCAACATTAATGATGCTATGTAAATGGAAAGTGTTATTGTTAATACGGCCAAATCATCAGAATTCAAACTGTCTGAGGAATAGATGATCTAGCCTTCAACATCACAAGCCATTTTCAGAGATCCTGATGTTTAAATAGAAAACTAGACCGCAACTCTGATAATTGGAGGCAGATGTGTGAGCTTCTACATACCAACAGTGAATACACATGTAATCATCTCCTCTCTCCCACATTATAAGAAACAGACTCAACATTAAGTTTGGACTATTGAAGAATCAGTCAACCATTAGGAAACCAACAGGTTATCTCTGCTGGTATGCCATTACACAATCCAAATAAAATCTTGATTACTAGTAACTCGAACACAGGCATTGGATTCTTCCATTACAGTAATTTTTTTTTAATTTTGAAAAAATATATTTCTCCCTGAACTCAGCTGGTTATTCATCTAACTAGTCTGATAGTAAACTTTAGGTCCAAATTCCACTGTAAAATTTTAAATACTTGTGGTAGGGAATACAAAATTCATGATGCCAGTAGGGCATGAAACTACACACTTCCAAGTTAAAACTCCCATAGAGAACAAACATTGAGAAAGCTAACTTTGAAATAAGTTATTTCTGAGTAAGCAATTCACTGGTTAGCTTCTAATTTGCATGTTCAAATTTGTACGTTTGTGTGAAAATGTTGAATATATGAATTCTTTAGTTGAAAGAGAAATTCCATCCTCAAAATTTGTTGTTAACATTTTGCTTATGTTCTGATTAGAATATATATTATGCAAATGCAATTACAATCGTCAGCTGAAGAACTATCTTGTTTGACAAAATAAGTTTCTTAACTGCTTGGTTCTCATAAGCCATCAGTAATTTTGATTACATGCCTTCTGCGTCTTTGATTCAGATGAGCCTACAGTGTTGGAGAATTGGCTAATGGGCAGGAAACAGCATGCGGGAATAAGGGATTCTTTTTCAGGTTGGTGACCAGTGACCAGTGGGATTCCACAGATATCAGTGCGAGCACTGCAACTGTTTACAATATACACGAATGATTTGGAGGAAGGAAGCAAATGTACTATGGACAAATCTGCAGATGACACAAAAACAGAGGGAAAGTTGCAAGACAGATGCAAACAGTTTATAGCGAGATACTGATAGGATAAGTAAGCAGGCAAAAAATTGCAAATGGAGTATATTATGGGAAAATATAAAGTTATTCATTTTTGGAAGGAAAAACAAAGGAAAAGGTATTACTTAAATGGAGAAAAACTGCAAAAAGCACGCTACACAAGGGGACTTGGGTATGCTTGTGCACGAAACAGAGAAAGCTAACACACAGATGCAGCAGGAAAGCAGGAAAGCTAATGGAATGTTGACTCTTACTTCAATTGGTTTGGCGTAGAAAGGAAATTTTACTGCAACTGTGCAACATGTTGATGAGACCACATCTGGAGTAGTGTGCATAGTTTTGGTACCCTCATTTAAGAAAAGGTGTATTTCACTGGAGGCAGTTAGATAGGGAGAACTAGGATGATCCCTAATATTGCAGGATTGTCTTATGAGCAAAGACTAAAGAGGATTTAACTTTACTCACAGCAGTTTAGAAGAATGTTAAGTGATTCTCATTGAAACCTAAACGATTTTAAGGGACTTATATAAATGCTGAGAGGACATTTCCCCTTGTGGGAAATAGGCCATAGTCTCAGAATTGAGGGGTACCAATTTAAGATTGAGACGAAGAAGAATTTCTTCTCTCAGAGGGTTCTGAGTTTTGTACCTCTTTTTCACAGACAGTTGTGGGAACAGAGTCCTTGTGCATATTTAAAGCTGAGAGAGATTCTTAATCAGTAGGAGAATCAAGGATTATAGGGAAAGGGTAGGAAATTGTACATGAGCAGTGTCAGATCAGTCATGCTCCTACTGGATGCTGAAGCAGTGTAGAGGGGCCAAACAGCCTACTCCTGTTCCTACTTTTTTAATGGTCTTATGACATTTGAAGACCACACAATAATAGTCAAGGAGCTGTCCACATACCAATCCTCTCTCAGGTAAAACTATTAAAATTGATTAACAGGTTATTAATCTCACTGTCTTCTAATGCATTGCTGGTATACTTCCTATGTATGTGCCATTGTAATGGAATGAAGCATGGCAAAAGTTTGATTATTTTGGGTCATTACTCTCTTATAAAAGACAGAATGAATGTTATAGAAATCTTTTAAATTATCACTTATTTGGATCGATTGAATCCAAATCAGCTTTCTGACACTTACAGAAGTTAAGCACAAAGAGTCACAGTTACAAATTAAAGTCAAAACATGAAATGTAGGAGATTTTTCATGTAAAAGGATATGCAATAAATTATTTTCATACAAGGTGCAATGAGAAACCTTCATGACTTTCAAGGAGCAATTAGACATGTTCTTCCCAATAGAGTGTAGAGTTGGATGAACACAGCAGGCCAAGCAGCTTCTTGGGAGTAGGAAAGCTAACATTTCGGGCCGAGACCCTTCATCAGAAATGGGGGAGGGGAAGAGGGTTCTGAAATAAATAGGGAGAGAGGGTGAGGTGGATCGAAGCTGGAAAGAGGAGAAGATAGGTGGAGAGGAGTCAAACAGGCGGGGATGGAGCCAGTAAAGGTGAGTGTAGGTGGGGAGGTAGGGATGAGATAGGTCAGTCCTGGGTGAACCGAACAGGTCAAGGTGGGTTAGTAGGTAGGAAATGGGGGTGCAGCTTGAGGAGGGAGGAGGGGATAGGTGTGAGGAAGAACAGGTGTTGCACTTCCCGCCCCCACACCTCCTCCCTCACCCCCATCTCAGGCCCCAAGAGCAGGAAGTGCTACACCTGCCCCCACACCTCCTCCCTCACCCTTATCCTAGGCCCCAAGAAGACTTTCCACTTCAAGCAGACGTTCACCTGCACATCTGCCAATGTGGTATACTGCATCCGCTGTACCCATTGTGGCCTCCTCTACATCGGGGAAACCAAGCAGAGGCTTGGGGACCGCTTTTCAGAACACCTATGCTCAGTTCACAATAAATAACTGCACCTCCCAGTTGCGAACCATTCAGCTCCCCCTCCTATTCCTCCGACAACATGTCCATCCTGGACCTCCTGCAGTGCCACAACGATGCCACCTGAAGGTTGCAGGAACAGCAACTCATATTCCACTTGGGAACCCAGCAGCCTAATGGTATCAATGTGGATTTCACAAGCTTCAAAATCTCCCCTCCCCCTAGTGCATCCCAAAACCAGCCCAACTTGTCCCTGCCTCCCTAACCCGTTCTTCCTCTCACCTATCGCCTCCTCCCACCTCAACCCGCACCCCTATTTCCTACCCACTAAACTCATCCTGCCCCCTTGACCCATCCATCCTCCCTGGAATAACCTATCTCCTCCCTACCTATACTCACCTTTACTGGCTCCATCCCCACCTCTTTAACTTGTCTGTCTCCTCTCCACCTATCTTCTCATCTATCCATCTTCAATCCCCCTCTCCCTCCCTCCCTATTTATTTCAGAACCCTCTTCCCCTCCCCCCATTTCTGATGAAGGGTCTAGGCCCGAAACGTCAGCTTTCCTGCTCCTAAGATGCTGCTTGGCCTGCTGTGTTCATCCAGCTCTACACCTTGTTATCTTGGATTGTCCAGCATCTGCAGTTCCTATTATCTCTTCTCAACAGAATTCAGCATTACAAGAATTCCATTAAAAGAACAGGAAAATAGGGACTAAAGTAATTTAACTGTTTCAATTTATGTGGTGTCCTACAGTATGGGTCCAGGAAATTAGCTGTATTGCTAAATTCACTGTATGTGAAACCACTCAACTAAAGAATGAATGAATTCAGCAGGATGAAGGCAAACTCAACAACCTCACTGCCAATCCTTTACAAAAACAGCAAATAAGACTGCAAATGCACTGCCTCATCGTCAAGCCACTGGATAAAAACATCCAGTGTGAACCTGTGTAGATAAAAAGACAAATATAAATATGCAAAATACCACAGAACTCTGTGCAGTTGCTCATTTTTAAACCATATATTAATTAAGGAGAAAACATTAGAAATATTTACGGCATCAGGCAGCATCTGTGTGACAAACACAAAAGTTAACTTTTGATTTTGTCTCTCCTCCAATGCTGTCAAACACATTGAGATTCACAGTGTCTTTGGTATACAGTATATTTCAAAAATTGAACATTTTCGCTCGCTTTGTGAATAGCAATTTTTTTTGAAAAGCATGTTTACAAACATGAAAGGGTAGGTCTTACACATACAGTTTTGCGTATCTGAGAATCGGTATTTGTTCTTGACTGATTCAACTTAGGCAGCTCCATTGCTTACCCGAACATCAGGACCACACTCCACAATTCTGACCACAGCCAGCCCTACACATCCACGTGCCATCCCATATCCTCCGCTTGACAGCCCAGAGCCCGCCCGTATCCTCCCCTCGACAGCCTAGTGCCCACCCGTATCCTCACCCCTACAGCCCAGTGCCCAATCGTATCCTCCCTCCTACGGACCAGTGTCCATCCGTATCCTCCCTTCCTATGGCCTAGTTCCCACCCACATCCTTGCCCTCTGTAGCCCAGCGCCTGCCTGAATTCCACCCCCCACCACGGCTGAGTGCCTGTTTGTATCGTCCCTCCTACGGCCCAGATGCCGCTCCTATCCTAACCCCATGGCCCAGTGCCCGCTTGTATCCTCCCTCCTACAGCCCAGTGTCCACTCGTATCACCCCACTACGGACCACTGCCGACCCGTATCCTCCCTTCCCAAGGCCTAGTGCCCGCCCGTATCCTCGCACCCCGCATCCCCCCAGACCCAGAGCCCGCCCATATCCTCCACCCTATAGCCCAAAGCCTGCCAGTATCCTCCCCTTGATAATCCAGTGCCCACCCATATCCTCCGCCCAACAGCCTAGTGCCCACACATATCCTGCTGTCTATGACCCAATGCCTGCCCGTGTCCTCTGCCCTACAGCCCAGTGCCTGCCCGTATCCTCCCTCTACATCCCAGTGCCCTCACTCCATATTCTCCTCAACACAGCCCAATACCCCCACCCCGTATCCTCCCTACCACGGCTCTGTGCCCACCAATAGCCTCCCCCCATGACACAATGCTTGCCTGTATCATCCACCATAGAGCCCAGTGGCCCCCGTATCCTCACCACTACGACCCAGTGACCACCCATAACTTCATCCCCTACAGCCCAATGCCCCCACCCTGTATCCATGCCCCCTACAACAGAGTGCCTCCCCATATCCTCCACCTACAGACCAGTGCCCACCCGTATCCTCCCCACAACACCGCAGTACCCTGACCCCGTATCCTCCCCCGATGGCCCAGTGCCCACCCTATCCTCCCCCCGACACCCTAGTGCCCTCACCCCATGTCCTCCCCACTACGGCCCAGTAACCGCCCATACTCTCCTCCCTATGACCCAATGTCCGCCCGTATCCTCAGTCCCTACAGCATAGTACCTGCCCATATCCTGCTCCCTGCAGCCCAGTGCCCCATGTATCCTCACCACTACGACCCAGTGCCCGCTCATAACCTCATCCCCTACAGTGCAGTGCCCCCACCCCATATCCTTGCTCCCTACAACCCAGCTCCTGCCCAGATCGTCCACCCTAAAGACCAGTGCCCGCCTGTATCCTCCTCCCACACCCCAGTGCCCTCACCCAGTATCCTCGCCCCCATGACCCCATGCCCGCCCGTATCCTCCACCCACACCCCAGTGCCCTCACCCCGTATCCTCGCCCCCTATGACCCCATGCCCGCCCGTATCCTCACCCCAGTGCCCTCACCCCGTATCCTCGCCCCCATGACCCAACGCCCTCACCCCGTTTCCTCCCCGTCAAACTCCAATAGCCCGCGGTGTCTCTTCCCCCCCACCCACTGCATCCCAAAACCAGTCCAACCTGTCTCTGCCTCCCTAACCGGTTCTTCCTCTCACCCATCCCTTCCTCCCACCCCAAGCCGCACCCCCAGCTACCTACTAACCTCATCCCACCTGCTTGACCTGTCCGTCTTCCCTGGACTGACCTATCCCCTCCCTACCTCCCCACCCACACCTTCTCCACCTATCTTCTTTACTCTCCATCTTCGGTCCGCCTCCCCCTCTCTCCCTATTTATTCCTGAACCCTCACCCCATCCCCCTCTCTGATGAAGGGTCTAGGCCCGAAACGTCAGCTTTTGTGCTCCTGAGATGCTGCTTGGCCTGCTGTGTTCATCCAGCCTCACATTTTATTATCCAATAGCCCGCCCCCGGTTTCCTCCCTCCTACACCCCAGAGCTCCTCCCCTCTACGGTCCAGTGCCCGCCCGTATCCACCCCCCCGCCCACCGGCGATCCCGGACAGTTCGGGGTAGGATTCAGCCCCCAGGTCACTCTGGTGTGTGACACCCCAGCCCCCCGGACCCTTTGGCCGGCGGAGACGGTGAGGAAAGTAGCTGTTCACGTTCACGTTCACCCTGAATCTTACCGGGAACGGGTGCGGAAAGGCTCAGGCTGCGGCCGGACACCAACACAGTGCCGCACGGTTCGGCCGCGGGGTGGGGTTACTGCTGCTGGGGGCTGATCCCGGGCCTGATCTCGGTCCCGGGTCCCGGGCTCAGGCTCTCAGCAGCAGGAGCTGGATGTCCGTGGAAGATGGAGGATGGTCCCGTCAGGTACAGTGTCTGCTCTCGGCCAAACTGCACGACTCAAACCAAACGCAACTTTCGAAATGTTGCTCCCTGTCAACAGACGGAAGAGGGAGCGCACCTCTCGCCCTGTCATGACCAACTTCTTTCATTTTTAAATAAATTCAACTTTTGTTCAAATAAGATCAACTCCTTTCTTCCTCTTCGAGATGCTGCCCAAATTGGTAATTATTTCCATACTTTGGGAAGCTCTGAAGGCATTAGAGATGAGATCAAAGGCTAAATTTGCAGAAAGATAAAATGTAAAGACAACATAACAAGGAGGTGAAACAACATTGGTAGGTTTTGAGCGGGCAAATGTGAAGTTGTTCACTTTGGCCAGAAAAAATAAAAAGAGTGGAGCTTTATTTAAATGGTGAATGACTGCTGAATTCTGCAGTATGTTGAGCTGTCCTCGTGCATGAGCAACGAAACAAAATTTCAGTTACAACAAGTGAATGAAAAAAACTAGTGGAATATTATCCTTTATTTTGTGAGGAATTGAACATAAGAGTAAGAATAAAAACCAAAAGAAAACTGGATTCTGAAAATCAGAAACAAAAACAGAAATTGCTGGTTTACCAGGTATGAAAGCAACTGTGGAGAGAAAGCAGAGTTAATATTTCAGCTTTAATGACCCTTCCTCAGAACGGATCTTTTCCAGCAATTTCTGTTTTCCAGTATTTCTGATACAAATAAGAATATTAGGCTTCATTTATGCAGAATAATAATGATCTTGGACATTGCACACAGTTTTGATGTCCTTATTTATGGAAGGATATGAATGCATTGGAGGTGGTTCAGACAAGGTTTTCTGCGTTGCTGCCTGGACTGAATGTGTTTTCTTATGTGGAAAGTTTGAACAGGCGGAACTTGTTTCCACCAGAGGTAGAAAGGTGAAGGTGATTGGTCAAAGTTCATAAATACCTGAATGGTTTTGACAAGGTGGACATAAAAGGATGTCTTGGCAGTAACCCCAAAAATAGGGAACTCTATTTTAAATGTAAGGCTCATCCATTTGTGCTAGAGATGAGGAGAAATATTTTATCTCCAACAATTCTGTGTCTTTGGAACTCTTTGCCTCAGAAAACAGTGAAGGCATGCCATTGAAACTTTTTAAGGCAAAGGTAAATAATTTTGTTAGGCAAGGAAATCAAAAATTACGAGGGGTTGTTGGGAATTTGGAATTCAGAGCCGAAAGTCTTAGAGGATGGATTGGCCTACTTCTGCTCCTAATTCATATATTCAAATTTCAATTGTATCAACACTATGGAAAAGCTAGGATTGGATTTCTTGGTGAAGAGTAAGTTGAGGAGAAATTTGATGGTGGTGTTGAAAGTCATGAATGGTCATAACACCATGTTAAGAGTCATACGTCATGGAAACACCATTCAATCCAATGAATCCATACTGACCATGTTCCTAAACTAAACTAGTCTCACTTGCCTGGGTTTCGCCCATATCCCTCCAAATCATTTCCTGTTCATGTACCTATCCAAATATCTTTTAAATGCTGTAACTGTACCTGCATCCACCACTTCCTCTGGCAGTTCATTCCACACACAAACCACTCTCTGTGTAACAAAGTTGCCCCTCATGTCCTTTATACAACTTTCTCCTCTCAGCAAATTTTTGGTCATGGTAGAGGAAATAGAAAGAAGCTGTACATATTGGAATCAAGAGTCAGAGAACACAAATTTTAGTGACTGTTAAAAGAAATAATAACGACACAAGGCTTTTTACACTTATCTTTGTTACCTAAAGTGGTTAGGATCTAAAATATAAACACTGAGAGTGTGGTAGAGATATTCAAACATGTCTTTCAGAAGAGAATTGGACTATTACTTGAAGAGGAAAGATTTGTATATCTGTGGGGAGAAGTTGGAGGAGTGGTACAAGGTGAGCTGCACTTGCAGATAGCTCATTTGGATCAAAAGGACTTGTTTTATATTGTAACAATTCTATGATTTCATTTTACGTCAAGTAAACAAGGATATGCATGGGACTATATTTTGCAATCAGCAATAAATCCTCAATTTACGCTTGCACCTGTACATGCACGTGGATTTCTACAAGTTGAAGTGCAAATTGCTGCCAGCCAATTATCCAAAAGCAATTGCACTTTTTACAGGAAATTTCCAATCAGATTGTGGAATAATTAATGAACAATACAGAGCATAAACTATTAAGTAACGGTTGGAACAAAAATCTCAATTTCAATGGTGTACAGAATGTGAGATATAGAAAGAAAGAAAAATTGAAATAACAGAGAGACAAAAGAAGGAAGCACAGTATGAAATCAATAATTAGAATATGAAGGAACGACTCTCCATAGAAATACCCATAATATACAACACAAATCCATGTGGCATTAATGTTCCACTTGAGCTTCCTCCCACTGTTAGCCCCTAACTCTACGAACATTAGCTTCTATTCATTTGCTTATCCAGTCTCTCTTGAATACATCCATAGTATTTGCTTTGACCATGGTCAATGGCAGCGAGTTCCACATTCTCACCATTAGGTAAAGAAGCTTCTGAAAACCCTGTTTGATTTCTTGTTGACTATCTTCTAGGTGACCTCAGGTTTTGCTCTTCTTCCTGAATAAAATAATCTGTATGTTGTGTCAAAACCTTTAAAGATTTCTATTCAGCTTTACATGTCAAGAGAAAAGAGATACCTATCTGTTCATCATGTAAAGGGTAAGGGTTTGACCTGATACCAAAAATACCTTGAAAGTTAGATTCCTTTTTCAAAATGAGTGCTCTTTTTCAGAAATGAGCATGTAAGAAGTCATATTCTCTTAAATGATTGTAAGGGTTTTTCAGCACAATGTTTGAGCAGTCAATTCATACAGTTACAAAGGTTTATTTGACAAACTTTCATTCATTACATCATCCTTAAACCTGTCATCTTTGATCTGTTATCTCTCAATTTGGTTGTTCTTGTGCTTATTTTGTTGAACAGGTAAGCTTTCAATCTCCTACGTTTGGTGCCAAGTCTCCCTTGAATTTTTTTTCCCCAAAACATTCTTTAGTACATAATTTACAAAATATATATATTATGTATGGGTTGAAATTTTATATTGCATAAAGTGTGATACAGATTATTTAATTTTCCCCCAGTACTGTACATGAAGTAGCTCATAACACTTACTATTATGAGTTACATTTACAATGCACATTTAAGTTTCATGTCAAACATTCTCTGTTACGCACAGCCCAAGGGTTTCAATAGACTATGGTGGAAGGGCCTTGAACAGTGACCTTTCCATTTTGTGCCTTTGCAATAGTTGAACTGAACTTCAGTGCATTCCTCAAACATCATCCTGTTCTTGAAAATGTGCCAATCTGCACCACTTGGTCGATGGCAGCTTTTTGTCCTGGAAAACCAGCATTTTTCTGCCTGACCATTGGGTAAATCAGCCTGTTCAACTTTATAGGCATAACACGACATGTCAATCACTATTATAAATATGTTTTTCATCATCTCCAGTGACTATATATTCCTTTGATAATATGGTACCTAGAAGTGTGCACAGCACTCCAAGTGTAATCTAACCAAGATTCATTGAGACAAGCTGAGGATCACCTCTCAATTTGTCAATTCCAGCTCTCTAGAAATAAACACCAGCACGCAGACTGTTTTTGCTATGACGTTGTTAACCTGTGTCACAAATTTTATTGATTTGTGTATTTGTATTTCTGGATCACTTTGCTCCTCCACTATTTAGATTTTTATTTTCCAGTATTATTTGATGTTATAGGCCCATTCTGGAAATTTATTGATGTCGTCTTGTAACTTCTTGTCTTCTTTCCATCTTCAAACAGGTCTTCTCAAGATTGACTTTCGACTGCAACTTGATGCCATTCCAAAAATATACAAACTATTTTACCAGAATTTTACTTTGAGTGAGCTATGTTAATTTGGGGGAATTTTGTGGAGTGTTTCTCTCTGGCAGCTCTTGTGAGTTTTTGCATGTGATTTTGTCTTGCTCACCTCATTATGTACGCAGCACGCTCTATAGTGGGCATTTGTGCTTTGGTGCCTCACCAGCAATGACAGTATTTTCTGCTGTGTGGAGGGTGCCATATTTAAAGCCCAGCTATGTACCAGGTGAATCGCTGCTGGCACAGAATAGACTTTCATTGTACATAGTGGGAAATAAATGAAAACAAAAGCTCTGAAGGTACACAGGTGGCACAGTTGACATTTCATTACAAAAATGAGTTCACACTCATAGAAGTATTAATATTTAACATCATTGCCTGTTTGATCTACCGTCATCATAACTATAGCTGCAAGATTCAAGTTACACAGCCTATCCATCCTTAGTACCGTACCATGTTAGAGCCCTGTATAAAGGAGTTATCCTCTCCCTCTTTCCCTGGTACTCAGATTGGCTTTTCAATTGCCCAATCTGAGAACATCACGTTGCTGGAAAGCCTTCAAACATTGAAGACATTAACTGTAGTTAAAAATGTGCAAAAGCAAAAACAAAACGGCAAAAAGTGTTGCAATTGCTTCTGGGTGCAAACAGGGACAGCCTGGCTTGTGAGCAATGGCAATCATGTGTCATTTAAGTCCCAGATGCCCACTTATTTCAAAGACCGTAACTTGCCCCCCTTCGATGATCGAAAGTGCCCTCAACTGCATCTCTTCCATTTCCCGCACTTCTGTCCCCACCCTCTCCACAAAAATACAGACAGAATCCCCCTTGCCCTCACATATCACCCCACTAAACCCCCACATCCAACATATCATTCTCCACCACTTCTGCCACCGACAATCCGACCCCACAACCAAAGAGCTAGTTCCCTTCCCAGCCCTAAATGCCTTTCAGAGGGACCACTCTCTCCATGACTCCTTCGTCCGCTCCACACTCCCCACTAATGCCACCACACCCTGCACCTTTCCCTGCAACCGCAGGAAGTGCTACACCTGCCTCTACACCTCCCTCCTCACCTCCATTCAAGGGCCAAAATAAACCTTTCATATCAGACAGGGGTACACCTGCACATCCGTCAGCTTGGTCTATTGTAACCATTGCTCCTGATGTGGCCTCCTCTACATCATTGACACCAAGCAGAGGATGGGAGACTGTTTTGTAGAGCATGTGCATTTTGTACACAACAAACAGCAACACCTTCTGGTTACCAAGCATTTCAACTCCCCCTCCCTCTCCCTGGGTGACATGTCTATGCTGGGCCTCCTCCAGTGTCACAATGACACCACCCGCAAACTGGAGGAGCAGCACCTCATATTCCTCCTTGCTGGCCGACAGCCCAATGGCCTAAAACATGGATTTCACCAGTTTTTAAATCTCCCAACCTATGGACTCATCCCATGCTCCAACTTCCACCTCACCCCCGCCTCCTTTACCTGACACATCCTGTCCATTTTCACTCCCACCTATTTGCCCCACTATCCCACCGATCAATCCTCACCATTCCCTACCTACACTCACCATCCAACCTACCTTCCTCAGTCTCACCCCTCCTTTCTCTCTTTATTTCCCAGTTCCCTTCCTCATCCCCATTTCTGAAGAAGGATCCAGACTAGCAATATCAACTTTCCTGTTCCTCTGATGCTCCCTGGCCTGCTGTGTTCCTCCAGCTCCATACTGTGATGTCTCTGATTACACCTTCTGTAGTTCTTGCTATCTCTGAGTCAATTAAGTCCTGTCAGCTTGTTGTGTCTGACTCTGTACTGCTTTCTCATGCTGAAGGTCATGATCCTACAGCTCAATGTCCTTATCTTCCTATTTGGAAGACTGCTGTCAATCCCACAGTTCTCCAATGTCCATCGCATCTCGTGCTCTAGTTATTGCTGAGCACAGCATGCTAGGACATAAATGTTACTAGTATAATGGCACACTGTTTGTTTGAAACTCTGCCTAGCCCTTCAGTCTGTGACTGTGCCAGCGCTATGCCTAAATGGGACACTCTGGACTTTACTGCAAGACGTGACCCCCAGACCAATCCAAGCATCAGAACTTCATCTTCAGAAGGGATGTTGTCAGCTTTGCAATGGCCTCAGTGGAAGAATGGGCTGAATTGTATCAAGGCTCAACCTCAATCAGGGGTTTGTTTAATAGGGTCTTCAACCACATTTACGGAGAATAGCTTCTGTCTCTGAGTCAAGGAAGGAGACTGGCTGTGACCACACCTGCAGTGGGTGGGATAAATGTCTCAACCAGTGAGGGATGGCAATGCAAGACCCACTGATGTGAAGCCCTTTAGAGGCTTAAAATTTGATGCACAGACCCATACACTTTACAAGACACTGACGTATGGGTTCCACCAACCCCTGACTATACTATGTCATCGTCCCCCTATGTGTTATACAGCTGTCTGCACCACACATTGCTAACCTCTTCATTCAGTCCCAACACTTTGGCACATACAGAAGCCAGGAAAATAATATGAATGCTCAACAATGGAGAGTAATGGTATCAACAGAACCTGTTGACCTTTATATGATTTGTTCATCTGTGCTCAGCATGAACTAGAGCTCAAGATGCGATGGACATTGGAGAACTGCGGGGTTGACAGCAGTCTTCCAAGTAGGAAGATAAGGACATTGAGCTGTAGGAACATGACCTCCAGCAGGTTCTCAACACAACATTCATCTACAGAACATTCTGAATGAATTTAGGCATAGTGCTGGCACAGTCACAGATAGAAGGGCTAGGCAGAGTTTCAAACAAACAGTGTGCCATTATACTAGTAACATTTATACAAACATAATACTTCAAATACCATGTGCTGTCATTCTTGTCAACAAATGCACTCAAAAGGTTGGCTTCCTTCTTTCCTATCCACTACATATTAATATAGAGCTAGATTGTGCAACTGGGGTAGAGTGAGCCTACTTGGCAGTCGAGCCCATTAGCCTTGGAAGGCGTTATTAACTGGGCCAGTGGCAGTGCTGTTGCCCTGAGGTGCTCACCAGCTTGTGCTCCCAAACATTCTAAACATGACGCTTCTACCTAGGTCAGTGTCTAAGCTGGTGAGTGGTGCAAGAGAGAGCCATGATGCTTCCCTTGAGGCCTCGGCACTCTCTTCCTCAAAGGTCAGAAGATGACTTTTGGGACACCAGTAATTTCTCCACCCGGCATGTAGACATCTGGCTTGTATTTGTAAAACGCAAGGGAGAGAAGGCCAATGGTTAGAAGTTGTGTGCAACAAATGACACTGACAGCGGGATAAATGTGAGTTGCAGTGAAATGAAGAATGGTACGTATTTCGTTGCTGAGTCATGGATGTCTGTGCAACTCCACAGGCATATTCTCTTCTCAAGGAACATGATTCATTCTGCGCAATGGGTGAAAGGCTGGTGTTGAGTATTGCCTCCAACTGTCTTGGCTGTTCACACCCCCTTATGGGCTGTTTCTGTCTGGAATGAAAGAAAGGGATGGATTGGGTGAGATCAGAATGGCTGGCATGGCTGTTGCTGCTGGTGCAGGTGTTCAAAAGATGGTAAGAGATCCCAGGCGAGTAAACAGAGATGATGCAGTAGTGATAATGGGAACTGCAGATGCTGGAGAATCCAAGATAATAAAATGTGAGGCTGGATGAACACAGCAGGCCCAGCAGCATCTCAGGAGCACAAAAGCTGACGTTTCGGGCCTCGACCCTTCATCAGAGAGCCTCTCTGATGAAGGGTCTAGGCCCGAAACGTCAGCTTTTGTGCTCCTGAGATGCTGCTGGGCCTGCTGTGTTCATTCAGCCTCACATTTTATTATGATGCAGTAGTGATGTGGGAGGTTGAGGGGGAGTCAAAGCAAGTGAAGGAAGATGTTGCAGGTAGTAATGAAACTTGGTGGGAGGTGGGTGCAGATGCAGAGCTAAAGTGAGTGAGAGGTTGCATCCTAGTAGAGCAGAGGAGGTCAATGGCCTTCTTGTGGCACTGCTGGCAATTTCATCGTACCATGGAAGCTGCACTGACATGGGTGGTAACCTCGGCCCAGGTTGCCACAGTATGGTCTGAAGGCCCCTTCTGCCGGTCCTGTGAGGGAATGGCACCCTTCCACTGTACCATCCTGTCCATATTGACTCCAAGATGCTGTCAGAGAACCTCTGCATCATTTTCTCCAGTTCCAACATGTTCATAATGATTGTCCATCACTAAGCTGAACAGGTTTGAAATTCCAGTGCTTGCCTGTGTACATAGTAGCCAGTATGGTGTGGGTACCAGACGTGCTGGGTATCCTGTGAGTGAAGTGTTGTTCCAGGAACAGTAAGTGATAATATGGTTGAGGCGACACCAAAGAGACAGGTAGGTAAATGAGGCGAGTTTGATTAGATACAGCAAGAGATCTCACCAGGCCTTTTGGCAAGAAGTTTGACAAAATTGACCCTAAGCCAAAAGATGGTAAAACATGAATCTAATTCCCTGCAAGTGGATGAATTTTGAATGGGTTATAATTTCACCAGAACATTCTACCACTAAGCCAGGGCTGAAATAATGTAACAGAACATTTATTCTCACCATTACACTACATCCATTAGTTTTATAGCCAAATCATTTTGGTTGGGGTTATGCAAGTGATAAGACTCTGAGAATGTTTTATAAGTTTGTAATTCTTATTGTATTGGCTCTTTTCTGACTAAGTTTGGCAGTTCAGTGGACTTGGCTATGAAATAGTTGCAGGTAGACATATAGTTTGTGGTTGAATTTTATGTCGGCAGATGACATTTGTAAAACATCTGCTTATTTTCTTTCAAAACAGCTTTTGTCAGACTTTCAAAAGATAACATAATGGAAACAACGCGATACTCATCTCGAACTATATCAGAATGTTCAGCATGCCTATGTCAAATGATTATAGGTCAATAGTCAACAATACTTGTTTAAACAGAATTTATAAATCTCAGTAACCTTCATGAAAATTGCTCAATCTTGTATAGCACCATGCAGTACCATCGTGTTACAAAAGGAAAAGAAATAACAGAAAACATTACACAACTCTGCTGTCTTTTGTATTGAAGCCTGACTTATGATGCTAACATTCAAACATTATTTTGTAATAAAAAAAATTATATCTTTTAGTTTCAATAAATAATTCAAAAGAACTTTTCTCTGCAATCTTTCACATCAGATTGTGATACCATGCTCTCACAGGCAATAGTAGCAAGTGAAAAATGCCACAAAATAATTCAACATAAAATAAACATTTAGACAAAATGTGCATAGTACTCTTGCAATGGTTTTGTCAACACAGAATCAAAGTTTCCTCAGTTGGACTAGGCCTTGACCACAGGTAGTGTGTTGAAAATCTAATTGCTCAGATCCATAAAAATCATTTAAAATGATCCTGAAGATATTTAATTTATACAGTTGCAAGTTAATCATGTTAAAATCTGTATATCACTGGTTCAGTCTCAGCTGGAAAGGTTGTAGTGAAACAAATCCCTCAGGATGGAATTGACATTTCAGTAAATTTCCTGGAGGT
This sequence comes from Stegostoma tigrinum, assembly GCF_030684315.1. Taxonomy (NCBI): domain Eukaryota; kingdom Metazoa; phylum Chordata; class Chondrichthyes; order Orectolobiformes; family Stegostomatidae; genus Stegostoma; species Stegostoma tigrinum. The sequence continues at coordinate 57,144,878 of NC_081361.1, read as the reverse complement.
TCAGGAACTTTGGCTTCAGCAAGGGTGGTGGAACAACCAGTGGAGGGAAAAGAAATTGAAATGATAGAGGAGGAATACTTTGGATTGTTTTCTGATTATATTGTGGTTAAATCCCTGGCTGATAAGATTAGGCAGCAAGAAGGGGATATGAAACAGGGTGATGAATTGGAAAATCAGTTATTGAATAGAGTCATAGAATCACAGACTAAACTAGGTCCTTCTGCCAAACTGATCAATGCTGACCATGGTGCCCATTCAGCTAGTTCAAATTGCCCGTATTTAGTCCATATCTCTCTAAACCCTTCCCATCCATGTAGCTATCCAAATGGTTCTTAAATGTTCCTATTGTACCTGCCTCAACCATTTTTTTCTGGCAGCCCACTCCATATGTGCACCACTCTCTGCATGAAGTAGTTGCCCCTCAGATCCTTCTTCAATCTTTCCCCTCTCACCTTAAACCCATGCCCTCCAGTTTGCAATTCCCCATCCATGGAAGAAGACTGTATGCATTCAATCCTATCTATGCCCCTCATGATTTTATACACCTCAATTAGGTCACCCCTCATTCTCCTACATGTCAAGGAATAAATCCTGGTGAACCTCTACCTATAACTCAGGCCTACTAGTCTTAGCAACAATACAATTTTCAAAAATTAACTAAAAAGGATGAAGTTAAAAAGAGTCAGGCTGATATGTTTAGTCAATCACAAAAAAAGCTGAATTTAAAGAATTATATCAAATGGTTTAGTCAGACATTGAATCAGAAATAATGCATAGAACATAGAACAGTACAACAGAGTACAGGCCCTTTGGACAACTATGTTATGCCAAACTTTTACCCTAAACCTAATGTCGATCTAACCTCCACCCCTACCTTATCCTATTACCCATATGCCTAGCTATAAATGCCCCTAATGAGCCCGACTGCACTACCCTCTCCGGCAGTGCATTCCATGCCCTAACCACTCTCTGAGTAAAGAACCTACCTCTGACGTCTTCCCTATATTTATCTCCACTCACCTTAAAACTATGTCCCCTCGTAATAGCTACCTCTACCCTAGGAAAAAGTCTCTGCCTGTCTACTCTACCTATACCTCTATTTTCTACACCTCTATCAAGTTACATCTCATCCTTCATCATTTTAAAGAGAAAAACCCTAGCTCTCTCAAACTTTCTTCCTAAGACCTTCGCTCCATTCCAGGCAACATCCTGGTAAATATCCTCTGCACCTTTTCCAATGCTTCCACATCTTTCCTGTAATGAGGCGACCAGAACAGGACACAATACTCCAGATGTGGCCGAACCAGGCTTTTGTATAGCTGAAGCATAACTTCACGGCGCTTGAACTTAATCCCTCTATTAATGAAAGCTAACACACCATACACCCTGTTAACAACTCTATCCAACAGGTGGCAGCTTTCAGGGGACTGCTGACATGAACCCCAAGATCACTCTGCTCCTCCACACTGCCAAGAATCTTACAATTAACCCTGTATGCTACTTTCAAGTTTGTCCTTCCAAAATGAATCACCTCACACTTTTCAGGGTTAAACTCCATCTGCCACTTCTCAGCCCAGCTCTGCATCCTATCAATCTCCCTTTGTAACTGAGAACAGCCCTCTGCATGTCCACAATGTGACCCACCTTTGTATTGTCCGCAAATTTACTAATCCACCCTTCAGCTCCTTCATCCAAATCATTTACAAAAATCACAAATAGACAAGGACGCAGAACAGAGGCTTGTGGTACACCACCCGTAACTGAGCACCATGTTGGATATTTTCCTTCCACTACCACCATCAATCTTCTAAAGACAATCAATTCTGAATCTAATCTGCCACAATTCCCCCTATCCCATGCTTCCTTACCTTCTGTATGAGCCTACCATGGGGAACCTTATCAAACGCCTTACTTAAATCCATGTATACCACATTCAATGCTCTACCTTCATCCACACGTTTAGTCACCTCTTCAAAGAATTCAACAAAGTTTGTGAGGCAAGATCTACCCCTCACAATTCCATGCTGACTATACAAGTGATCATAAATCCTAACTCTCAGAGCCCTTTCCAATAACTTGCCCACCACTAGCTGGCCTGTAATTTCCGGGGTTATCCTTATTCCCGTTTTTAAACAAGGGAATGACATTTGCCTCTCTCCAATCTTCTGGCACTATACCTGTGGACAGTAAGGATGAAAAGATCATCGCCAAAGGCCCTGCAATCTTGTCCCTTGCTTCCCATAGAATCCTTGGAGAAATTCCACCAGGCCCAGGGGACTTATCTATCTTCAACTTCCTCAAAATTCCTAGCACATCTTCCTTACTAACAGCGACCTCCTCTAGCCTACCAGCCTGGTTCACACAGCCCTCCTCTACAACTAGGTCCCTCTCAGTTCTGAATACCGAAGAAAACTATTCGTTAGGGATCTTTCCTATCTCTTTAGGCTTTGTGCACAAATTCCCTTTAAAATCCTTGGTCGAATCTATCCTTTCTCTGGTCATTTTCTTATCCCTCACGAATGTGTAAAAAGCCTTGGAGTTTTCCTTGATCCTATCTGCCAAGGTTTTCTCATGCCCCCTAATAGCTCTCCTAAGCCCTTGCTTCAGCTCCTTCCTGGATAAACTGTGTCCCTGTAAAGCCTTTTCCGTTCCTTGTTTCCTCAACCTTACATAAGCCTCCTTCTTCCTCTTAAGCAGTCATTCGACCTCTCTTGAGAATCAAGGCTCTCTCACTCGACCACATCTTCCCTGCCTGCTAGGGCAAACAAATCAAGCACACGCAGTATGCATTCCTTAAACAATCTCCACATTTCAACAGTGCTCTGATAGCATCTGTTCCCATTTTATGTTACCCAGTTCTTGCCTAACAGAATGGTAATTACCCTTCCCCCAATTATAAACCTTACCCTGCTGTACGTACCTATCCTTTTCCATGACTATTGTAAAAGTAACAGAGTTATGACTGTGACTGCCAAAACGCTCTACTACCAACAGGTCTAACACTTGGCCCGTATGTTGTGTATGTATGCCCGCATGTATGTTATTATTTGAAAGATGAAGTATTAATAAGGAAATGGAAGCCACTTCATATACCAACCAATGAGAAGTAATAGTTGTCCATCTGTCCCATCTGAGTATCATAATAAAATTTAAAGAATGGCTCATAAAATTACGATGGTAGGTCATGTAGGTAATAGAAAACCACAGGCTAAAATGTTTAAACATTATTATTGGTGAGAATTACATACATATATAGTCATATTTTGCCAGATATACTGTAAATGCAAGATATTTGGAAAATCCCAACAATCAATTAAACCTGAATCTTTAATTCAGACATAGTAGGAACTGCCGATGCTGGAGAATCTGAGATAACAAGGTGTAGAGCTGGATGAACACATCAGGCCAAGCAGCATCAGAGGAGCAGGAAAGCTGGCATTTTGGGCCTAGACCCTTCCTCGGAAATGTAAATTGTAAATGATTTCACAAGATTTCCTGGAACAGTGCCTCTTGTAGAAATTATTGCAAAAATGTTACTGGAAAAGTTTGTTCAATTTTTTACAAGATGAACAAAGTAATACAATCTGATCAAGGTTTAAATCTTATGTCATAAATATTCAAAGAAACGATGACTAATTTTGGAATAAAACAATTTATATCTTCGGCTTATCACCCATAATCTCATAAGTATTAGAAAGATGACATCAAACTTTGAATGCCAAGTTTCAAACTTATTGTCAAGATTGTCCTAAGGATTGGTTATATGAGAAGGCGTAATGATTAACATGTCATATTTCTGGAACTATGATATGTTTTAAATAATGTGGGATGGACTCCCTGGAGTGACAATGGGAATTTGTTTCCATTGAGAAAATTTTACAAGTGAACAGAGTAAGTATTTAAGGTGATTAGTTTGCTTTTAGTTAAAATAATCAAGAATTGATTTTTTTTGCTTACGGGAAAAATCCATTGTTTAGAAAGCTTTTGTGTTCAGTATATAGATGTCCTGCTTACAGTTAGCTACATAAAACACTTCCTCCTGGAGAAAAGGAATAGTTCAGAAAAGTTAGGAAATAGATTTCCTCAGAGTAAGGGTTTTACCTGAAAGCTCCACACCAGAAGTATTTCAGTAAGGCCTTGACAAGGTTACTTGAACCAAAAAAATTTTAAGGTCAAGTATGTGGTTAATTAAGAAAAATGTTAACAAACTCTAAAGACCAGGAACTGAAATAAACTGCTCAATCAAACTTATAGATGAGTTAGGGGAGGAACTTCTCCCTGCTGTTTGCATACTGTAAAGTGATGGTATGGTGGTAGGTGGGGTTATATCTTTGTGTTTTGAAATCTTTCACATTGTGTTATATGTAAATTGTATGGTTTATTCTATTTAACTTAATTTCTTACGGACAATAAACTTCTGTTGTATTGTTAAATCCAAATCTATAGCATTGCATGTCCATATTTCAGTGAAAGATGCCTTGTTAAATAAAAATAATGATCTTTCAAACCAGGTTTCAGTGTGGGATTTGATTTGTGCATTAATAAAATCAGCTGGGATCATTATACAATCTACATCCCTTTGCAGACGCTTTAGCTCCTCTTGACAACTTGGTTTCCTACATACCTTAGTGTCATCAGCAAATTGAGTTATCATATATTTGGTTCCAGAATCAAAAGCTTATTATAGTTCATAAATAACTAACAATCCAGCACTGACATAATAGGAACTGCAGATGCTGGAGAATCCGAGATAACAAGGTATAGAGCTGGATGAACACAGCAGGCCAAGCAGCATCTTAGGAGCAGGAAAGCTGATGTTTCGGGCCTAGACCCTTCATCAGAAATAGGGGAGGGGAAGAGGGTTCTGAAATAAATAGGGAGAGAGGGGGAGGCGGATCGAAGATGGATAGAGGAGAAGATAGGTGGTTGCAGTGGGACTGAGATCCCCTGAGGTTTGTCCGGAGGGTAACTTCTTTAGGTCAGGCATCCTTAGAAGAGCCTTCGCAGTGGGGTTAAAATTGTATCAGAGATGATAGGAGATGCTGGAGAATCCGAGATAACAAGGTGTGGGTCTGGATGAATCCAGCACTGATCCCTGTAGAACTCCAGTTATAACTTGCCAATCCAAAAAAAAATCCATTTATCCCCACACTCTTGACCTATTTGCTATCTAATCCTTTAGTATAATGTTCCCCCTTGCATCATATCCTATTATCTTGAGCCACAGTCTTTGATGTACCACATTATTAAATGTCCCTTTGAAATCCAAGTACATCAAATCTACCACTACATCAAAATATGCTAATAAATTAATTAGCCCTTCTAGAAACACTGGAATTTTGGAAGATTACACACAATGCATCTATTATCAGTGTCATCATTTCTTTTAAGATACCAGGGCTGTAGACCATACAGTTCTAGAAACTCATCAGCCTTTAAGTTCAGTAATTTTCCTAGCAGCATTTCCATGGTAGAGCTAATTATTTTAAGTTCAACCTTCTCTATCAGCTCTTGATTTTCTATTTTATTTAAAGCCACACTTTAGGAAAAATATAATAAATTGGAGAGAGTGCAGAAAACGTTTATATGAATATTTCCACAGATGAACAATCTAATTTAAGTAAATAAATAGCAGAATTTGAGACTTTATTCCTTAGTGAAGAGAAGTTTGGAGGATATTTGATTGAGGTATTCATGGGGAGTGTGGACAGAGAAGATGGGATCAACTGATCCCACTGGTGGAATGACAATGAAAGGGCACAGATTTAAGGTACTTAGCAAAAGAAGCAATGGTGACATGAAAAATAATGTGTATGGTAGTGAGGAGAAGCAGGGCAATGTCTCTAGGTACATTGCTCACTTGGAGAATGGTCCGGATGTAAAAAATCAAATTTCCCATCCTCTGTACTGTAACAGTTCTGCGATTCTAAATAATAATACTTGCTATTATAACAGGAAATGACTCAGACTTACTGTAATTGGGCATGACTCAAGTGCCCAGTTAGTTTTGTTCTATTTTGCACACTTCAGCTCAAAAATGTTTTTGTCACCAATTTGCTTGAAGAGTGATCTATTACAAGAACATTAGAACATCTGTGCCATGGTGAATAATAGGACAAATAGTGTATTTCCTTAAGTGGTGAGATTAAAGAATTAAGAAATTAACAGAGGGAAGACTGAGGGGATAGGTTACAGTGGAAAAATACAATTAGGTGCAGGAAGAGGAATGAAAAGATGGTAAGAAAGACTGGACTGCGAGTGAGCAAAAATAGAGACAGAATGGAAAAGTAAGGAAAATATCAAACTTTTTTTAAGAAATCCAATAACAGTTCACAACCTGAAGAAATTTGATACGTTACTAGCTCACTCTAAATCAAAAAGAATTCTTCACTTATTAGAAAGGTGATTGGTAGAGTCAATGTTTTGTTCATTATTAGGCTTAATACTCTGTATTGAGTTTAATGAACAAATAATGTGCACAAATAATGCAGCAATCTGGGAGATGCCATTTTTACAAAGCTTGCAGCAAAACAATACATCTTGCAGTAAATTTAGGTTTTTCCAAGTCCACATGTTGTTTCTTTCCTGCCCTAAGTTATTGGTCAATTTGTATATTAATAACGGCATCCATAATCCAATCGACATTATTTTCTCAGCAAATTCTGTGCCATTGCCATTGCTAAGGAAAAGGCACTGGTACAACAGCAACAGAATTGCACTGAGAAGGAACAAGAAAAGTCACATGTTCCAGTTCATGGGTGGAATAAGAGGATTGGCTCTGTGAACACAATAAGGGAAAAGTTGACTTGCCTGAAGTGCTTACTTTGTCTTAAATAACAACCAAAAGAACTGCAGATGCTGTAAATCAAGAACAAAAACAAAGTTGCTGGAAAAGCTCAGTAGGTATGGCAGCATCTGTGAAGGAGAAAACAGAGTTAACGTTTCGAGTCCGGTGACCCTTCCTCAGAACTGACTGACTTTGTTTTGCTTTGTAACTCCTCTCACCAAAGTACATGAACAGAAACCCTCAACAAAATGCATCTTTACTTCTTGGTGAGAATTTGTGACGAGAATTTTCTCGGAAGCTAACACATCATCTCCATTAAAGGTATGTGAGTCAGCTGCAACTGTTCTGGAGAGGCATCACAGTGTCAGACATTGAACACTACTCATCTTTTATTAAACATTTAACCCTGTACTTTGAAGATTTTTTTTGTTTCTCCTCATACTTTGTTTTAGTTTCTTAGAAGCGTTTCTTTTATTTACTCAAGTCATGCAGGTGTTGCTGGCTTGGCCAGCATTTATTCCCTATCCTAATTGACCTGGAGAAGGTGTTGGTGAGCTGTATTCAAGAACCACTGTATGCCTTGGGGTGTAGGATTGCCCACAGTGCAGTTAGGAAGGTAGTTCCAGGATTATAACTCAGCAACAGTGAAGAAATTGTAATATAGTTCCTGGTCAGGATGATTTGTGGCTTGGAGGGAAATTTGCAAATAGTGTACCCATGTCTTTCTCCTTCTCAGTGGTAGAAGTACTGAGTTTGATAGATGCTGTCAAAGGAACTTTGTTAATTTATTGCAGTGCAACTTGTAGATAGTACACACTGCTGCCACTGTGCTTTGATGGTGGACACAGTGCATGGAATATCAATCAAGTAGGTTTTTTCGTCTTGGGTGGTGCCAAGTTTCTTCAGTGTTGTTGGAGCTGCACTAATCCAGGCAAATGGAGACACTCCTGACTTGTGTCTTTTAAGCGGTGGACAGGTACTGGGGAGACAAGAAGTGAGTTATTCTGCCACAGAATTCTGAACTGTGAACTGCTCCCTATTTAAATGGTCCAGTTAAGTTTCTGTTCAATGGTAAGATCTAGAATATTGTTAGTGTGAGATTCAATGATGGCAATGCCATTGAACATCAGAGGTTAATGATTAAATTCTCTCTTGTTTGAAATGGCCATCAACTGGAACTTGCATGGCTTGTTCATTACTTGTCTCTTATTGGCTCAAATCTGTTGTCCAGGTCTTGCTGCATTTGGACGTGGTACTTTCAGTAACTAAGGAGTCATAAATGGTGCTGAATACTGTGCAATCATCAGTGATCATCCCCACTTCCAAACTTATATCACAGGGAATGCTATTTATATGTATATATGTTATGTGTTAGTAGTCCAAACTGTTTCTAATTAATCTTTGTATCATTGTTTAAGTTTATATTTTGGTAAGGAATTAGCTATTTGTTGCTGGCTAAAGAATCCTGGCTTGACTTGTTTGTCATACTGATTCAGATACAGTCTGAAACTTATACTTAGATAATTGCCCATATCAACAGCCCAGTTAACTTTAATATTTGCTGTGACCAATGAGAGTAGGAAAGAAAGACTGAACCCCTCCAACCTCATTTATAACAATTGTCTAATGTTTGATTAACTCAAAAGTTACCTATTAACGCTTTTTGATCGGAATACTTTAATATCTCTCCGAATGCTGGAGCTAATCTTTGAACAGGGTACTGCCTCATCATCCTATCAGTTATTAACCAACAAAGTAGAATTTAAATGCATTTTCTGTGGAATGAAAACATCTGATGTTTCCAGCTTGAAACATCCTTTTGAAAATGGAACTAGTATTTTGCATTCTTAGATTTATTTATTAATTAATTGTTAAGTTTGTTAATGTTTAACTAAGATGATTTGATTTGTCATTCAATTTTGAAGAGAAACTTCTCATGCTCATGTGATCCTATTTAATACAAGACATTGCAAATCTTTTGCCAAACACACACCACTCCAGGATGTTACCGCAACACTACCTCTGTCCTAGTTGTAAAGAAACAAGGTAAGAACTGAGATAACTCTGAAGCCTGATAACTGAGATAACTCATACGATGGCACAACTCCTCATTATACTTTCTGCTAGATATCAATTTTCTGTTAATATTTTGCTGTATTTTCCTGATTTCATGCAAGGTCAAGTTTATTCTGCTAGCTTCCTTATTTACCTACATGCTTTAATGAAATTTTAAAAACAAGCTATGTACAGGAGGCTATTGTAATTGCGTGCTAGATTTTGTATTGTGTCTTTTGAGTATAATTTAAATATATCTTCTTGCTGTTTTCCCACCTCACTATTCAAAGGAAAAACTTGTGTTTATGTCACACCCTTCACACTTCTGGGCATCCTAAAGTAGTTTGCACCTAAATGAAACACCTTTGAAAAGTTATCATTATTGTAATGGAAGAAATGTAGCAGTCAAGGATGAGGGCTTTTTTTAAGTTTCTATGGAATCACCTTTCCTGTCCAATTATTCTTATCACCTTGCTCCATTATTTAGTTTTGGGTCACGGAAAACCAAACAAGCCAGTGGAAGTCTATCTCCACTTCTTGACCACTAACCTTCTAGTCTCTAACTTCATTTGAGTTTTTGGTCTTGATTCCTCTTGTGCAACTCCACAAGAGATTGACTAACAGCTTTAAGTCAGTGAACTTTAAAAATGTGCATTAGGTGAAAGAACAACTCTCATTTATATGTCAAAATGTTGTTCAAAATACCTAATGTATTGGACCTTCCTTACATTTAATTTGCTCAGACTATCTCACATTGTTGTAAATAACTTATATCATCCTTCATGACTTTTTTCAGTAACAGAATTCATTTTTGACAATTAAAAATAATGGTGACAAAATAATTCAGAATTCCTCAAGGAGAAATAGATAGCTGCAATGCCCTTCCTTTGCTCCCAAGTTATTAAATTATCACAACCTTCTAGATTTTACTATTTTACATGGGGATTAATTTTTTATAACTTATTTTGAAACATATCACCACTCATTGGTGTAAAAGGTCTTTGCTAACATTAAATATGACTATTTTAAGGTATCAATTAATCATTTAAAGATATTGTAAAATGTTTTGTTTACTGTTATATGCTGTCAGTTGCATTCTGACTGAAATCTGATTGTGTTGTAATGTTTACAGTAGGTATTTGCAAATTCCATGGTGACAATATGCCTGTCATTAACTCCTGCTAGCAAGTTGTTCTGATTTAAAATGGCTAATCACCGCTTGCTTTCATTTTAACTCTGAGTCTGTAAACAAATCTGAATGTCCTATGATGACATATAAAATAGAACAGAGAGGTGGGGGATGTGGGTCAGAGTAGAGTTTCACATAACTCAGATGGGATAGAGTGGCAAGACAGTTGACATAAGGTGGAAATTGTCTGGAAGAGGTGTAGATGGAGCTTAGTGAGTTAAGTATGGAGTAGGTTGATGTTTACACATGTGTTAGACTATGTATTTTATCGTCTAAATTTTTCTGACTGACTTTTTAACTTAAATTAATTAGAATGTTTCACATTATCTAATTTAAATGGAGAATTCTGGGTCGAGAGGAATTGACTAGTGAAATCTTCAACTTGCGAGGTAATTCCTTTGGACTGTGATATAATGGGGATTCTGCAAGCATCTCCTGTGTAATTTTCACCTACACTGGAATAACAGCTCCATAGGTAATAGAAAATGTGGATCACAGCGTTTGACTCCTAACTTATTGCTGAAATGGCCTAGCAAAAAACCACTTATTTGTGGGAGACTACCAAAACCAACAAATTCTTTTTCATTCATTCACAAAATGTGGGTGTATACCTTTAGCCTTCCTGATTACTTGCCATATGCGTGTGCTAGCTTTTTGCATTTCTTGTACAAGTTACCCTAAATCCCTTTGTGTTGCAGCTCTCTGCAGCTTTGCTCCACGTTTATTCGTCACAGGCAACTTGATGGAAGTATATAAGATTCTGAGTAGTCTTGACAGGGTGGATCTGGGAAGGAGGTTTCCTCTAGTGGGAGAATTTAGAACTAAGGGTCACTTCTTTAAACAAAAAGTTGCCCATTGAAGATAGAGATGAGGAGAATTTATTTCTCTCAGAAGGAATTCTCTTTGGAATTCGCTTCCAAAAAAGGCCACACGTATAGCGCCTAAATATTTTTAAGGCAAGGTCTGATGGATTCTTGACAAGCAAGGCAGTGAAATGCTATTGAGGGTAGGTGGTCTTGTGAATATCAGATCAGATATAGTATGATTGAATGGCAATGCAGGTTTAAGGAGCCTAGAGGCCTAATCTTGCTCCTAATGCATATTTAACATGACCAACTGGAGTACAAATGAATGCAGAATCAATCAAATTTTTTTTGGCTGGGTGTGGGGCAGTGGGGCAGGCTGGATAAGAATATGGGGAGAAGTAAGTCAGGGTTACAATGGCAGCTTTAAATGCAGAACGGTGGGAGGAGGATTAAGTGAAGTGTAAATGCTGACATGGACTGCCTGTCAAATTTCCTGTCCCTGTGCTTTGTATCCTATTTCGTCTTTGGTAATTTTCTGAAATGGGCAGGAACTTTAACATTCAAGTGCCAGCTTCCACATTGGTTTCTAGACAGTGTTCCTGACCAATAGTGTTCAGCAAGCCAGAGAAGGTGGCTGGACGGTGACTGCATTTGCCTCCCCATTGAAGAATGTTAAAATAAATACAAAACTTGCTTAAAGCACATTGGAAGGGGAGGGGAAGATTTAGAAGGGGTGTATGCATTTCAGAACAGTGCATTCATTTCATAAAAGATGTGGACTAGCAGGGACAGAGGGCCTTGGGTCTTTCCTCCACTAGTGGAATCTTCACTTGCAACAATTGCAAACATGTCACCATTAAGACAGCAAGAGGCAGTCTGTAAGGTCTATCAGGTGGAATAATTTTTGTTTCAAAATGTGACCCCTAGTTCTAGATTCTCCTATAAGACGAAATATCCTTTCCAAATCCACCCTGTCAAGACCCCTCTAGATCTTATACTACAATACAATCTCAGCTTGTGAAAATGGACACCAAACCTTAAGTAACAATAGTCGCGAAACATTTTAAATCCCCCTCCCATTCCTTAGACGACATGTCCATCATGGGCCTCCTGCAGTGCCACAATGATGCCACCCGAAGGTTGCAGGAACAGCAACTCATATTCCGCTTGGAAACCCTGCAGCCCAATGGTTTCAATGTGGACTTCACAAGCTTCAAAATCTCCCCTTCCCCCACTGCATCCCAAAACCAGCCCAGTTGGTCCCCTCCCCCACTGCATCCCAAAACCAGCCCAGCCTGTCCCCGCCTCCCTAACCTGTTCTTCCTCTCACCCATCCCTTCCTCCCACCTCAAGCCGCACCTCCATTTCCTACCTACTAACCTCATCCCACCTCCTTGTCCTGTCCATCCTCCCCAGACTGACCTATCCCCTCCCTATCTCCCCACCTATACTCTCCTCTCACCTATCTTCTTTTCTCTCCATCTTCGGTCCGCCTCCCCCCTCCCCCTATTTATTCCAGAACCCTCACCCCATCTCCCTCTCTGATGAAGGGCCTAGGCCCGAAACGTCAGCTTTTGTGCTCCTGAGATGCTGCTGGGCCTGCTGTGTTCATCCAGCTTCATATTTTATTATCTTGGATTCGCCAGCATCTGCAGTTCCCATTATCTCTGACCAAACCTTAAGTAGTTTCTTCTGAATTTTTTATTAGCTTTTTTTCAGTGAATGATATTATTTGCAACATTTGGTTTAGACAGGCCACACTGGACACTTTTTTTTGTTTTTACTTGGCTAACTACTTCCAGTGGTGACCCTGTAAATAATGGCTGGTAAACTATTTGAGCATTAAGGATGCAGACCTGGTTTAAGTTGGTTTAAGTTTGGCCAGTTTACTGACTAGTGCTACTTTATATTGTATTTTATTTATATTTTATATTTATCACTGATCTGGAAGTTTTAAAATAATGTGCCCCCAGAAAATCTGATAGTCTTTTCCCTTCCTTGTTGAGATCAACTACAGGATGTGACTCCTGAGATTTTCATTTACATGATATGAATCGGGGGTGAATTCAAGATGCTGATAGATAATATGGGCTTACTTATACAACAGCAGTGTTAGGTTTTTTCTCTGAAGACAAGACTTAGTGCCGTTCACACTTCAGGCAATGTTCATTAATGTATATTCCAGTGGTTGGTGTCACAGTGCAGTAAAAGTTCCACACTGAAAAGATTCCAAAGTCAAATATTTGATTTTTAATAATTGACCAGAATCATGGCTAATTAATAATTTTCTGCAATCTTTTGCTCCTAACTGAAGTTTCTTCGAGACTGCACAACTTACTTGATTGTAGCATCAATGAGCAAAACTTACAAGTCATGAATGAAATTTGATCAACTTGAGCTTGGGCATAATATCCTCGCTGTTATTATGGATAGAGTATTCTAATTAAAATCAGGATATTTACGAGTAAAGTGAAATTGCTTCTGAAGATACGTTTGGCCTCTTGACAAGTGATTTTTTTTCGATTAGGAAACTAAATCTGCTAGAAATTAAGACACAATCAAATGAAAGTTGTTATTTGTTTCCTTCATGTTGGGAGACTGTTAAGCACCAGGCTGCCAGCATCTAAAGGGAAAACATGTTTTTATATGCTGCTTTTCAAACCCTTGTGCTGCCTCAAAGGACTTATTGGGCAAATAGGTCCATGTTGTTCATGGCATGAAAGAAATAGATCATTTTGCCCATCATATCTGTGGTGATTCTTTGAAAGATTTATCCAGTTCAGCTCACTCACCTGCTTATTACTATGTAGACCTGCAATTTAATCTCCTTAAAGTATATCTCTAATTCCTTTTCAAAAATTATTATTGAATCTGTTTCCACCACCCTGTTGAGCAGTGTATTCCAGATGTATTTCCTTTCCTCATATTGTCTTTTGTTCTTTCATTCTTTACATTACATTGGCATCATATGTTGACGGATCCTTTTGACACAAATTATTTTATCCTTTTTGAGCCTTCCATGATCTATTACATCACCTTTTAACCCCTCAGTCTTTTTACATTGCTAAAGTCCCTCATCTCTGGTAACATTTTGGTATATCACTTCTGTATTGTCTCCAAAATTACATCCTTCCAAAATTATGAAATTGAACACAATACTCCAGCACATTCCAAATCTTAACAACTCCGAGTAAAGAAGATTTTCCTTATCTCACACTTAGCTCCCTTGCTGAAAATCTTGAAATTGTAACTCCTTTTTTGTTTCAAAAAGTGAGCCCTAGTTCTAGATTTTCCCGTAAGAGGAAATATCCTTTCCAAATCCACCCTGAAAAGACCCTCAGGATCTTATATATGACAATATAATCTCAACCTGTCAAAATGGGCACCAGAGATTTACGAAAAGATTATAAAATCCTTGCTTCTGTACTCTTTGGCTGTACTGACTTAGCAAAAGATCCCAAATCCCCTTCAAATAACTTTCTAAATTTATACTGCACATTCAAAGACTTGTGAACATCCATCCCAAGGGATCTTTGTTTCTGCACTCATGTTGTAATGGTGCCATTTACTTCATATTACTGTAGTTGAGCTATGAATGTTGGTTAAGTTCTGAGGCGATTTCCAGTGGTCTTATACAAAACAGTTCCTTAACATCAGCTTGAAAGGGTGAATGGAGCTTCAGTTCAATAGGTCAAAAAGAAGTTTCAAAATTTGATGAGTGGAAAGTTTCAACGAGTGATTATAATGCCAAAATAAACACTGGGAATGAAAATTAAAATGTAGGTCAATATTTGTAAGGGCTGTCAATATCTCTTTAATGTTGGGTTGCAAGTTTCAAACTGTTGGGTAACATCACTTCCTGTGATAAGAGGAACATGAAAGAATACCTTTTGTATTGAAGAAATATGACACGAATCATTGCACTTTATTTCGTTTTGCATATAGAGTGAATTTTCTCACGTTGCTAATTCATAAAAGCAGAAATAGTGACGTTATCACATTATTGATGAATTCCAAATTCAATTCCCTTATCACTTATTTACCATTTCAGCTCACCTATATAATATTCCTATCTGGATTGGATGAGAGAGGCAAACGCAGGGCTGTTAAGTTAGGCTAGTCATGCATCATTTATGGCAGGTAGCACTGGTGTCATTTTAAAGGGCAAATTTAATTTGAGAAATTAAATAATAAAGTTTTGAATGTTTAGTTTCAAAGTTTGAAATAACATCCTGTTATAGGTAAAAGCTTTTGTTACAGCTCCTGTGCTAGCTGGATCAGCGAGCAAACTCCATACAAAGCTGACCTTATTTCACTTTCATCCTTCAGATTCGACCAAACCAACGACAACACAAAGGTAAAAGGTCTGAACAATCAATATCTGGGCCATTCAAAGGACAACCATCACAAGAATTATTCAGTGACTTTTTTTTACTTACTCTTTCGCAGAATGTGGGCATTGCTGGCTGAGCCAGCAGTCATTGCCTGTGCCTAAATGTCCTTGAGAAGATGAGTTGCCTTCTTGAACCATTACCATCTATGTGGTATGTGGTATCAATATTATTAGAAGAGATTTTCAAAATTTTCATCCAGAGCCAGCATAGGAACAGTAAAATGGTTCAAGTCAGGATGGTATGTGGCACTAAGGAGAGGTTGCATGATATTTTCCTCATATTGAGTATTTTCTAAATATAAAGTACTCTGAACTCAGTTTTTACTTCGTGGCACATTTGTCTGTTCCAACTTAAGGTAAAGATCAACATATGTTTCTACTGCTTGAAGCCAATCCAACATGAATCCCATTATTTTTTGTGGGACAGGATTTTAGGAACTCTCCAGTGTGGATAACAAAGCTGAAGAAACCTGAAAATACCAGCAGCAGCCAGCAAGCTCGTTTCCTGAATTCGATCCATTCTGATCATCTTTGTTGAAATGGGTTTCAGGCAGCAGGGCTATCTCCCCCTCAATCAGCCTAAATATGGGGCGGGATAAGTATTTGTTTAAGGCCTAGAACTCGAGTCAGCTTTCAGTCTCTGACACCAGCAGGGGAGGGAGGTTGTTTAACTGCCTGCAGATGGCCTCCTGAGTGAAGGTTAAGTGAAGGGTTAATGAGCCCTGCTCTAAATTCCACCAAAAACCCAGAACCTTACCTGCCTAAAGGCTAAATCTGGGACTGCAGGTGGTCCATATTGACCATGTAGATATGGTCACATTTTTTACTCACTTTTGAAAATTCTTCTGTGCATACCTTCTTCTTGAGGGTGTCTTTGTGATTTCACAACTATGTAGGTAGTGCTTATTTCTCCCAATGGGACTGTACATTACTCCACTTCAAGACTTCAGTTGAGCCTTTTGCCTGAGGAGGTTTCCCACTATCTTTAATGGGAGGGAGATCAGGTTTAAAACCCTCATTTGGGCTCAAACCAAAGAATCTTCTAAGTTGGTGATTCCATCTATAATGTCACCGAAATCATCTACGGCAATAAACCTATTTGTATTAATCGGTTTTGTTCATTTCAATAAAGTTTAAACTGTAGGAAAATGGAGTAAAATACAGATAGCATCAGATCTAATCTTTGAAAATTTTAGGCATTGTATTTTTGAAAACTTAATGGCTACTAGCAAAGGAAAGTTATACATTAAATATTCATAAGATAATCACACAATAAAATTAATAACTAACGCTTCTAAAATATTTCTTATGTTTTGCTCCAGGAATTGCAAACCAGTTCTAAAACAAATTTCCACAATGAGTGGCACTGTCCAGTTTGTCTCCAGGTGCCTACATTTCCTGTGGAAACTAACTGTGGCCACTTATTTTGTGGTAGGTTTGACCAAGTGAAGGTGCTTACACTGCTTTGTACTGAAATGTACTTCGTAAGGGTAAGATTCTTTCATTTTTCCCTAATTAGATCTACTAATGGTTCACACAAATCTTATCGAGTAGGTATTCAATCATAGTGCCTGTCTGTTGCAATGTCTTTTTGAAATTAAAATGCTTGACATTCATTTGGTGTTTCCTCAAAAAAATGAAGCCAAATTCAAACACCCTGAGGTCTTTGCTCATTTGTGTTCTGAAATGATTTAAAACAACTAATGCATTCCCTCCCTTAGTGTGTAAATTCACTGTGGTGCACCTCAACGCCTACCAATTGAAACAAATATGTTTGAATATTGGCAAAGGCGAGATTGGGTTATTCTTGTCTCCTCTTGCCCCAACTTTAACCAGCATAGTAACATTCACTGTCTCTGTTTATATATCAAGAATGGGCACATGAGTACTTAACACAGCATGAGTAAGAAAAGCTGGAACAATATTATCTTCACTTAGTTCAATTCCTGAAGAGATTAGGGCACACATTGATAATATTTCCATTAGCATCAACAGTGCTCTGATACCTTAATCAAATTGTTACTGTTTAAAACATAGAAACATGGAAAATAGAAGCAGAAGTAGGTTGTTCAGCCCTTCAGGTCTGCTCCACCACTCATTATGATCATGGCTGACTGAAGACTGATAAATCCCCAGGGCCTGATAATTAACATCCCAAAGCATTAATGTACTCTGGGGATTTTCCTGCCTGCAATCCCATCAAATTCCCCAACATCATTTCCCTACTCATACTGATTTCCTTCAGTTCTTTCCCCTCACTAAACATTGTATTCCCCAACATTTCTGGTATGTTATTTGTGTCCTCCTTTCTGATTACAGAACGAAAATACATGTTTAGTTCATTAACACTTATATATGCCCCATTATGAATTCCTGTTAACAAAGTGTGGAGCTGGATGAACACAGCAGGCCAAGCAGCATCTCAGGAGCACAAAAGCTGACATTTTGGGCCTAGACCCTCTGATGAAGGGTCTAGGCCCGAAACGTCAGCGTTTGTGCTCCTGAGATGCTGCTTGGCCTGCTGTGTTTATCCAGCTCCACACTTTGTTATCTTGGATTCTCCAGCATCTGCAGTTCCCATTATCACATGAATTCCTGTTTCTGGCTATAAGGGACCTACATATGTCTTTACCAATCTTCTTCTCTTTGGAGACTTACAGAAGCTTTTACAACCCATTTTTATGTCCACCACAAGTTTAGTCTTGCATTCCCAAATTCTCACACTCTTTGGATGAGATTATATGGTGATCATCAGCAGCCTATTCAACTATTAGAAAAATAGAGCATATTTCCACAATCGCTTCCAAATTATTCATCCAAATGAGAACCGCTACCTCAATACAACAGAGCTGTAAATTTTAGAATTTTTGTTTGTCTCCATTCCCCAGATCCAGATTGTTGGATACATTGGCAAATGGAACCTGGAATTTCAAAATGGTCGTTTTTTCAGTTTTAATTTCAATGTATTGAACTGTGCTCGAAAATACAAGTTCTGAATATACTGCAATGGTCATGTTTCACAATAAAAATAAAATACAGCTCAGCAAGCCTATCGGATTTAATATTTTTCCAATACTACAGAAATATATGGCTACACAAGTTTATATCTTAAGTTAAATGTTGACATGTTGGCTATGTTGATAGGGTTAGTTGAAGCAGGATTCGAGGAGTCTTCTGTGAAGCATAAATGCTGGCATGGACCCAAATGGGCTAAAGATCAGTTTCTATATATTCATCATTTTTCTTCATGGGATGTGGGCCTTGTTGATTCAGCCAAAGTTGCTGCCCATCTGTATTTGCTCTGGAGAAGATAGTGGTGAACTGTCTCCATTGTAAACACACATACAGTGCAGTTAGGATTGTAGTTCTGGGATTTTGACCAAGCAACACTGAAGGAATGGCAAAAAAGCTCCAAGCTAGGATGGTGAGTGGCTTGGAGGGAAACATCAAGGTGGTCGTGTTTCCATGCACCTGCTGTTCTAGTCATTCTGGGTAGAAGAAGCTCCAGGTTTGGAAGTGGCAGTTAAAGGAGTTTGCCAAGTTGCTGCATTACATCTTGAAGATAGTTCACACTGCTGCCATTGTGTGCTGGCGGTGGACAGTGTGCCAATCAAACAGGCTATTTAGTCCTGGATTGTGTTGAGTTTATTAAGCATTGGTGGAGCTGCACTCATCCACGTGAACAAAAAGCATTTGATCAGATACATGCCTTCTGACTTTTAGATGGTGGAGTGATTTTCAGGAACCAGGAGGTGAGTTACTCAACTTAGAATTATCAAATTCTACCTGTTCTTGCAGCTGCTGTATTTATGTGGCTGATCCAATTCAGTTTATGGTCAATGGTGATCCTTAGGATATTCATTGTGGGGGAATTTAGTGAAGGTAATGCCATTGACTAGGAGATGGTTCGATTGCTGACACGTGTCTGGCATGAATATTATTTGTCACTTATTGTCACTTATAAGCACAAGACTGAAAGTTGTTCATTTCCTGCTTCATACGGGCACAGATAGCAGCTGCTTTAGCAGTAGCTTGTATTTTACACAAAATACAGATAGCTGCAATGGCTGAAGATTTCAGAATGGCGCTGAATACTGTGCAATCATTCGTGATGATCATTCCCCACTTCTCACCTTGCTACCTCCTGCACTTATTTGTTCAATTTTTTATCGTTGCTCTTGATTAGATGGAGAGGGCTGCAGTTCTTAGACCTGATCCATTGGTTCTTAATTGTTTTGCAATGTCTATTGCATGTGTCATTGTGGTTTAACCTGAATATGGTCCGTGCTGTAGCTTTATTAAATTTTAGCTATGTCTGTTGTTGCTCCTGGCATGCTCTCCAGCACTCTTTTTTAAAGCAGGGTTGATCCCCTGACAGTAATGATAGAGTGAGACACATGCAGCAGTATGTGCTTACAGATTTGACCAATACAATTCTGCTGATGGTAGGCCTCAGTAACTCATGAATGCATAATTTTGAATTGCTAGATTCGTTCTGAATCTATATTATTTAGCATGGTTTACGACCACACAACATGACGATAGGCATCTTCAGTGAATCTATGCAAACATACGAAACAAACAGGCTGCTATTGAGCAGCACCTCAGAGCACTGTATAGTCAGCATATGGTGGTGGCTTTACTCTCATTGCTCACCTCATGATTGAATTTTCCTGGGCAAGTGTTTGGCTTTGGGGATGAATTCATCTCCTGCCCCTGTTCAACTTGAGCCCTGATGGTATATTATTTACAAGCTATAATTTGGTAAATATGAACATATCAAACTGTTATTTAACTCATCTGATAAACATGTCTCTCACTTTTTGCACAAGTACTTAGATGTTAGGGAGGAAGATTTTGCAGGGTGGATTGATCAATCTATGCCTTGGAAGTTTTTCCATTGCTTAGGTCAATGTGGATGTTCTGTCTGGTTTTATTCTTATTTGACTTTTCTGCACAGTTTAATATGACCAAGTGGCATGCTCAGCCATTTCTGTGAGTAGTTAAGAACCAACCATATTCTATACAATTCTATTACCATCCACTGAGCCTGCTACAACATACACAATGAACCAAATGTATTTGTGCATTTCTGCTGAAAATAATCAACCTTTTTCTGTAGTCCAGGTAAAAACAATAAGTATTTGCACTTAGATTGAAGGTAATTTCAACTGTGCTATTAATAGTTACTTTTAGTTAGTAAAACTGCAGCATGCATTTTAAAATAGGTATATTAGAGAGTTAAGAACATTGTAATTTAGGTCAAGAAACCTTAATCAATCATTTTGGTTTGATTCTTTTGACTTCCACTATCATCTGAACTCGGAGGAAACCACAGTTTTATTACCTACTGCTGCTCATCAACAACTCTCACAACATCCACACTTGTGTGCAATTCACTGGTGCTAGATGGGTTAATTTCTTTTTAAGGATGATAATGGAGAAATTTTATTTAAAGAAGGAAACTCCCACAATGTTAAGTTTTCAGAGCTGGGACACAGAATAGGATTTTTATATATTCATTAAGACAAAACTTCATTACAAATACCTTAAATTACATTCACATTCCTTACAGTACCCGTCTGAGACATAGAAAATAAGTACTTGTTAAATTAAGTGGTCAGAAAACAGAACAAAGGCATCATGGAAAGATTTGTACAAAACTGAGAAAGAAAACTTTTGCAGCATCTGACCATTTTCCCAGGCTCCACTGAAGACAATAACTTTAAATATTTTTGTATATTTTCAAAAATATCCACTCTTAAATATTATGTCAATCAATTTTTGAAGAATTTGGCATCTTAAATAATTTTACATAGAAATTATGCCAGGACACTTTGTGTGCGCAAATAAACTCACCTCCCCCTGCTGGCAAAGGCTATTATTTTTCTTCTTAATAATAGAACAGCATCGTTCACATTTATGAGATTGACAGCAAAATTATCAGTCACGGAGATAGCATATCTTAAAAAACAAAAGGTATGGTTCCAAATGTTTTAAAATATCATTATTCACAAAAATCACATTACTAAGGTTAATTATGAGCTATATCTGATTTTTTTTTATATATGGCATACCTGGGCACTCTGCAGTGTTAAAATATTATTTCTCTTGTTCTAAGCAAATGAAACAACAGAGTTCATGCTAATAACTTTCAGCAGAATGATACAGGTAAACAATCAGAATCAGCTTATAATCAACCTATCGTATCGATGTTTTCACATAAATTGCTGTTTGCACTACATTAAGACAAATGTTAAGTCATTTGAAATGACTTATACTGCTGTGGAATATGTCAGCTTAGTGGTTATGATATTAGGCTGGTAATATATCAGTCATTAGTTCAAATCACATGATTAATTTCATTTAGTCGATCTTAGGAAACTTGATTTGGAAAGCTGCTGGATTATCAGAAAAGCTCAGCTCCTTTATTAGGGAAAGGAACTTGTCATTCTCTCTTCAGTCTAGTCTACACTTGATTTCAGTCCATCTTAAATTCCTGACCAATCATAAGAATTGGTATTACATGCAGCAATATTCATAACTGCATTAGAGGAAAAAATGTAGGTCTCAGCCAATAGATTTGGCTTATTGATTGCACTTCGTATATTACTAATATATGCCTAATTCTAGAACCTATAAGTTTAATTTGCAGGGCAAACGTAACTTTTCTGGTGCTCCAACTGAATGCTCAGGCACTGTTAACATCTGCATTATAACTTGTTATGATAATGGCAAATGTAGATGATCAAATTTTAACTTCCATCATCTTTTTTTGAAAGAAATAAAAGTATTTGTTGCACTGATTGAGAATGGGTTAAAAAGAGGGGAACCAAACCAGCCTTTCTACCTGATTGTGACAAGCTAAATAACAGCAATAGTACCATTTACTAGCTTGTTGTTATTTTATTTGTTCATGCGATGTGTGCCTCCTCAGTAGGTCCATTATTTACTGCAAACCTTTAATTACCTTGTGTAGGGCAAACCATATTGTTCCACTGCAGTCCATACAGTACACCTACACCTCACAGAGGTTTAAGTAGTTTCATACAATTACAGTAAAGGATCAGCAAAATAATTCAGGATGATGTGTGACTTTGAAGGAAGCTTGCAAGTGCTGATGTTCCCATGTGTCTGATGTCCTTGCTCTTCTCACTGGTAGCGATTGTAGGTTTGAAAGATACAGTTGGAGGAGCCTTGGTGAATTTCTGGAGTACATCCTCTAAATAGTACACTTGGCTACCACTGTGTATCAGTTTTTGTGGAATTAGATGTTGCAAGTGGTGAATGGAATGTGGATCAAGCAGGCCATTGAGCTTGATGCTGAGCTTCTTGAGTGTGGTTTGAGCTGCACTTAACCAGGCAATTGGGATGTAATCCATCACACTCCTGACTTGTATCTCACACATGCTGCACGGATTTCAGGAGATAAGAAGTGAGTTATTTACCACAGATCTGCTTTGTATTCACAGGTACTTAAATAACTAATTCACTTAAGTTTATAGTTAATGGTTATTCCCAGGTTGTTGATGGAGTGGAATTCAGTAATCTTTATGCTGTTAAATATCATAGGAGGTGTTGTTAGAGATGGTCATTTCTTGTCTTATGGTCCCCATAGAAATAACTTGTAGAAAGAATTTCAAATTTCCAGTTAACAGCTGAAGAAATGACATGATAAGGTGTCATATTTTAAGACAATTACTGTATCAGATAACTACTAACTCTGTTAAGTATACACTACCTTGAAAGGCAACTTATATTTGAAACCGTGGAATGAAATACACCATGGCTCATTCTTAGCCCAAGTGAAGAACGATACTTTACACCTTACCTCACACTTTCCTTTTCATACGCATTTAGTTTTCTCTGAATCAA
Source organism: Stegostoma tigrinum (assembly GCF_030684315.1). NCBI lineage: Eukaryota > Metazoa > Chordata > Chondrichthyes > Orectolobiformes > Stegostomatidae > Stegostoma > Stegostoma tigrinum. The sequence continues at coordinate 57,121,773 of NC_081361.1, read as the reverse complement.
TCCAAAGTGATTCTTAACACCTGTGGCTTCATTCCTGCACTCATTTCTTTGTTTAGTTCAAATGTCATCTTAGAATTATCTTTCACAGACATGTGGAGACTGTTTAAGGAGCAGTTGTTGCGAGTGATGTATAAATTTGTTCCTCTGGGACAGGTAAGAAGGGGTAAGATTAAGGAGCCTTGGATGATGGGAACAGAGGTGCTTCTTGGCAAAAAGAAAAAGGCAGCTTACGTAAGGTGGAGGAAGCAAGGGTCTAGCACAGCTTTAGAGGATTACAGGCTTGCTCGGAAGGAGCTCAAAAGTGGACTGAGGAGGGCCAGGAGGGGGCACAAAAAAGGCTTGGCAGGAAGGATTAGGGAGAACCCAAAGGCATTTTACTCATACGTGAGGAATAAGAGAATGATCAGGGAGAAGGTAGGGCTGATCAGGGATAGCGTAGGGAACTTGTGCGTGGAGTCTGAGCAGATAAGGGAAGCCCTAACTGAGTTTTTTGCTTCAGTTTTCACTAAGGAAAGGGACCTTGTTGTGAAGAGAACTTTGGAGGAGCAGGAAAACAGGCTTGAACAGATCGAGATTGAGGAAGTTGATGTGCTGGAAATTTTGGCAAACATTAAGATTGATAAGTCCCCAGGGCCAGACCAGGTTTATCCTAGGTTACTCCAGGAAGCAAGAAAGGAGGTTGCTAAGCCGCTGGCGAAGATCTTTGCTTCCTCACTCTCCACGGGAGTCGTACCGGAAGATTGGAGGGAGGCAAATGTTGTTCCTCTTTTCAAGAAAGGGAACAGGGAAATCCCTGCAAATTACAGACCAATCAGTCTTACATCTGTGGCCAGCAAGGTTTTGGAAAGAATTCTGAGGGATAGGATTTATGACTATTTGGAAAAGCATAGCGTGATTAAAGGGAGTCAGCATGGCTTTGTGAGGGGCAGGTCATGCCTTACAAGTCTTATTGTGTTCTTTGAGGAAGTCACGAGACAGGTTGACGAGGGTCGAGCAGTGGATGTGGTGTACATGGACTTCAGCAAGGCATTTGATAAGGTTCCCCACGGCAGGCTCATTCATAAAGTCAGGAGGTATGGGATACCGGGTGATTTGGCTGTCTGGATTCAGAATTGGTTGGCTGACAGGAGGCAGAGAGTGGTTGTAGATGGTAAGTATTCTGCCTGGAGGTCAGTGCTGAGTGGTGTCCCGCAGGCCTCTGTTCTTGGGCCTCTGCTCTTTGTAGTTTTTATAAATGACTTGGATGAGGAGGTTGAGGGGTGGGTTAGTATGCTTGCTGATGACACAAAGGTTGGAGGTGCCGTTGATAGTATCGAGGGCTATTGCAGGCTTCAGCGAGACATTGACAGGATGCAGAGCTGGGCTGAGAAATGGCAGACGGAGTTCAACCTGGATAAATGCGAAGTGATGCATTTTGGAAGGTCGAACCTAAATGCTGAATATAGGATTAAAGGCAGGATTCTCGGCAGTGTGGAGGAACAGCGGGATCTTGGTGTTCAAGTGAATAGCTCCCTCAAAGTTGCCACCCAAGTGGATAAGGTTGTTACGAAAGCATATCGTGTTTTGGCTTTCATTAACAGGGGGATCGAGTTTAAGAGCCACAAGGTTATGCTGTAGCTCTACAAAACCCTGGTGAGACCACACTTGGAATATTGTGTCCAGTTCTGGTCGCCCTATTATAGGAAAGATGTGGAGGCTTTGGAGTGGGTGCAAAGGAGGTTTACCAGGATGCTGCCTGGGCTGGAGGGCTTGTCTTATGAGGAGAGGTTGACTGAGCTCGGACTTTTCTCTCTGGACAAAAGGAGGAAGAGAGGTGACCTGATCGAGGTGTACAAGGTAATGAGAGGCATGGATAGAGTTGATAGCCAGAGACTTTTCCCCAGGGCAGAATTGACTACCATGAGGGGTCATAGTTTTAAGGTGTTAGGAGGAAGGTATAGAGGAGATGTCAGAGGGAGGTTCTTCACCCAGAGAGTTGTGAGCGCATGGAATAGTTTGCCAATGGAAGTCGTGGAAGCAGAGTCATTAGTGACATTTAAGCAACTGCTGGACATGCACATGGGCAGCAGTGAATTGAGGGGAATGTAGGTTAGGTTACTTTATTTTTGGATTAGGATTATTCCACGGCACAACATCGTGGTCTGAAGGGTTTGTACTGTGCTGTACTTTTCTATGTTCTATGTTTTCTTTACACTGAGACTCTTAATGTAGACTAAGCTAGGTGATTCTTAATTCCCCATGTTTTAATTCCCCATGAATTTGGTCTGTTCAATCTGAGTGAGAACATCTACTGTTGCTTCTGCATGTGGATTATAGATACTGTTCCGGACTTCATCCGCTCCCTTTATCTCTCGGATCCAGGCAGGTTAAAAATTCTGTGATATTCTTGGAAAGTCTGCAACTTAATCTTTTTAATGACCTCCTCTGTGGCCTTCACTTTGACAATGTATCAAGTTAGTTGTTAGTGATTAGTTATTATTAAACATTATCATTAGTTATTCTTGAGAACCCAACTTTCATCTTCAAAATACATGGACAGTTTCAAGCACGGTTGTTCACAATTTGACATTTTTAACATTTCTCTGGAACTTTGGAGATTCTCAAACATCACAGTTAACATGCAGGTTACTACCGCAGCATCTAAAAGTAAATATCTTGCATCTTTTGTATTTTTCTAATGTTCAGTCCACATAAAGTTACCATCAGCAGACTTCAGAACAGCTCACACTACATCCTTAATTTCACCTGAAATGTCCACAAAACATGATAGTCCTATAAATTTCATAACCAAACACCTACTAGTTGTGTGGCACAAATGTTACTTGCTACTTATGACCCCAAACTAATCTTGCTGCAGTGGGCCATATTGTTATTCCATTCAAAGCATATTTCAGCCTACCTCCTGAAATATACAATTAACATTGCATCATTGTGCATCTGGAACCATGTTGTATTGATAGAAAACTTAAATATTATTTTGGATTTAGTGCCAGTTTTTGCCAAATTCTTCACTAATTTTATGCTGTTGTCCCAAACCTCCTTGCAACTAGGTTGAAATTGTCTAAACATATCCCATCAGTCTGAGAGATAGTAGGAACTGCAGAAGCTGGAGAATCTGAGATAACAAGGAGTAGAGACGGATGAACACAGCAGGCCAAGCAGCATCACATGAGCAGGAAAGCTGACGTTTCGGGCCTAGACCCTTCTTCAGACCTTTCTTTTTTCTGATGAAGGGTCTAGGCCCAAAACGTCAGCTTTCCTGCTCCTATGATGCTGCTGGGCCTGCTGTGTTCATCCAGCGCTACACCTTGTTATCCCATCAGCCTGACTTGGTTTTGCACTAGGTTCTGTAATAAATAAATAAGAGCGGGAATAGAAGAATTGGTCTATTGATCATGCTCCACCATTCAAAATGATCATAGCTGACCTTGTACTTCAACATCCATTTTTCCTGCTCTTTCTTCATGTTGTGTTGATTCCCAGAGGCCAGTAATCTTAAATATATTATGCAATGGAAAATACACGCTTTCTGGGGTAGCAACTTGATTAAAGCATTTTCTCGTCATCTTAATCCTAAATGATCAGCCCCTTTATCATGAGAATATGACCCCATGTTTTACATTCCCCGACCAGTAGAAAAAATCTCTCGAAGCCCAGAATCTTGCATGTTTCAATAAGATGGCCTCTCATTCTTCTAAACTCTGGAGAATATTGACCCATTTTTAAAACTGAAGTGGTAGTATCCTAGCATGTGGTTATATGAGTTATTTTGTTTTATTTCTGATCTTTACTAACAGGTCCATGTTTGATTGCATACTGGGGACATGGTTCTTGGTTAGGAGCTGTGAGTTGTCCTCTATGCAGACAAAAGGTATGTTTCAGTGGATTTCCATCATAAAATATGAATGGACCTCAGTCTGATACATATAACTTAAATGCAAAATGTTGTTTAAGTCGGAATTGAGTGTAAATGCACATGTGCCCAATATGAGGGAGCAGGATGTGGGAAGATGATCTTGTGGTTTCTCCCACCCTTGGAAAATTTGATATTTTCCATGAAATCAAGAACAATTGTAGAGACAAAGAGAGAAATGTAAGGCAACAGTTCAATGCAATTGATGGCTTATATCATTGTCATTGGTTGATATTATTAAAACTATGGTGAATCAAAATCTACCAGTGTTTGAACTTGGGGCCCTAGGCTACCCTTAAGCAGGAACTTGGCTTGCATCTAAATAACTTTAATGGGCTGCTACTTTCATTCATGCCCTCGTTAAAATGAATGTAGTACAAATAAGCTTAAAATCCATCGTGTTCATAAAGATTGGAATGAGTTCCTCATGTGACTAATTAAGAATTTTCTCTGGCAAGTGGAAGCAGGTGTGCATGATGGGAGTCAAAATGTCCTAAAATCATCAGCCTGCTAACTTCTATGTTTTTCTGGAGTTGGATTGAAGGCAAACAGGGAACCCCTTTTGATCTCCAGGGAACCAATTAAGATGCTCCAAAAAAATTCTAGTCCTTTTTTTTGAGCCTTAATTATGGATTTCACAGCCAGGGCTCCTGTTTCCCAAACTTACAGCAACTCACTAGGGTCACTCAAGCCAGGGTATAATGGCAAGGGCTTCTTCAGTGAACGTGGCAAGCTGGAAGAGCATTGGGAAGTTACACTGAAGAGTTCCTGCCATGCCCAGGTGAGAGATTGTTGGTTAAAGGATTTTATCCTTTGGAGAGGATTATTACAGATTAACAAGTAGATATCAAACTTCATGGAAGGCACTTCACATGTCTAGCACTTCACTGACTTTCAGATGCCTTTCCCTGCTGCCAGCTCTCATCAAAGAACGGGAGCATCTTATGTCATTCCACCTTCTACTATTACTGAGAGGCAGGGACAAAAGCAAAAACAGTATCACCAATCACCATTCAATATCAGCAGCAACACCAGGCAGCTACTTATCAGCTATATTCTCTTCCAAACGGTGGCTGTTCAGATCATGGTTGAAGTAAGTGAGAACACCTAACTAGGTCTACAAGCAAAGGATTAGCTCTCACAACAAGTTTGAGTACTAGTGCCTCAGAAAACTCAAGCTCACATATGTAGCTTGTAGCTGATACCTGCACTCTCCAGGAACAAGATCTACTTTTCATTGGGAGATGGTGGGAATGTATTAACAACAACTAGTCAGATGCCTGTCACTGTAAAGCCACTAGCCACCCCCTCACCGCCTGGTCTTTACCGCTCATCACATTCTGTGCTTTATTATGCAAACAAAGGTAGCAGGCATGTGCAAGTATTTATAATGGCTAATGTGGAGAGGAGGGAAGATTTCTGAACGGCAACCATGAGGCATGGCTGTGAGATGATAATTCACTGAGAGTGAGTGAGGGAGTTCGGATAGTGATGTAAGGTGCTTGGAGAGACAGGAATGAGTGGACCTGCAAAAGGAAGATGTTGTGGTAGGCAATGGCCTAGTGGTATTATTGTTAAATTATTAATCCAGAAACCCATATAACATTCTGGGGACCTAGGTTCAAATCCTGCCATGGAAGATGGTGAAAACTGAATTCAATAGCAATCTAGAATGAAGTGTTTAATGATGACCATGAAACTATTGTCAATTTGGCTTGGAAAATCCAACATTGTTCACTAATGTCCTTTAGGGAAGGAAACTGCTGTCCTGGCCCACTTGTGATTTCAGACTTACGACAATGTGACTGGTTTTTAACTGCCCTCTGGGCAATTAGGAAAGGGCCATAAATGCATGTCCACTCAGTGACTGCATCCAATGAATGAATAAATTAAAAATGTGTTGTCCTGAGAAATACCTTGCAAGAGAATGCAGGGAAAGTCAGTGGGGATGGCGCCTGAAAGTGTTCTGCTACTTATCTCTCCCACCTCTTGGATTTTCTTGGTGTAATGTCCCCAGTTTAGAAGGACTACAGCCCTGCGGTTGACTTCCTTGCTAATTCCATTCACCCCTGCTTGGTTGGAGACATTGTTCTCTTTTCAGGTCTTTGGGAGAACTCACCTTACTGCCGATCCTCACATTAGATAATAGACTATAGGTGCAGGAGTAGGCCATTCAGCCCTTCAAGCCAGCACCACCATTTATTATGATCATGTCTGATCATCCACAATTGGTACCCTGTTCCTGCCTTATCCCCATAACCCTTGATGCCACTATCTTTAACAGCTCTATCCATCTCTTTCTTGAAAGTATCCAGAGACTTGGCCTCCACTGCCTTCTGGGGCAGAGCATTCCATATATCCACCACTCTCTGGGTGAAGAAGTTTCTCCTCAACTCTGTTCTAAATGGCCTACCCCTTATTTTTAAACTGTGTCTGCAGTATTCTGCAGTAGAACCTCAAGATAAGAGTGAGAGACCCAGAGAACAGCATTCTCAAGTTCCCTTTTCTTTCCATTACTTTCTACAACCTCAAAAATCAAAGGGCTGGTTGCATCATAACCCATGTCGAGGATTTTTAAATTCAAAATCCTTCCTTTGACCAAATGGATACATTCTTCTGCCCACCTTTCATACATGGTGAAATGGTAAGAAGTGCCAAACTAATGCCATGAGTAAGTTAACAAATTTTGGCAAAGTCTGCTCCTTCATTATTCAGGCTCACAACCTACAAATGGTCTCGTAGTTGCAGAAAATTTAGCCAATTCAGTCAAATGTTAGTACTTCAGTTAAGAGAGGAGAAGAGTGAAACCTGGACAGCTAGTGAAATCCAGAAGGACACTGATGACAGCTTTACATGTAATTTCTCCAGGGCAAAGTACAGAAGAGTTTTTCAAATTGTCTAAGCAAACTTTTTTAGCCCAAGACGGGATGAGCATACTGTGAGAGAGTTCCTAGCAAAGTTAATTAACTGAAGGAAAAGTGATGAGGTCACCACTCTGTATCCTCTCACCTGAGTAAGTGTCCTATTGGGTTGGTGAGCGGTGGAGCACGCGTTCCACACTATGTTTGTGTGCACCATTGCAGCCAGCTCAAATAGTGAATGCAGACATTGAAATCTATACAAAGCAGAAACACAACTTCTTCATTTGAATAAGTTCCACGTGTTCCTGCGTGGTTACGCATTTAGATATCACAGAAACAAGACAATGACTTTGCCAAAGGGATTACTTGCTGGCCAAAAGAATAAATGTAAGCAGTTACATACAGGTGGTACCAAGACATAGATTAAAGAAAGAGGGAGAATCTTGCATTTCATATTGAGAAATTTACTCCATATAAAAGTACTTTACTTGCAACTAAGTATATTTGGAGAGTAGTTACTTTGTTTAGGGAGTAAAGACAGCAGCCAAGTTGCACTGAGGGAGGTTCCTTCAAATGTCTGAAATAACTGAGCCGTTAATAAGTTATATTTTATGATTAGTGGTAAAGCAAGGGAGCTCTCTGCCGCTGCCACAAAATAAGTTTCGCTGTGAGACTGAAGAATCTCTGGAGCAAGCTTGTCAATTATATTACCGTGCAGTGGTACTGTAATTGACTGCACTGTTCTACACTGGGCATTTCTGGCAATGATGGATTGGAGAAGTCATTTCAAGGGATTATGCTGAAAAGGCAATGACAAATGTTCAAAGGGCACATGGGTGAATTGCAACAATTATTCATTCTCATGTGGTGCAAAGATAAAAGGGAAAGGTGGCAAAACAATGGTTTACAATGGAAATAAGGGATACTATTAAGATAATATTAGTTCGAAGGAAGAAGCCGACAAATTGGACAGAAGGATGCAATAGACTTGAGGATTGGGAGCAGTTTAGAATTCAACAAAGGAGGACAATGGACTAAGAAAGGTAAATAGAGTATGAACTTGCAGGGAACATAAAAATGATTTGTAAAGGTGTCCAAAGGTATGTGAGACAAAAAAATTGTAAAGGCAAATATAGATCCCTACATTACTGTGAGACTGGAGTCACATGTAGGCCAGACCAAGTAAGAATGGCAGTTTCCTTCTCTAAATGATCCAGATGTTATTTTCCTCAGCAATGACAATTGTCACAATAAGACTCTTAATTCCAGATCTTAATTCAATTCAAATTGCACCATCTGCCATGGTGGGATTCTAGCCTGGTGTACAGAACTTTACCTGGGCTTCTGGGTTAACAGTCATGGAATAATACTGCTACACCATCACCTCCCCGTGAAGGTTGATTCAGGCTTGGGTTTTGTGTCTCCCAAATGCCCAGCCATCAGAATCTCATGAGCCAGCTGTAACATTTCCCCATGGACATCGGCAATACAACTGCTTGGTAGACCACTGTCCACTCCTCCATCGCAGTCTGTGAGAGATTCTCCATTTCTTCGTCAGCGCCTCATTTTTAATGTCATGAGGCACAGCCGAATTCCTGCCCCCTAGCTTGATCTGTCATCATTCAAATTCCCTTTCTGGTCATTTTTCCAGAAATTCATTCTTTTCTCTCAATACTCTTTCCTCTTTTTCCCATTTCTCGCTCCCTCTTTCATTTCATTCTCTTTCCCTTCACTTTGTTTTTATTTTCCATTCCTTCTCTTTTTCTTGAAAGTTTAATTTCTGCTGATTTTGATTTTAATTGCTTCGCCATTGCTGTTATGTTTCATCATTCTCAGCTTTCATTTGTACAACTGTCAGGTTTCCTAGCTTTCATATAAAGCTTTGATTCTCAAGCTTCAATAAACATTTTAACTGTCCAAGGGTAGAAGAGTTGGAAGCCAGTAAACATCAAGGGATAACCCTTTAAACAAGAATGGCAGAGATAATGGGAACTGCAGATGCTGGAGAATTCCAAGATAACAAAATGTGAGGCTGGATGAACACAGCAGGCCAAGCAGCATCTCAGGAGCACAAAAGCTGACGTTTTGGGCCTAGACCCTCTCTGATGAAGGGTCTAGGCCTGAATCGTCAGCTTTTGTGCTCCTGAGATGCTGCTTGGCCTGCTGTGTTCATCCAGCCTCACATTTTGTTAACAAGAATGGCATTTGTGCATTCGTTAAAGATTGCCTTGGTTCAGGAATTTAGGATGTATTCAGGATGGTTTGAGTAGAAATGAGGAATAGTAGGGGAGAGAAGTCACCAGCAGGATTAGTCTACATGCCCCTGAATAATTAGCGTAATGTCGGGCAAAGAATACAAGACTAAATATTGGGGGCTTGTGAAAAAGGGATGGCAGTATTTATCACTGACTTTAATCTATATCTAAACAGGAAAACCTAGAACTGGTAATCTGACTCAGGATTTCATAAAATGCTTTCAAGATTATTTCTGATGACAGCACATCCTGGAATAAACCAGAGATCGATTATTGATGATTTTTAATGAGAGGGGATTAGCTAATGACCTCAGGGTAAAGGCTTCCCTATTTCTGAAGGGTCTAGGCCAGAAACGTCAGCTTTTGTGCTCCTGAGATGCTGCTTGGCCTGCTGTGTTCATCCAGCTCCACACTTTGTTATCCTGGCGATGGATTAGTTTAATAGAGATGCAGCGGCAGATTTTTAAGGGGATATATCAAAATACTCAGAATATGTTAATGAAAGAAGTTGTAGAAAGCGTCAAGTTTAGTGAAGAAGCACATGATTATGAAAAGTTGAGCGGCCAGTCTGATGATTGGTCGAATAAAGAATGGCAGAAATGACTCAAAGGTTCATCAGGAGGACAAAATTAAGGTGTAAGAGGGAGCTGGGTAGAATGTAAAAATGAATAGCAAGAGTTTTAGGAGTTATCTATAAAGGGAAAGGCTAAGTCAAGTGAGTATTGGTCTTCTAATGAGTGAGAATGGCATTTGTCCTCAAGAGAGTGAAAATGGGGAGTAAACAGTAGATAATAATGATGGTTGAAATAAACATATTTTACTTCTGCCTTCGAACATTCCAGTAATGGCTGTAAATTAGGAGGCTGAAGAAGTAGATAAACTTAGCAAAAGTACATTCACAAGGGAAACAGTCCTCAGAGAATTGATGGACCCCATGGGCTGTCAAATCTCCGAGCTGAAATGCAATTCATCCTAGGATTTTAAAAGACTTTGCAAATGAGGTGGTGTTAATTTTCCAAAATTCTCTAGATTCGAGGCACGTTCTATTTGATAGGAAAGCAGCAAATCTACCCCTTCTTTTGAAAAATGGAAGGAGGCAGAAAATAGCAATCTACAGCTCAGTTAGCTTAACATCTGGCATGGAACATACCCAAGTCTGATGCAGGGGGTGTTCAAATAGTTGTTTTTGGTGCTATTATCCTCATTGTACACTAGTCTGTACACTGTCAGGCTGTGAACACATACAAACTAATGTTGCAATTAGTTTTTAAGCACCTTTTTTGTATATATCTGGAAGACCAAAGCACAAAAAATCCACAGGACATCCTTACAGCTGAGAGGGGAGAGACGTCCAATGACTGAATTTGCATTTGCAGTCATATTTAGCTATAGAAGACTTCTTTTAAAAAAAAACATTTTTTGAGTGAAAATTAATAATGTCCATGATAGTTCAGGGTCTGATCAGTCATCATGGCATCACTGTCAATGTTTAATTTTACAAGACCTTCAAAAGTGAATCCAACTAAAGTCATTTGCTTCCAGCATACCAGTGGGGCCTTGGTTTAATAATTCATCTGAAAGGAAATGCAGCCTACATCAATGTTGTGTGAGATTGCTTCTTTATGATTAGTTGTGATATCTAACATCGACATTTTTAATAATCAGTAATGCGTATGAACCATAAACTATGGTTGCAATCCAATTACGCGCATTAATTTTAATCCTTTAATTTGTACTGAAATATTTGAATTATTTAATTAAGCAATGCCAGAGTTGTCAATTCAAGTAGCCAGGAGTAGACTGTGATTATGAGTTTGAATATTGATGTTGATTTAAAAGAACAAAAATTACACTGAATCCTTCTATGTCTACACTCAGACCAAACCAATTCTTTTCTGTTTCAGGTGAGCTTGCTCAACGGTCTATTTTGTGAGAACGAGCAGGAAAAGCAGGGTCAACAGATTATGCAAGACATTAGGAACTATAACAAGCGCTTCTCTGGGCAATCCAGACCCGTAAGCATCCTGTACAAAAATCAACCCGATTATTTGAAATTAGATTGCAGATAAGGGAAGGGTACCACAATGTTATAATCAGATTATTGAGTGAAATCTACATTTGTAAATACTGGCATATCAATAGTGTAACAACATTATTAATCATGCAACAATAATCATTTCCTATTTCCCTGAAATTCTGTATAAATTCTGAAATATAAATTGCAAGTCAAAAACAGGCAAAAGTAGCTAACATGTGATGTTTCTTCAGGTTCATAATATATGTTTTCTCATGTATTTGTATTATTTGATTTAGTTCACTTGGTTTATTTTGGCCTCTTGGTTCATAATTCATCAATGGTGGCAGCAAGCATCAATATGTTTTCCCTTGTTAAAGCAATAGGAACACAAGTGCTTACATGGAAATCAGATTGCCAGGAATTTGTCCACTTTCAGTGTTATTGTCAATCATTGAACAGTATTGAAATAGCAGATCATAAAAAAAATCTGCTCTGCACTGTCAGCAACGGAGCTAGTTGAAAGTTTGCTTATAATGCATAATTTTTGTTTGAAGTAAAACAAGTGAAATACTGATGAAAATAGTATCTTCATACAGCACAGCACAATAATGTTTTCAAATGTAGTATTTTACTTGCCAGGGTCTTGTGGCCCATCACAGTCATGACCCATTAACAATAGGCCAAATTCCAATTAAAAATAACCAAGTGAATTATTCTCATTTAAATATATGTAACACTTAAAATAATTGTGGCTGTTGGGAAATATGTGTTTACCTCACTGTGAAATATTCAATATTATTTTTCTGTCATCTTTAACTTATTTTTCATATATTTTTATTGGGCCATTTTTCTTTTCTCTTTGAATCTGAGATTAGTGAAAGCATGGGCTATCTGCACAATGAAGGTCCATCTGCTTTGCCTTAATATTTTTAACCAGGCATCCAAGAAACCTCTGAAAAAGGTGACTGTTTTATTGTCAAGTTGTAGATAGTTTAATGATGTGACTACAAATTTGAGATTGTTTAGGTTAAATGTATTCTCTTTGTATTTTTGTCAATATATCAAGTTAGCTTGAACTGTTAAATTAAAACAGAAAGTGCTAATGAAAGTCAGCCAGTCTGATGGCATCTGTGGAGAGAGAAACAGCACAATCATATTGAATCAGATATGCCTCTTCTTCTGACATAATTAGACCTGCTGAGTTTCTCCAGAATTTTCTGATTTTGTTTCCAATTTCCAGCATCAGAAGTATTTTGGTTTTAATTGGCCTGAATTCCCAATTAGGTCTTTGGGAATCTGTGATTATGAGTTTGAATATTGATGTTGATTTAAAAGTCTATGATCTCTGCAAAGTTTAGTCTATCAAAATGCCATGTTCTTTTCAAAGCTGATTGTATATTGTTCTTACTTTATTGTTCTCCATCTCCCTTATTTTGTTGTTCTATTGTTCAGTTTGCAGATTATGTCTATGACATGCCCCTGTTACTTCAGATGGCCTTCAGAGGACTCTTCACTATGGCTGGATTAATGTGGATCTTCTATTTGAGGATTGCAATTTGTTCCTTTGGAGCCATAATGTGCCTCACTTTCCCTCTAGATATAATTCCTGAAACAGTCAATGGGATCTTGGGAACTGCAGATGACCTGACTGTTGTAATCCTGCTTCTTTTCTGCATGATTCATATTTGCCAGTAGATGGAGACAGAGCAAATTAGTTCAACCAGAGTAATTGTCAAGTTAACCTAACCAGACTATTCATTGGATGTGGCCTATTTGTCCAACATTTGGTTGAATAAAAAAGTGTAGATATACTTTCACAATGTTTGAATTGATAGCTGTACATAGCATTTTAATGCTACTAGCGCTTGTTTTTTTTTCCAACCATGTTGTTGACAAAAGTAAGCAGCACAGAGCTGTTTTTACTTTAACACATCTGTAACTATTTAAATATTTCCCAAAAATGTTAAATATATTTTAAAAGATCTCAAAAAATGCTATTTTCCCCCAGTTATGTAAACTTTGTACTTTACACAGTCCGTTTTTTTAAATAATGCAAGTGAAAATTCACGTGAGAAAATAATGTTGCATTGGGAGAGTGATTAAAGCAGATGCTTAGCAGAAATTGCACTGAAAACTTATTTCTCCAAACAGGGAGTTAAATCTGCATTGCTTTTAAATTCAATTTTCTGACTTCAGCATGATGTATGTTTTGATCTGTATTTTGTGGAAAACACCCTTTACACTGTACATCACATTGATGTCATATCGAAAACAACCTTTATAGTGTACATCAGACAGATCATATTGAAAAAGAGTTCTGTCAATAAATCTCCATTGGTTGAATTTTCTTAGAGATGATAGGTTATGCTTAACTGCCAATTTCTTCACATCCTTTTAATTGAAATAGCAGCCTATAGTGTTTCTTTAATTATTCAGCTGGGGATGGGATCCAGGAAAATACAAGCTTGTGCAATTACTAAACAATTTACTACATTTTGACAATGTTAAAGTCACACTTAACTGTGGTGAAACAGCTCTTGCCTTTCTATCTCTTCAAAATCAAGATGGGTTTGCTGATAATTACATCCTTCAAAGTTCGGTTAAACAGTAATAAGCAGTATTTAATTATTTATTCTCCATTATGTTAGGCTCACATGCTGCTCATGAACTCCTCTAAGTGGATGTTCAATCCTTTTCATTGGTCTAGATTGACAGCTACCATAACTACTTGTGCAGGAAAATGGTGTCTATGTCAACGGAGTGGGGAGCAGGGAGCGGGGAGAGATACCTGAGTACTCAGATCTTGAATAAGTGATTCCCTCCCTCAGAGGAAGGGAGCTTGGTAATGTCTGGGAGATATTTTGTGATGTAAGAGGTTAGAACAAGGTGAATGATGTGCTCAGTTTGGAGTGAAGTATCTGGGACCTCAATCACTCACTTGCTTGGAACCAATATAATAAAACGTGAGGCTGGATGAACACAGCAGGCCAAGCAGCATCTCAGGAGCATAAAAGCTGACGTTTTGGGCCTAGACCCTTCATCAGAGAGGGGGATGGGGTGAGGGTTCTGGAATAAATAGGGAGAGAGGGGGAGGTGGACTGAAGATGGAGAGAAAAGAAGATAGATGGAGAGGAGAGTATAGGTGGGGAGGGGATAGGTCAGTCCAGGGAAGACGGACAGGTCAAGGAGGTGGGATGAGGTTAGTAGGTAGGAGATGGAGGTGCGGCTTGAGGTGGGAGGAAGGGATGGGTGAGAGGAAGAACAGGTTAGGGAGGCAGAGACAGGTTGGACTGGTTTTGGGATGCAGTGATTTGCTCAGTCAGTACTTAATCAGGTGCTTCTCCTACTGACTATCTATATGAGGTTCTTGGTAACTTTCTCTTCTGATACTTATCTCCTGAAATGACATATTTGCTGGCTGCATTTTACATTGATTGCTTTGGAAACCCTGATCAGATATGATAGCACCACATGGACATGCAGCTGGATGATTAATTGCAAACACGAGATATTTTGTCAACCGCTGTTGGATAACAATGGTACCATAATTACTCCATAGGAATGTATACTAAATGGTACCAAAGATAACTGCAAAGCATGATCTTATAATTGTCTTCCAGCTGACTTCAGTTGTATCCAATTCAGAAAAAAAACTGTTCTTGAAATGTGTTATAGAATGGGTAAGTTGGTAGTCCTTATGTGACTATGACATGTATTCAGACCAAGTCAATTGTACTTGTCTACGTTCCAGAGAACGTCAAGATTTGACGACTAGAGTATACAACTTAATAAGAACAGAAGAAATAGGAAGAGTCTGTGAACCACTGTGGCTGCACTGTTGTTTAACATAATCATGACTGATCTTTGATCTCAGCTCCAAGTTCCTTCCAGCACAGTGTTCACCGTAATTCACCTCTTAATATTAACGGCTGTTTTCTTTGGTGAATATGATGACATCAGACCCAGAATGAGACCTAAATCTAATCTCAGCAAGGATAGAACCTGCTAGATGACCAAGATGCATCTGCCCGATTCTCAGAACAGGATATCCTGCTGGATCTTCAGAAGGGCAGTTGGTTTTCAGCCACCAATGTTGAAATTGGGATAACATTCTGGGCACATGGAGAAACATAGATTCAGCATAACAAGACAAAGAAGGATGGTTGTGGGTGGTGAGGGTCTATCCTCTCAGTCACAGGACCTAATTACAGATGTTCTTCAGACTATTGTAATTTTCCAATCTGCCTGTTCAGAGTTGTTATGACACACCTCTGGAGCAGATGGGACTTGAACCGAGGCCTCCTTATCCATTGGTAGGGACACTACCACTGCAGTACAATAGTCCTCAGATCATTGTCCTGGACCCAACCATCTTCAACTTCTCATCTATGACCTCCCCTCCACTATAAAATCAGAAGGGGGAACATTTGCTCATAATTGAATAATGCTCAGTGCCGCTCACTAGTCCTCCGATATGGAAGCAGCCCATGTATAAATGCAGCAAGACCTGGTCAACATTCACGAGTAGACTTCATCTAACAAGCAGCAAAAAATGTTCACACCACACAACTGTCAAACAATGATCATTTTCAAGAAGAGGGAATCCAACCACTACTCCTTGACATTCATTGGCATTGCCCTGTTAACAAAATCTTGGGGCCTACTATCAACCAAAACTGATTTGGACATACAATTTCCACAGCTACATGAGCAAGTCTGAGGTTCAGAATTCTACAGTAAATAAGCCTTCTCTTCACTCCTCAAAGTAATTCAGGGAATTTGAAGGCAATGTGGGAAGTCGGGGAGGAGGTGTTATCGCTTGTCTTTTTGGTGCATAGTTTGTAAGGTTTTCTTTAAAATGGGATAAATTGAAGCCCAGGATTAGGGGCCCAGGACAAAACAGTGACATCACTGGTAAGCCAAAGTTCATTGCTTGGTGATGCCTACTAACTTGACTATTTATTATAGATTACTTTCAGATTGTAAATAGGAGAAATATTCACAGGCTATAAACCAAAAGACCAGTGCAAAACTTTAAAAATCAAATTAAGAACAAGGTAACTAAAATAGCTATGCTGGGCCAGGTGATGTGTTTTCCCTGCATGATGTGGGAGCTGGTGGACCCCAATGTGGTTTACAGTGACTACATCAATAGCAAGTGTTGGTTGGTTGAAGAGCTCTGTCTCAGAGTTGATGAGCTTGAGTCTGAGCTTTGAACATTGCAACTCATCAGAGAGGGGGAGTTACATGAAAACGGCGTTTTGGGAGGCAGTCACACCTCAAATTCAGTCAATGGTCAGGGACAGGAGGGTATAACTACCAATGAGGCAGGTAGAAGGGCCCAAGTGGTAGTGCTGAAAGAGCCTCAGCTCTTGAACTTGTCTAGCAGATTTGTGATTCTTCCTCCCTGTGTGAAAGCAGGGGCTATAGGAAGATGAGCAACCTGACCATAGCACCATTTCACACAGAGCTATTCGAGAAGGGGAGCAAAGAGAAATGTAGATGTAAATGAGGATCGTCTTTGGGGAATACACACTGGTATCTGTGGCCAGGATGTAATTCCCAAAGGCTGTGTTGTTTGCTTGATGCTTGACTTCAGGGTATGTGTTTGAGTTAGGAGGAGAGTTCAAATAGAGTTTGAGTTATGATGAGAAA
The DNA here is from genome assembly GCF_030684315.1 of Stegostoma tigrinum. NCBI lineage: Eukaryota > Metazoa > Chordata > Chondrichthyes > Orectolobiformes > Stegostomatidae > Stegostoma > Stegostoma tigrinum. Next base: position 57,105,072 of record NC_081361.1, on the reverse strand, counting down.
AGCGGAAAAGGCTGTGACTTTATGCCCTGGATCATAGGATGCCGATGGGTGACTTTTTAGAGATTTATTAAATAATGAGGCACATGATTAAGTGAAAAGCCAGGTAAGTGAGTCCAAACTAGAGGGCATAGGTTCAAGGTGAGAGAGGAAAGATTTAAAAGGGGCCTGAGGGACAGTTTTTTTTCACACAGAGGGTGATGTGTCAATGGAATGAGCTGCCACAGTCAGTTCAGTAAAGTTCAGTTTAAGAAACCTGGTTGGCTTGGACGAGTTGAGCCAAAGTGCCTGTTTCCATGCTGTATGACACTATCACTCGATCTCATCTAAGGTGCAATGGAACTTGAGAGTGGGAGGGGAAGATCCAGTTGTTGTGGTCCATAGAGGTACCAACAATATAGGTAGAAAGAAGAAAGAGATTCTGCTGAGGGAATATGAAAAGCTAGGAACTAAATTAAAGCCCAGAACTGAAAAGCTAATAATCTCTGAATTATTATATTAACCACAAACAGATTGGCATCGGGTCAACAAGATTAAGGAAGTAAACATGCAGCTCAAAGATTGGTGCATGGGAAACGGGTTCAAATTTTGATGGGATGGGCACCACCTGTATCACACAGGACTCTGAGTCCTCATGGAAGTCATCACTCAGTCTGGGATAAGGCTTTAAAGTAAATAGTGGTAGGGTAGGGGCGTGGCATTCAGTTGCATGGAATATTATTGAAAAAAGTTAAATCGGGGGGATGGGAGGGTTCAGCAGAGGTTATTAAAATTTCCAGAAAATGTAATAGTACAGAGAATGTGGAAAAAGTCAGGAATCTAACTCCAGCCACCGCAGATAAGGTAACACTATGAGAAAGGGTGCAGTCAATGCAGAACTGTACTTAAATGCATGGATCATATGAAACGACGTACATGAGCTTGTAGCGCAGATCAAAATTGGTGGGTACAATGTTGTGGGTATCACAGAGATGTGGCTGCAAAAGGATCAGGGCTGGGATCAGTGCCAATCAGTGGGACATTGTCAAAGACAGAGGAGCGCCGAATGAGTATAAACCTACTGGAGCTCGGGGATCACGGCTTTGTTGGTGGGAAGCTGTCAGAGGGTGGAGAAGCAGCGCAGAGTGAGTATAAACCTACCAGAGCTTGGGGATCGTGACCTAGTCGGCAGGAAGCTGTCAGAGGGTGGAGGAGCAGCATAAAGTCAGTATAAACCTACTGGAGCTCAGGGCCCGCAGCCTAGTCAGTGGGAATCCGTCAGAGGGCAGAGGAGCAGCGCAAAGTGAGTATAAACCTGTCGGAGCTCAAGGATCAAGAAGCTGTTGGAGGGCGGAGGAGCAGCGCAGAGTGAGTATAAACATAACAGAGCTCAGGGATCGCTGCCTAGTCAATGGGAAGCTGTCGGAGGGTGGAGGAGCAGCACAAGAGTGAGTATAAACTTACTGGAGCTCAGGGATCGCTGCCTAGTCCGTGGGAAGCTGTCGGAGGATGGAGGAGCAGCACAGAGTGAGTATAAACCTACTGGAGCTAGGGGCCAGGGAGGATGAGGCAACTATGGCTGATTAGGGAAGTCAGGGGCAGTATAAAAGCAAAAGGGAAAGCACATGTGGTGAAGAGCAGTGGGAAACTAGAGGATTGGGAAGCCAACAAAGATCAATGGAAGGCAACAAATAAAAAGGAAGGAGAAGATAAGTATGAGGGTAAACTAGCCAGTAATATAACGGAGAACTGTAAGAGTTTCTTTAGATATATAAAGGGCAAAAGAGAGGCAAAAGTGGACACTGGAAAACAACACTAGTGATAGTAGTAGTGGGGAACAGGGAAATAATTGAGGAACTGAATAATTACTTTGCATCAGTCTTCACAGTCATGTCCTAAAAATTCAAGAGAATCAGCGGGCAGAGTTCAGTATGGTGGCTACCAGCAAGAAGGTGCTAGAAAAATTGAGTGGCCTGAAGATGGACAAATCATCTGGACCAGATGGACTACACTCCAGAGTTCTTAAGGAGATAGCTAAAGAGATAGTGGAGACATTGGCGGGGGTGATCTTTCAGGAACTGTTAGGCTCAGGGAAAAGAGAATGAGGCAAAAGACCTAAAATTACAGGCCGATTAGCCTAATTTTGATCGTGGGTAAGATTTTGGCGTTTATTGTGAGGATGAGATTTCTGAATACTTGGAAGTACATGGTTAAAAAGGGTAAAGTCAGCATGGCTTCATCAAGGGGAGGTCAGACCTGACAAATCAGTTAGAATTATTTGAAAAAGTAATGATCAGGTTAGACCAACAACAGCCAAAGGATGTTATCTAACTGAACTTCAAGAATGCCTTTGACAAAGTGCCACACGGGAGACTGCTGAGTAAGATAGGGGTCCGTGGTGTTAGAGGCAAGGTGCTAACATGGCTAGAAGATTGGCTGTCTGGAAGAAAGTAGAGAGTGGGGATAAAAGGGTCTTTCTCACGACGGCAGCCGGTGACAAGTGGTGTTCCACAAGGATCAGTGTTGGGACCACAACTTTTCACGTGATGCATTAATGATCTAGATGGAGGAACTGAGGGCATTTTGTCTATGTTTGCAGATGATACAAAGATAGGTAAAGGGAATCTGTCACCAAATCTGTGCTTGGTCTCATCAATATAGAGACCACATTGGGAGCAGTGGATACAGTAGACAAGATTGGAGGATGTAAAGGTGAATCCCAGTTGGATTTGGAAGGATAGTTTGTGGCCTTGTTTGGATGTGAAAGGGGTGTACGGTCAGGTGTAGCACCTCCTGCGGTTTTAGGGAAAGGTACCGAGTGTGGTGGGATTTGTAGGGAGTGCGAAACGGATGAGAGAATCACGGCATGAGCATTTCCTACGAAAGGCAGATAAGGCTGGAGAGGGAACTATCTCTTTGGTGGTGGGGTCTGATTGCAGGTGACGAAAGGAGCGGAGGATGATGTGCTGGAGGTTGTTGAGGTGATATGTGACGACCAGGGGGCACTGACCTTATTTTTGTCGGGGGGGGGATTTGAGGGCAGAAGTGCAGGAAATGCAAGAGACGTGGTTCAAGGCATTATGAATCAGTGGAGGAGGGAAGTTACAGTCCTTGAGAAATGAGGTCATCTGGAATGTCTGGGAGTGGAATGCTTCATCTTGGGAGCAGATGCGGTAAAGGTGTTCCTGCCTGACAAATCTGTTGGAATTCTTTGAGGAGGTGGTGAGCAAATTAGACAAAGGAAAGCCAGCTAAATATGATAAGATCCCATGATGTTAGGGGAAAGGGTATTAGCATGGATGGAGGTAATGGGAACTGCAGATGCTGGAGAATCCAAGATAATAAAGTGTGGAGCTGGATGAACACAGCAGGCCAAGCAGCATCTCAGGAGCACAAAAGCTGAAGTTTCGGGCCTAGACCCTTCATCAGGGCTCTGTTGAAGGGTCTAGGCCCGAAACGGCAGCTTTTGTGCTCCTGAGATGCTGCTTGGCCTGCTGTGTTCATCCAGCTCCACACTTTGTTATCTTGGCATGGTTAGAGGATTGGATTGTAAATATTCTGCAATGAAGACACCGCTTGGCAGTCTCAACTGGCTTACTGTTGGGGGCATATTTATAGACATTCGTGACAAATTCATATACTCAGGAGCTGTGGGGTCTCTTGAACTGGAGCACCAGACAGGAGAATGTATTTTCCCTTATTCCAATTTCATCTGTAGTTCTTTCCACTCATTCTTATGCTCTGATTTGTCATATGCTCCTTCATGTCAATTATTGATTCTGAGGAAGGATAAGCTTGTATTGATACTTCCTGTTGCAAAAGTGGATGATACAAGTGCTGAAGGCTTTCTCAAAATCAGCAAGAATACTTTTAATGTGGTGTTTTATAGTGCCTATAACACAGTAAAACATTCTGAGGCACCTCACCACTGTGTAAGCTATTTTTTTCACCTTTCCTGGTCAATTGCATTTACCCTGGATAGCAATAATGCAGGGCAATCCTAACAATGAGCTATACCTAATGTCTTTTAATAAAGCAAAGGATACCACAAAAATATAGAAAATAATGAGTTTTGAGAAGATTTGTAGCTCAGGTTGAGGTTTTGGATGTGAGTTTGCTCGCTGAGCTGGAAGGTTAGTTTTCAGACGTTTCGTCACCATTCTAGGTAACATCATCACTGAGCCTCCGACGAAGCGCTGGTGTTATGTCCCGCTTTCTATTTATCTGTTTAGGGTTCCTTGGGTTGGTGATGTCATTTCCTGTTCTTTTTCTCAGGGGATGGTAGATTGGCTCCAAATCAATGTGTTTGTTGATGGAGTTCCAGTTGGAATGCCATGCTTCTAGGAATTCTCGTGCGTGTCTCTGTTTGGCGTGTCCGAGGATGGATGTGTTGTCCCAATCAAAGTGGAGAATTAAACAAGAGAGACTTCCAAAAAATGAAATCAGATGGATCCAACACACTATGCTTCTACGGACTACCAAAAATTCACAAACCAGGAGCCCCCCTCAGACCCATAGTGTCGCTACCTGGAACACCAACCTACAGATTAGCCAAGGAACTACGCCAAAGACTAAAACACTTAGTAGAAGACTCACGCCACTCCATTTGCTCCACCCAAGAATTCCTGAACACCATCAAACACACCAAGATAGAAGAGGATGAAATAATGGTCTCCTTTGACGTAACAGCCCTGTTCACATCCATCAAAATCAACCTGGCCAAAGAAACACTGACTACACTATTAGAAGAACCAAAGACACATACACCAGACACCACCAACCTCATCAGCAAGGACAACATCATCAAGCTAGTGGACCAATGCCTCACCACCCACTTCACTTTCAATAACAAAACCTACAGACAAACCAACGGTACACCCATGGGATCTCTGATATCAGGGTTCTTAGCAGAGGCAGTAATGCAGAGACTCGAACAAACAGCTCTGCCAATCATCCAACCCAAACTTTGGGTCCGCTACGTGGAGGACGCCTTTGTCATTAAACAAAACAAATTAGAGGAAACCTTCAAGACCATCAATAATACCCTTTACTGGCATAACATTCACAAAAGAGGAGGAAAACAACAACAAACTGCCATTCCTAGATGTCACAGTAGAGCGAACAGTCAATGGGGAACTTCAAACCAGCGTCTACAGGAAAACAACACATACGGACCAAATACTGAACTACAGGAGCAACCATCCCAACACCCACAAACGAAGCTGCATTAGAACATTATTCCAACGAGCCACCACACACTGCAGCACAGAGGAACTATGAAGAGCAGAAGAAAATCACCTATACAGCGTATTCAAAAAGAACGGGTACCTAATGAACACAGTCCGCCGATTTCTCAGCAATAAACCCAAACAAACAGACAAAACATGCCCAGAAACCATAACCACTCTCCCCTACATCAAAGACATTTCCGAAATGACTGCCAGACTACTCGGACCTCTTGGCATCAGGGTAGCCCACAAACCCACCAACACACTAAAACAGCAGCTAATGAACTTTAAAAACCCTATACAGACAACAAACAAAACAAACGTCATCTACAAAATACCTTGCAAGAACTGTGACAAACACTACATTGGACAAACAGGCAGAAAGCTAGCCACCAGGATACATGAACATCAACTAGCCACAAAACGACATGACCCACTATCACTCGTATCCTTACATACAGATGAGGAAGGACACCACTTTGATTGGGACAACACATCCATCCTAGGACAAGCCAAACAGAGACACGCACGAGAATTCCTAGAAGCATGGTATTCCAACCGGAACTCCATCAACAAACACATTGATTTGCAGCCAATCTACCATCCTCTGAGAAAAAGAACAGGAAATGACATAACCAAAGCAGGAAATGACATCACCAACCCAAGGAAACCTAAACAGATAAATAGAAAGCGGGACATAACACCAGCACTTAACATCAGGCTCACTGATGATGTTACCTAGAATGGTGACGAAACGTCTGAAAACTAACCTTCCAGCTCAGCGAGCAAACTCACATCCATAGAAAATAATACATCACAATATCACACACACAAGTGAGCTAATTTATGTCAACTGAAATAAGTCATCAGCCTGCTCTGTCTCCAGCTCCTGTCATGGATCTGACAACATTTTCTTAGACAGCTAACAATTTCTCTGAAGTGAGCTTTCTTAGCCCCTTTTTCAGTACAGAGATGTTGCGTGTTGAAACTTTGACACTGTTTCGTCTCCAACAATTTGATCATTTTGACAACTACAACATTACGAATGTGCCATCTACCATGGCTGGTCTGATCAATTACGGATTAAATCTTGTTTGTTTCTCCTTAGAAAGAGGCACACATTTCCGTTTTAATGAATTTTTACTTAAGCCTTAGCTGTTGCCACCTCTATGTCAGAAGATATTTACATGGCACAATTCTATAATCAAGCATTCTTTTTTCAACTGGTAAGTAATGATATTATCATTCAGTTTACTGTATCTGATTGAAACCAAGACTTCAGACTTTCAGACATATTATGTTAGCTGTAAGTGTTGGTGATCCTATGTATCTGCAGTGCCTGTCCTGCCAGATGACAACAAAAACAAAGTTGCTGGAAAAGCTCAAGATAACAAAATGTGGGGCTGGATGAACACTGCAACCCAATCAGCACCTCAGGAGCACAAAAGCTGACGTTTTGGGCCTAGACCCTTCATCAAATGAGATGAAGGGTCTAGGCCCGAAACGTCAGCTTTTGTGCTCCTGAGATGCTTCTGGCCTGCTGTGTTCATCCAGCTCCACACTTTGTTATCTTGGATTCTCCAGCATCTGCAGTTCCCATTTATTGCTGGAAAAGCTCAGCAGGTCTGGTTGAATGGGTTCTAAGGAAGGGTCACACTAGACCTGAAACGTTAACTCTGTTTTTTCATTCACAGATGCTGCCAGACCTGTTGGGCATTTCTACCAATTTTGTTTTTGTTCTTAATTTACAGCATCCACAGTTCTCTAGGTTTTTATTCTGCTAGATGACAATATCCGTGTGTTTGGAAGGTGCTGCCTAAGAGGACTTTGCGAATTACAACAATTTATACTGATGATCAAGACTAGACTTATGGGAAGGTAATTAGGTGGATTGGATTTGTTCTGCTTTGTTTGCACAGGACACACCTGGGAAATTTTCGATATTGTTGGGTACATGCCAATTTTACAGTTGTACTGGAACAGTTTGGCTGGGGGTAGAGATAATGGGAACTGAAGATGCTGGAGAATCCAAGGTAACAAAGTGTGGGGCTGGATGAACACAGCAGGCCAAGCAGCATCTTAGGAGCAGAAAAGCTGATGTTTCGGGCTGACGTTTTGGGCCTGGACCCTTCACGCCCGAAACGTCAGCTTTTGTGCTCCTAAGATGCTGCTTGGTATGCTGTGTTCATCCAGCCCCACAATTCGTTATCCTGGCTGGGGGCAGAACTTGTTGTCTTTGGTACTTCTGCAAAACGTTGCAGTATCCAGTGTCTTCAGTGGATCTTGATATCGTGTGGAGTGAATTCAGTTAGCTGAAGTCCAGCACTTCTTTTGCTGAGGACCACTTGAGGAAGCCAAGATGGATCAACCGTGCAGTAGTTCTAGCTGAAGATTGTTACTGGGAATGCAGTCGGTGATTAAGAAATTATATTTTGAGGGCAGCGTCAAAGTTAATTGCTTTAGTCTGCTCAGTGGTAATTTGGAGGTTTGTCTGTTTATTCCATGCTGGATGTCAGACAACTGATACCACAATTCAGAGACAGTGGAGAACTGTAGTGATATGTATATTATTTCATGTATGAAGCGCTGCAGTAATTGGTTAAACCTCACATCACAGCAGGAGGTCAATTCTCAGTCCTTAAACAGAAGCAGTCTTAACGCATTTTTGTTTACAGCTCCAAATTCAACAATGCAACATTGTTATTTTCAGATGATAGGCTAATTGTATTGAAAGGAATGGAGGTCAATTTCCACAGAGGTTTCTGTTGCTCATTTGTCATAAGTCCCTTCAAAGAGCATCGGAAGCCTCAGAAAACAGCATGAACAGTGTTTTTCTACGATGCCTGTGGTACATTTTCTGTCCTAACATGTGACATAAACAGGAAAACTGCAACAGAAAGTTATTCCCATTGTTCTTTTTCATCTTTGCAGTTACCCTCTGCTCCTGCATACCTGGCAGGATGCCATTCTGTGCTGGTATCAGTAAAAACATTAATGTAATTTGTGGCTCCATTTAAAAAAAAATCAATGGATCAATGATTTTTGGCTTATTTAATCAATTTTGAAAGAGAAAGTGGAAAAAATACGAAGAAGCAGCTTTGTAACAAGAATCCATATTAATGCAACAACAAAGGCAAAACCAGGTAGATCTTATAAAAGAGAGTTCTGTATGGTCCTGGATGCAAATTGTAAGACGATGGAATACCTTACTAACTAGGATCCAGAACTAGTAGAGATTTTGTAATTTTCTAAGGTTCCTGGAACGTTACAGTTTGGTTGCCTAGTGGCTTTTATAACAATTAGGACCAATTAAGATACATAACAATAAAATGATGCAAAAATGGCTTTGAATTCTGCCCTCAGAAATTCCCTGATTTTGGGTAGTATTTGTTTTATACATTGTATCATTGTAAAAACTGCACTGTTAGAATACACGTGCATTGAATACTTAGCTGGCACTTCCAGGAATGATGGCCAATGTAATTCGCATTATCAACAACAACATCTAAATCTGTATTGACATTAAAACACAAATTACGATATATACACTGTAGTGGCAGCAGCACCACAACATGCAACAAACTGGTGGAAAGGGAAAAATAAATTTGGTTTTAAATATCTCTTCTCAGGTAGAAATTTACACAATCATGACCAAACACAAACCATACAAACAGTTCCTCTGTTGTGTAAATTAAAATAAGATCAATGATGATTGTTTCGGGAAATATGTTTACGTGTTTGTGTTGTTAGAATATTTTGCCAAATAAAAATGAAATAAGCTGATAACTTTAACAATTTGAAGTTAGGTTGTGAGCATGATGTGCATGAGCTTGGAAGAATGAGCACTGAAGTTACCAATCATAGTATTTTAGCTTTGAGCACAAAATTAACTTTTCAAATTAGATTGAAGTGACAAGGGCCAAAGTGTGAGAATGAACATTTCAACAGGACCAGAAATTTGCTCCTCCTGGCTTACAAGTAAATCTTTTAACAATCTATTTTCCTGGCTTTAATCTTCTGGTCTTGGGCACTATGGGTCTGGCAATGAGTAACATAGACACAAAAAAATCATGCTGGATCTGCATAACCCCAGTATTTGTGCCATGAAAAGGTCAGGCAGGCAAAACTGCTAGAAACAATTGCTGGAGATCACAGTGGGTCAGACAGCATCCAAGGAGATAGAGCAAACTAACATTTTGAGTCTGGATGACTCTTCATCAGATCTGAAATGAAATGCAGCAGCGACAGTATTTATGCTATAGTTGGGGGTGGTTGTGGCGGTGGTGGGATGTACAGTGCTGGTGGAGAGAAGATCTTGACTCTTCAGATTAAGTGATATCGGAATGTGACAATATTCTCCAATCACTTAATCTGAACTATCAACATCTTTTCTCCACCAGCACTCTCCACCCCGCCACAGCCACAACCTGACCCCCACCTCAAACTACAGCATTAATGCTGCCCCTTCTGCACAACACTTCAGCTCCGATGAAGTGTCATCTAGACTTGAAACATTAGCTTTCTGTATCTCCATGGACACTGTCTGATCTGCTGGGATCCCCAGCATTTGTTTTCAATACATATTCTAGTATCTGCAGTAACTTGGTTCAAAACTGCTGGAAATGTGGCATTTAAAATGGTGGCTGGCAAGAAAGTGTTTGGAAATCAACATTGAGCATCTTTATCAATACTTCTTTAACATCACTGCAGCCACTACTTTGTATTGCCTATGCAGGGTATAAGTCTTGCCTGCTGTTTCTATTTCAACAGACTCTAGCCACTTTGTAAGCTCACAAGTCTCAAGAATTAATCCATGAATAACAGTAGTTTTTTAAAAGTACATTTTTAGAGTAGATTTGCATTGCAATGTAGCATTAATGCAAAACAAAACTAACACTGAAGTTGCAATGTGCACGTTGCTGAATATGCAGTCAGGCCTCACCCTGAAGTCTTATAGGATTCCTTAGGCAGTAACATCTGATTTACAAGAAACAAAGTTTAGCGTTAACATGAAAATGAAACTGCTTTAATGCTTACATGCTTTAATTGATTTAAACTAAAATTTTTCTTTGGGGAAGCCGTGACATTATCTTTCTTCTACTTGATCACCTAGAATTCATATTTATGTTTTACAAAGGTTCCAATGCAGTACAAAGATAGCAATGTATTCGTTGCAATTTTATTACCAAACAATTTCTTTATTTGGAAAGTGGTAAAGGATTGCGTAAATTCTGGACATTTCCACCACTGCTGTGACGATCAGATGTTTTGCATAATTGCTCTGTATTTCTTCTGGTGTTCAACCAGCTTCAGGAAGACTTTGTATTTGTTGTCATAAAACCTACAAAACAAATGAGCTCAAACTATTTTAATAATAAACTAAACTTCCAACGAGTGACTTCTAACAACATGAGACGCTTTGGTCAGATTTTCTTGAATTAGAAGACTTTATTCCGAATTTAAACAATATTTTAGGACAGAAATGTTCTCTATATTTTCAGCTAGAAAACAACAATCTCATACAAACTTTATTGGTCCTTAGGCTAAAGCCAGTTTCCCCTGAGATTTCCTCTCCGCACATAGATGAACAAGACACGTGGGAATGATGTTCAAAATGCATGCCTGCTTAGGCTTGGGCCCCAGATGTTTCCCGTGTTGTGTTTCAATAGTGGAAAAACATTGTCTTATCCTTTTAGTTTTTCTAGAGCTCAGTGGCTGCGTTACTATAATTCAAATTCTTTTGGAAAGATAAAAAATTACTAGCTGATCTTTTAAAACAAGCATAAAGAACTCATAGCTAAAACTATAAATTTAACTATTTATTCATTTAAAAATGAAGAATATGTGAAAATCATCTGCACCAAATAAATTGCTTGCAGGCAGGAAATGAATTAGCCAGCAATCTAATAAAGAGGTTCACTGTAGGTTACAGTCTAATAGAGAGGTTCTGTCGGAATAGAATACAAAATAATTTTAACCATTTTGTGAATCCTAGGGTTAGATCAAAGATTTGTAATCACTCTCTTTTTGTTCGTTTCTAGCAGACATTTCCTGTTAGTGACAGTACAATTTATACTGATTACAGCTGCGGTACTTCAAATGTAGGCTATTTAGGAGTGTTATTATTGCTAGATGAATTTATTAAACTGTTAATACTAGGAAATTTTTGTATAATTTAACCAGTGATATTATATCATTAAACGAAATAACTGATTGTATGAATGACACCAATATTTAGAGTATTCTAATCTGACTAGATTTTCCACACTGTTCTGGTGACATCTGTTCTCCATTGGGAATTGTGCATATGCCCATAGCACAATTAAAAAATGCCTTAATCTCTACATCAAAGGACTATAAGTTTTAGATTGATACGTAATAGAGTAAAAGATGGACCTTGAAACAGAATGAAAGACTTATCAAACTTGATGACTGGTTAGATAACGCTGTTTCACTTTTCTGCTTGGAAAGGGTCAGATATTAGGTGTACAAGGTAATGAGAGGCATGGATAGAGTTGAGAGGCATGGATAGAGTCGATAGCCAGAGACATTTCCCCAGGGCAGGATTGACTGCCACGAGGGGTCATAGTTTCAAGGTGTTAGGAGGAAGGTATAGAGGAGATGTCAGAGGGAGGTTCTTCACCCAGAGAGTTGTGAGCGCATGGAATAGTTTACCAGTGGTAATCATGAAAGCAGAGTCATTAGTGACATTTAAACGACTGCTGGACATGCACATGGACAGCAGTGAATTGAGGGGAATGTAGGTTAGGTTATTTTAATTTTGGATTAGGATTATTCCATGGCACAGCATTGTGGACCGACGGGCCTGTACTGTACTGTACTTTTCTATGTTCTATGTTCTACATTTTTCACTTTGTACGAGGGAGATTTTGCTTATATTCACTCTTGGGATTTGGGCATCGCTGGCTGGGCTAGCATTTATTGCCGGTCCCTAGTTATCCTTGAGAAGGTGATGGTGAACGCCTTTTTGAACCACTGCAGTCCATTTGTTGTAGGTGGGCTTACTGTTAGGGAGGGAATTCCAGAACTTTGACCCAGCAACAGTGAAGAAATGCCAATATATTTTCAAGTAAGGATGGTGAGTGGCTTGAAAGGGAACTTGCAAGTGGTGGTATTCCCATTTATCTTCTACCCTTGTCCTTCGAGATGGAAGTGGTCGTGAGTTTGGCAGGTGCTGTCTGAGGATCTTTGGTGAATTTCTGCAGTGCGTCTGCAGAGATGTTTGTGGATTTGGTGCCAATCAAACAGGCCATTTTGTCCTGGACGGTGACAAGGTTCTTGAGTGTTGTTGGAGCTGCCCTTGTCCTGACAAGTGGGGAGTATTCTATCATACTCCTGATTTGATCCTTTTAGAAAGTGGACAGGCTTTAGAGAATCAGGAGGTGCATTACTCACTGCCATATTCCTAGCCTCTTAACTGCTCTTGAAGCCAATGTATTTTAACCCCAAAGTTAGCCCCAGTAGTGTTGATAGTTGGAGATTTGGTGATGGTAATTAAATTGAATGTTAAGGGGTGGTAGTTAGATTGTTGTTTTAGAAGGTTTTTGCTGCCTGGCCTGTATGCTTATTTCAAAGGTGCATAGCAGAGGGAAACAGGCTGAGGACCTTCATGTCAGGAATTTAACTTTATGCTGTTAGCAAAGTTTCAAAAACTTTCCAACGGCCAGAGAAGAGAGCTTACACCTAGACCTGAAGACAAAAATGACACTGAATAGAAATGCAAAAGAATTTTCATTTATATCGTTCTCAATGCTTCGATACAGCAACACTGTACGAACGTAATATATCCACCATACACAAATGGTTGCCATTGCACCCAAAGAATGTTTATATTTCCATGATCCTGTAAAGAGTTGCCTATTTCTACCTGATTTCCAGGCCTTTCAACAGAAGTGGAAAAGATGTTGGCAAAAAGCTTTTGCATCAGTGACAATGAATAGATATGGGAAAAAAATGTGGAAATGGCAACTTATGAGAAGAACAAACTGCAAGAGATGTGGAAGGAACATCTGAAGCAAAGCTAATGAATGCCAGAGGATCAGAAATTGAGAAGAAAGGGTCGGGTACACATGGTTTTAATGAAAGGGACACCTTTATAAGCTGAGAACAAAGACCACCATTTCTCCCCAAAGTAAATGTGAGAAATACAACTTTGAAATTAATGTTATGAATGCATACAATTTGATATTGGCTAATGTTTTACTATTTAGAGTGACTCCCCTTTTAAATACGCATGTTTAAAATGGTGGGAATTATGTTGCCTTTTATAACCTCAGGGTATTCTAAAGTACTTCACAGCAAACAAAATAAATTTTGATAGTTGGTTACTGCTGTAATGCGTAGAACCTGTTAATGAAACAACATTAATTTTAAAGCTGATTATTTACTTAGGGAAGCTTTCCAAGAGGTTCAGCTTGGGATGCAAAGAATATTTTTATGCCAAAAGATAAGTCTTACATTTAAAGGGAATTATTGAATTAATTGGGCAGGATTTTTTTTTGATGGAATAACAGTCACGAGGCAAGCAGAGAAAATCTGGCAGGATACTATGGTGAAAATTACTACCATATTTTTTTCATTTAGAGGAGAAATCCACAACTTCCGGTGTTTCTTGTAGGGTCTCTGGAATACAACCTACCAGTTTTGTGTAGCCTATGGCTTGCAAATCTCAATAATTCACTCAAAAATGAAACTATAGTCTGATTATGCTTGCCAGAGGAAGTTAACAATAAAAATGAGCATTAATCCAGTGTAACAGTGTGAAGTACCATGAATGTAATACCCTGGTAATACAATGCCTTGGGAACAATAGTGTTCTATAGAATGGAAGAGTCAATAAGATCAAATCCCTCCCCAAATATCTGCTGAATATTGTTCAGCAATTTGATAAAGTGGCAAAGTTTTAATACAGAGTCAACTCACTCCAATTTGATGGTTGCTCTAGAAAATAGTAGAAGACTGCAATTGATGAAAGCTGGGTAAACCTAGCCTCCCTTACAAGGAAAGTTGGTAAAAAAGATCAAGTTAAGAACATTTTAAAATTAAGTACCTTTTCTGCCCCTCATCTGGATGAATTACTTCTCCAATTTTCCCCATTTTTTCCATAGCTTCCTGTTGAATACATTAAAAAAATGTTCTCATTATGTCAGTATTAAAAATATTCAGCTATGAACTTAAAAGGAAAGTACTGGAACACTAACACTTCAGATTATAAAAATGTATATAATGACAAAGCGGTATTTTACTATCAATCAATGCACTGAATTTCTTACACAAAATACTGAGATAAACACACTATATGCCAGCCGTCTGTTTGTCCTCTTTGATCAGTGAATTATTTTCAGCTGTCACAGGTTGTACACTTATCCTTTCCATTGCGTTGTTGCATCAGACGTAAGCTTCTTAACAGACTTAATAATCTATCTTAAAATTACTTACCCATCCTTGGCTTCCACTTTCAAGGTATCTGTGGCTTACAAACCCAAAATCTTACAATAACCACTATGAGGTTGTAATCATAGCACTGCTTCGGTGTGTATGGTTTCATTATTGAGAAGCAATTTCTAACTTCCTAAAAGAATTTGCAATATCCTATGATGTGTGAGTCTGTTATGCTGCCCGATCTTGCATCTCCAATGAGAAACAAGAGCAGCAACACTAACAGCATCACGACAACTGGAATATCATCATTAAGGGCAGCGTTAGCAGCTGGCTTCTCTACAGCAACATGTCACTCCGAACAGCAAAGGGGATGGACTCAGAAATCCAACCTGTAGGAGGCAATATCCAGAATAGCAGCAGAAAATCAACCTTTTCACATCGTGCCTGTGCAGGCACCAGTAGCTTAAGCCTCTTAGATTTTCTAGGCAGATTATTGCTACTGGCTATCATCCTCTAGAACAAGGCGTCCTTTCTAATAGACCAGATGGATATGTATAGCCAGTAGCTGTCAAGGTCACTATCACTGGAGGCCTCCCCTCTGGTTCTTTGCTTCCCTTGAAGTTGTACAATTTGTCCAACTCCAGGGAGAGAGAGCAGAGTTGCGTGTATAAAAAATGCATCGTGCAGTGCAATAAAGACAAAATTTGTGGAGGGTGACAATGAGGCAAGGGTACAAGGTCGTACAATGATGATAGCTACTTGTGTTGGTTATTCAGGTGCAAATGTGACATGCCTGGAGACCAATGAGTGGAGCTACAAGGTGTGTTGGTTTGAAGGATGATGTGTAAGTAAATGTTTGAAAAGTCATGAATCAAGACTTTACTCATGTGGGTGTTTTACCACTCCTTTTACCACTCTTCTCAAGTGGCTGAGGCAATTGGAATTCTTTGGATACTGACTTGGGAATGGAACAATCATAGTCTTGCTGCTTACCTCCTCTGCCACTTGCTTGGAAGTCTGCTTGGACACGAGAAATAGAAGCAGAAGTTGGCTGTTCAGTACTTTGAGCCCCTGCTCCACCATACAATAAGATCATTGTTGATCTGACTACAGCCTTAACTCCATCTTTCTACCTATCTCCCACAACCCGTGACCTACTGTAGATCAAAACTTACAGCCTTAGCTCCATCTTTCTGCCTATCTCCCACAACCCGTGACCAATTATAGATCAAAACTCAATCTCATTTAACCTTTGATATATTCAATGTCCAGTCTTTACGGCTGTCTCTAGAAGAGAATTCCAAAGACTGATTACCATCTGGAAGAAGAAATTCCTCCACATATCCATCTTAAATCAAAGATCCTTCCCAGGTCTCCTCAATATCTCGGTGTTTTTGTCCAGTTTAGCCACTCTAAACCCTGCTGGAATTCCTTTGACCATAGTTTATCAGATTTGGTTCATCATCCTGCTTCTCTTCTTCAATTGCTTACAAAACCCAGAAATAGAATAGTAATATCATGGCTGAGTTAAACAGCTACAACAAAGCCCTCTGCACTTACAAAGTGGTTCCTAATTGACTAATGGCCTTGTGTGTATGTCTCTCCTGTTAAGATTTCTTCCTGTGTTTTCTAATAGGATGCTTCTCTGGGTGAAATCTAAATGCTATTAACTATTGTCTTGTACATCTTCTCAGTGCTAGTTTGGTGCGAGGACTGTCTTGCTGTTTTATGAAATAATTGTCTCCATGATTGAGGTGGATCTTGCTTCGGGTTTCTGAATCCGGAGACAGGCCTATTATAGATTTCCATTTCTGCTACTTTAGAGGCAAACTGGGCATACTGACACCAGTGCAGGCAATACAGATTATTCTCAAATATTCGGGTCTTGTTAGACGAACTACAACATCATCATTGCCCATTAAGCTGTGCAGCTGCTATTGGCTAGGCCTCATTATGGCCACTGATCTTGACAGCAAATGTTATATCAACAATTACACCATAGAAAAAAAACATGTACCAATCTAGCAGCTGAAGATGCCAATATTCTAAGCATCTTTGGGAAAAATATCAGTTGCTTTAGGATTACATAGGATTGAAACATGCAAAGCACAGTAGATGAACTGAATAGATACTTGAAATTACAGAACTGTGTTTAATGTAGTTCACCAGTTCTATGCGAAAGTTTGGAAATTATTCTTTTTAAAACAGCTTCCATGAAGTCTGAATACCTTGATTTATTGATAATGTAGTCAAATTGGGATTCAGGCGAGACTTCCAGAAGAGAAGCTATTCCTCTTCTATATTCCTCACATGCACTGGCTCACAAATGCTATGTGCTTTAGCCATTGTATTCCCCTCTGTCTGACCCTGTACATCTCACAAA